>NW_026526765.1:23513009-23825509 GCF_024362965.1 Panthera pardus | reverse complement strand
CTGCTTTTCATTATCCTGCAAGCGTTGAGCTAACTGATAAAAATAATCACCCCCAGTGTAATAGATACACAATTATGGATCAAGAAACACAATATGATTATATGGTTATGAAAAGTTGTCCAGAAAAGAATTTCTAGAATCAGATAGCCGGTCTTAAATTCCGATTTTGACCATAATTGCATGCGTGTCATTTCACACATACGTACGTTGTTTCCTCCTTTGTAAGAAGAGAGTCTGTGAGAGCTAACTTTTTCTCTGTGTGCTTTCAGTGTAGTCAGGACTCTTCACAAAACTGTATATGTGTTAATTTATTGAATCTTTGCAAATACCTCATGAAGGAAATGCTATTGGTGTCTTTTTTTTAAAGCTGAAGAATGTGAACTGGAGACGCAAGGTGAACTTCTCAAGGTCATAGAACTGAAAGTTGTGGAGGAAGAGGTCTCTGGGGCAGCGACTTGCCTGAGCATCAGATCAGAGAATCATCTATGACCTGCAAGGGAGAATGTTCTCGTATAGCAAGTCTAGTGGGTTATTTATAAGAAAGGTTGATCTGGTGTCTGGTACTTCAGAACTCCCTCTCAGGGAAAAGCTGGAGAACGTTCATGTAGGAATGAATATCCACCTAATTATAATTGTCTTCAGAGTTTTTGGTTACTTGGGGAGCTGCGATGTTCTGCTTTGTTTGGCAAAATTCAAGCACACACGTGTGTCTGCTCAACCAAAATGTGTGTGTGTGTGTGTGTGTGTGTGTGTGTGTGTGTGTGTGTGTTGTTTTGTTTCAGCTTTATTTCCCTAGTTGACATTCCATGGACTTGATACCAATTTCAGTTGTTTTTGTTTGTTTGTTTGTTTGTTTGTTGGTCAGATCTGCCCATGAATCCCTTTCCAGAATCACTGCTTGGCAAGTAACTGTTCTAGGATAACCCTAGGGGAAAGCTTTATTGCTTAGCAACCGTGGGGGCAATCATGCCTCTTTTAGCCTGAGGGCACTGGTGATATGCAGAGTTCCTTGGGAGTGGAGCTGCAGGGACCTTTTCTTCTGTAATATGTTTTAGCTCATCTCCCCATGCCCCCTGCCACGTAGCAACACCAATTAGTCTTTACAAAGGGGTATAGTAAAGAAAGCTTCCACACAGGATGCACAGCAGATGAATCCAGGTAGCTGTGTTTCCACAGTTCCCTAAGGTCTCTCATACGTCCAAATTTAATTTGCCAGGATGATTCTACTTGCCAATCAGTAGACCTTATACGTACAGGTCAGAAATAAGATGCCCTGTGGTTTAGAATAAGAAATGATTGATTTCTGGCAAAGCGCTGTGACTCCAAGTCACAATGTCTTTTTTTCCTAATAGGGTATGAAGTTCACATTCTCATTTCTGTTTTAACCTTAGCAACCCAAGACTACACTTTTCCTCTTTTCTTACGGATTGAGCAACCATTGTATTTGCTTCCCCTAAAGCCTGTACTTCATGTGATACGAGGTCTAGGCTCCTAAAAATTTCAGGGGACAGCTTAATTAGTTGATTTGTACTTCGTTACTTGGTTGTGATAGGTTTATGTCCCATGGCTGGGTAAACCTCACTCTGTTTTCTGGAGTCTCACTTCCAGGTTTTTTGATGCTTGCAACTAAATTCTTTCTCTCGTAGTGATTGTTACCTTCAAAGGACACAGACCACTAAAACCAGATGAAATGTAAAGGAGAATTCATAGGGTTTACCTATCAGCCCCCAAGGAATATATATCACCCAGCTGCATTAAACTACCTCATTCAAGACCTGGTAATTCATGAACTGATGTTACTCTCTGTGTCTTTGATGCAACATGGACTCATGCCTCTTTCTCACTCTCCTCTCTGAAGCACCTGTTATAGATACACATTCTTGGAAGATACCTCATTTGCAAGGACTAGGTCAACTCTTCATCTTTTATCAAATTATCTGTGGCTAAAAGGCAGAGCCATTTTTACTTAGATGGAGGTCATGTCCATCCCTTCAGCACAGACCTTAGCGATGGAGAGTTCTCAGATAAAGTTGCAGGACATTTCACCACATTTTGCCAGTCATTCAGCATGTGTGAGAAATAATGTGGCAGGAGTGGGGAGAAATATATAAAGCAGCATCGTAATAAAACCAAGGATACACCAAATTTAAATTCACAAACGGTGAGCCCCATCAGAGACAAAAGGAAGAGTATTCTGAGGGTCAATATAATGCAGTGGCTAAGGAAAATAGAATGGTTGAGATCAGGTAGCAGGTTTGGACTGGAATCTCAATTCTTCTTATCACCAGCTGATTGACTCTGGGCAAATTATTTAACTTCTCTGAGCCTCAGTTTCCTCTTTTATGGAATTTGAAACTTTTTTAAGAATAAAAATAAATTTCCTAAGTACAATTTCATTATAGATAGTCTGTAACAAGGTGTCCAGTCCATAATAACTGATCAGAAAAGGTTAGCTACACAAATAAAAAAAAAGTCATATGCTAAATGTCATGAGCACGCTATGAAGGCATACATATGAGTTGTGTCTTTCCACGATGTCAGCTTTATTCAATCATAAAGTTAATCATAATTATAAAGCAGGTCCAGGATTCCAAACTCAATGACATTTTGCCATGTGATTAAACTTGGCTTCTTACACAGCACACAGAGCAGAACATAAGACAAGCCATACAACAAACAAGATAACGAACCAAACGCGAAGTCAGTCTGTGGGCTCACAGTTGAGATAAGGCCTCAGTCTGGTCCAGGTCAGCTCTTGGCACTTACTGCCTATTATGTTCAAGCAGGGAAGGATCTCAGTTCTGTTCGGAGATCAATCAGGCTGAGCCTTCGGTGGCAGCTGCCTTTTTAAGTGGTCAGACATAGAGGGGTCACATTTGAAGAGTCTGACAGTTTGCTGCAAAAACCCTCCACTTTTAAAAGGGATTTAGTCAGTCTTGGGCCCCTGCAGACCTCCTTTGCTTCTGCCTGTTATCAGTTCTGGAGTGTCAGCTGATGCTGGCCCCGGCCATATCTCCTAGCTGCAGTCTCTGTAACTGCTTGCGTCATGGCTTGACACAGGCCCTTGTTTGACACAGGCTCCTGCTTGACATGAGAGACTCCATTTTGCCCCCTACAATGACTTATAAAGTGAACATAGTAGAGGTAAGCAGGACTGATGAGCGGTAGAGATGTTGGAGAAGACAGAGTGAAAAAGTGTTTGTACTTGACAATTAGAACTCGTGTTATCTGAAAGGTTATTGATTACGGTGACTGTTGAAAGACAAAGTTGGAAGGGAGGATGTGATGGGGAACATTACAGTTATATCGAGCCGTATTGCTTATGGTTATGGAGAGAGTAGGGTACAGAAAAGAGAAGTCAGTATATGTAGACAGTGTATCACTGCAACTTATGGAATTAAGGAAGTAACTGTATGATGTTTGGCCTAAAAAGAAATCTCAACAAACAAGATTTTTCAGCTCTCCTCCCACCTTTTCAGGTAGAGATTTTAAGGGATAGAAAGTTATAACTGTGGGCTCTTGAATAATATAAATCTTGACAACAGGCTGCCAACTTTTGGGGGCAAGATATGTATGTATATCCTTCATGCCTAGTATGGTGCCTGATACATAATTCATGCTTAGAAAGGAAAGAATTCTTTCACTTTTCTTTCTTATATTTATTCAACAAATACTCATTTAGCATTGACTGAGTGTCTGGAGATATGTTAGGTGAAAGATAGGAAACAATAAGTGGGATGCAGATTTTTTTTTCACACATACATCACTCCAGTGGCTGATGTATGTTTTGAAATACTATTAGCTGGGGCTCACGAGTACTAAAGGGATGATTAATTTTGCAAAAAATACTTTCTGGGGAAAATGACATTTAAAATGCATCTTGGAAGTTGATTGGAAATTCATGAAACAGAAAAAGAGATTATTCCAGTAAGAAGGAAAAGCAAAAAAAGTTCAGAGATGAGAAGGCAGTTTATAATTCATTGGAACTATGCTCCCATGTGACTATTTACAAACCATGAGATACTTGCAGATGTATTTGTGATATTGGGAATGTGATCACATTGTGGTCACATTTTAAATATTTATATATTTCAGTACTGATGGAATGCTATAAATACCAATACTCCAACTGCACTTTTTATGTGGTTTTAAGATTCAATGAAAAATTAAGCTTTCAGGAGAAATAATTACTGTATTGCATAACATGTATTTGATGACTTAACACACTATATTCCATTATTCATCTTCTGTAATGTGAAATATTAATTTTAAGACACCTCACTAATGATAATTAAGACAAACTAATTTTAACAGATTTGGTATGCATTGTCCTTTTATCCCAATACACACACACACACACACAAACACACACACACACACACACACACACCACACCCACGATAAACACCAAAGGATTATACTGAGATGTAATCTAGGTTAATGGGTGAAACATAGGATTTGGGGTTTGAGACCATAAATTTTAAGTAATCAATTCTTGTCTGATCTTGTTAAGATTCCTATTTTATTATATTCCTAGTCCTAACAGTGACATGGAAATCTTCACTGGTTTGTTAATTATAAGTTAAAAAAGGGGGAAAAAAAAGAAAGAAAAAAGAAAAAAAAGGTTATCACTAAAGACTTATGGAGAACTACTAAAGTACTAACCATCTCTTGCAACAAAAGCAAAATTGGAATACAAGTGAAGAGACCTGGGTTTCACCCAGATCTGAAACTTTATTTCCATAAGATACGACAAACCTTAGTTGCTTTATTTGTGAATAAAAGAGACACACAACCAGGTTTTTGAGTCAGAGACCGCATTTGAGAAGCTAATGAAAGCTGAAGACATTGTTACTTTCCATTGCCCTTATTTTCACTTTAAATCTGTGTTTTCTCAACATATTTTTAGGATTCAGGAAGCAAGGATTACTGAGTCATTAATTTTCATAACACAGAAAGGTCTGTCCTGGGCGGGTGATTTGACTCTGAACATGTTTTCTTTAAGTTTTGGCTATCACTGGTGGGTGTTGCTCTGGTGAACAGCAGAAAGGGACTGGGGTCTAGAAATTAAACAATGATGCAACAGTCACCTGAGGTATATGTAATTTCACCATTTTCAGGAAGTAATAGTTTTTAAATAAGTCCTATTGTTGGGGCCCCTGGGTGACTCATTTGGTTAAGCCATTGACTTGATTTCAGCTCAGGTCATGATCTCAGGGTTGGTGAGTTGGAGCCCCGCTATGGGTTCCATGCTGACATTGCTGAGCTTGGTTGGGATTCTCTCTCTCTCTCTCTCTCTCTCTTTCTCTCTCTCTCTCTCTCTCTCTCTCTCTCTCTGTCTCTCCCTCCCACCCTCCCTCTCTTCCTCTCTGCCCCTCCCCCCGCTCATGCTCCTGCTCTCTCCCAAAAGATAATTAAATAAACTCTAATTTTTTTAAAAAAATTAAAAAATAACTAAGCACTATTATTTATAGATCTATTCAGGTAAATTGTTATAGCAGACATATATTGTACAACTTTTAGGCTGGTGTTTTTTAATCTCAACACTGTAAATATTTCATTCCACTCTCCTCTTCCTTGTGTGGTTTCTAAGGATAGTTGTATGTATCCCTATCTTTGTTCCTGTAAAAGTAAGATGTTTACTTTGTTTCTTTTCTCTCTCCCCCTCCCCCAGGCTTCTTTCAAGACTTTTCTATGTCTTTGCTGTTCTTTAGTTTGAAAATGATATACTTAGGTATAATTTTCTTTTCTTTAATTTATCCTTTGGTGTTCTCTGAGCTTTCTGGATCTGTGGTTTCGTGTCTGACATTGATCTGAGGGAAATACTTGGTCATTATTATTTCAAATATTCTTCTGTTCCTCTTTCTCTTTCTTCTCCTCCTGGTATTCTCATTATGTGTATGTTACACCTTTTGTTGTGTTCCAGCCCTTGGATATTCTGTTCTGTTGTTTGGGTTTTTTTTTTTCCTTCAGTCTTTGTTCTGTTTGCTTTTCAGTTTTGGAGGTTTGTCCTGAGATATTCTCAAGCTAAGAGATTCTTTCCTCAGCCGTGTCCAGTCTGCTAATAAGCTTATCAAATGCATTCTAAATTTCTGTTACAGTGCTTTTTACTGTAGCATTTCTTTTAGGTTCTTTCTTAGGATTTACATTTCTCTGCTTAATTGCTGGTTTGTTCTCGCATGCTGTCTCTTTGTTGGAGTCCTCAGCATATTAATCATAGGTGTTTAAAATTCCTGGCCTGATAATTTGAACATCTCTCCCATGTCTGCTTCTGATAACTTGTCTCTTCAAATTGTGTTTTGTTTTGTTTTCTGATTTTTAGCTTGCTTTGTAATTTCTTTTTCTTAATAGCCAGACGTGATGTGCTGTGTGGAAGGAAGTGTTGCAAATAGTCTTTGGGAATATGATGGCCAGGTGTCAGGGGAGGAGAAGGGGTCTACAGTCCTGTGACTAGATCTCTGTCTTTTAGTGAGCCTGCGCCCCTGGACTGTGAACTTCACAAGTGTTCCCCAGTCTTTTTCTCCCTGCTCAGGTGTAACAGGAAGGCTGGAGTTGGCTGGCATTGGGTATTTCCCTTCCCCAGGTCAGTTAGGCTCTGATGATACCCCAATAGGTTAGGCTGCAGTTAACTAGTTTCCTCTGAAGGCAGCCCCTGTTAAGAACAACAGAGTATGCTGAGTATTTCAAAATGGTTCCTTTCCCTGCTCCTTGCTAGAAGTGTGAGGGGATTTTCCTCATATATTTCCTTTGGGAACCTGGTTGATCTCCTGGAGGTAAATTCACCATGTCGTGGGGCCCTCTATGACTGGGTCCCCCTGGAGTTTCTAACTCTCAGAGTTGCCCCTACTGTGCCTCCAGCACTTTGTCAGTTACTACTTGGGCCTTCCTCACAAAGCACACGCCCCTCTGGTGTTTTCTGCTCTGGGATCTCTGCTCCAGGAAGCCTGCCTTTGCTGGTCAAATTTTGGGAGCCGCAGTTTGCCCTGTGTCTTCTCCTCTTTTCTGGTTTCAAAAAGAGTTGTTGTTTTTTAGTCTATTCAGTTCTTCACTTGTTAGAACAGAATGGTGACTTCCATGCTCCTTTCATGTGGAACTGGAAAACAGAAGTCCTTTGTACAAGTTGTGTGCACCACAGACTTCTCCATGTTCTAGGGGTGAAGTCGTGAGAGAATGTAGCTGAGTTAAGATCCTGAGACAGGAAGAACTAAGGATGGGTGCAAACAGATAAAACAGATACTTCTGTGTATGTAACAGGTACCAGCTTCTCTCTCTACCCCTGAAAATAATTCTGCATTTTCTTGGGAACATCTCAAAACACTTGGACATATTGAGGTACAGAAAATTGTCCTAAGCTGCGCTGGGAAACAGATTCTTGTACCAATGCTGCTTCTTACTGGTTATGTGACTTCCGATACAACTCTTGGCCTCTCTGATCCTCATTTTGTTACTAGGGACAACTGGAATTGTGGTATCTTTCCTCAAGGCTGTTTAATTTCAAAAGAAAAAAAACTTGAGTAGAAGCACTTTGAAATCTCTAATGACCTAAAGAAACATAAGCTATGACTATACTTTCTGGAGATCGTTTTGTAAACGACATTAGCATTTTTAAATGACCATCTGATTAAAAACAATCCTGCACTTAATCCTGGCTACTTCAATATCATGTCCGTAGGCATGTTTTGATTTATACATTATTATGCAGAGCTTTGCGGTTGTTTAAATATATCCAGTCTTGCCTCCAACAAGTGGGACTCAGGGCAGAGATTTTCATGGTTAGCAAGTTTATTTAAAGATCATTAAAAAGACCCTTCTCCTCTGATTGTTGACCAGTGATGCTCTCAAATTCTCCAGTCAAGTCCTGGTTCTGAAATCGTTTTCATGTTGTGCCACTTTGTTTGCCTGAGCTGTGCTGCAAAAATCCCTCCTGACAGTCCAACATCAAAGGAAACAATGTTGTTTCCTTAAGCAAAAAGGACAGAGCTGTGGCTGCCCAGGCTTTACAAGTGCCAACAGCATTTCTTTCTAAAGCACCTGCTGTTACATATCAGCCTCAGCTGGCAAAGGACACAGACAATGACAGCATTTTTTTTTATTATTATTCCTTTCCAGTGTGTGAAAGCAGGGTCATGAATTTTATACGGAGAGCATTAATTTATGGCACGCAGACAAGCACTTGCTTCCTTAACCTCCAGACTCATGAATCGTAAATATTACTGTGGAAGGTAAGAGAACAAGTAGCTGCAATAGAAAGTAATTGACAGGCAACACCAAAGAAAGAACTCCGTTTGGAAGGTATTCGCCATCACAGAGCACTGGATGTGAAGCAGAAAATGAGATGTGCACAGTCAAAAAGAAAACTAGTTACAATGGTCTTGCTCATCTTTTTATCACATCCATCCACCTAGTTTTGTTTTCTGTCATCTCTCTAATCTTATTGGACTTCTGAGAATCAAATCTAATTCTTAAAAATCCTATACATTGTTTATACAGGCAAACCTCGGTGAACAATGCAGATTTTGCCCCCGGCCCTCCATAAAATAAACGTATACAGTTAAGTACTTACTTTGGTTCTTGTTGTGAGGCTCTGGTGACCATTTAGGAAGATCCTGCAATGTTAACCTCAGCAGCTTCCAAGTTTTCAAGACTGATACTCAGAAGTATCAGTCTTAGTCAAAGGTTGTGTTGTTTTCCATGCCCAATGCTTTATGCAGATAATATCACATTTATCTCAGGAACTTTGAGTTAGAAGCGTACCCCAAATCAAAGTGCTAGCCATTCTCCAAGTCTGAAAGCTTTTATTGATCTGCTCCTGTCTCTATCACTATTCTCTTTGGGGGAGCTCAGCCCTCCTGCTCACAAACAAAATTAGATGTCTCTTCATCAAAACTCCACTTACTTCCGTGGTTCTTTTTATTACGTTCTAATCTTTATGTTTGTTTTCCTCCTAAGACAGCTTTATGCTTTGGGACTTCTCAAGTCCTTCTTCCAGGTCTTCCTTCTTGTTCCAAGACCTCTCTTTAATTAAGTTCCCTTTGAGGCCCCTCCAAACAATTGTATGTTAGAAAACTTAAATAATTTTCTCATTTCCTCTGAAAAAACAAGGATTAATTTATCCTCCTTTGGAAACAGGGAATGAAATATTTATTTCTTTTATTTTTATTTGAAAGTCGGAACAGTAATAAAATTCCTATCGTAAAAATGTCAATGCTGTTAGTGTTGTTATTACTGCCATTATTGATAAACCTGGATCTGTCGGCCTCTATAAAAATAGATTTCTTTCCTTGATGGTGCCAGAAAAGAAATGAGAAAATGCCCCTGTGCCTCTTCTTGTAAGCAATCCTACTGTCTGGAAAAGTCTGGTTATATATTAAAGGCTGAACTCATAGAATTTCTGTTGTTCAAAAATTCTTCCAGGCTGCTTTTCGTGTTGCCCTGAGTTTTTCTTAAGATGACATGGTCTCTTCACTGTTACTCGGATTGTTTTAGCTTGGTGATGCTTTCTTCTTTTTGATTTTTCTGTGCAATAGGAAACAAAATATGTATGCATTACTTGTGAGTATGTCTGACTGCTTAAGAAGGGCTTAAGTCTTTTTCTTTATGTGGTAAACTGCCCATGTAACCACTATAACCACTGGCAGAATATTTACCCCCTATTCTTGTAGATGCCCCTTCTCCTCTCCTCAAATTTATTTACAAGCAACTTAAGATACAATGTTTTATTTCTTTATTTTTGATATGGAGTGAGCCTTCTGGCTAATTCCATATTTCTAGAACAAGACACAATTAATTTTCATCAGATTGCCAGTATGGCTCAAACAAATGGAGAATGAACCCCGAGGACTTCAAAGATTATGAGGGAAACATATTGGGTATCTGGACAAAATAACGTAAAGATAAAAATGATGCCAATATTGAAAGGCTTTTCTCATCTCTCTCTTCCCCCAACCTTCTTTTACCCACCTTCACCCCTGGCAATTATCTGCCACCTTCTCTTTATCCTGACCACAGGATGCAGACATAGGCCAGTGTAACCCTTGGGAATGATGTGGCTTAAAGAAGCTGCAGGGTTACTCTCTCTCCCTGAACCTTGACCTTGGCTCAGCTGTGCAGATGTCTAAATTCTGTGTCTCAGCCAGAGCTAGAGAAGTGTAGCTGAGCCTCTGGTTATCCTCACAGGGTGGATGCAATGACATCAATGTCAGCTTTGCTCTTTGGCTAACGCTAACATTTGTGCATCAGAGTGAAACTAAATTCCTGCTGGTCTTTTTTTTCCCTTCCAAAGCAAGCAGGAAGCTTATCTGTCTAATTGCCCAATGACAGTGTCTTAGTTCAATTTCTTGCATGCACTTTTACAGTCCGCTCATCTTTTCTCCCTGGATCTATAATCCATTTTTCATCTGGCTATCATTCATCCTACTGGGTGAATTGCAAGCTCATTAGTGCGATGAGGAAGGTCCATTTTAATTTGGCACTGACTTTTCTTATCCCGTACCTACCAATGACCCAGGCTTCTATGACTGATTTATAAGCACCATATATGTCTCATCCTTTACTCTCATTCCTATGCACCTTGTGTCTGTAATGCATTTTCTCAATTTGCCCTTTCAGTGAACCCTTGCTTACCTTCAAGATTCAGATTAGTTATTACTTGTTCGGAAAATTCTCTTCCAAATTCTGTATTTCTATCTCAGGTGGTGTTAGATGATCCTCTGACTCCACACAAATATAAACCAAGATATAATTATATTATGACATTTATCACATACTATTGTAAATGTTTCTCTACTATGGCAATATCCATTTTATTGTGGGCAATAAAAAAAGAATGTTTCTTTTTAAAAAATCTTTACATCCACAGAGTTATACTGTGCTTGCAACATTAGGGCTAGTAAGTAAATATTATTTGAATTCACAGAGGATAGCACATCCATTGCACCAAGAATTTTGTTGTCTTGTATATCAGTGAATTTTTCTGTGGTAACAAAAGAACTTGCAAATTTTAATAGCTTACAAACAACAGAATTTATTTTTACTCCCATAGTCTTTGGATGGTTATAAGTCTGTTGCGTCTTCTGCAAGTCTACTGAGCTCTGTCGGCCTGTGATCACCTGATTCACATCTTTTCCCACTCTAGAACTTGAGTTAAAAGAGCGGCTTCTGTTTGTAACATGCTTTTCTCATGACAGAGCAAGATTAATGATAGAAAAACAGATGCATTTTAAATTTTTCTTAGGTTTTATTTATTTATTTTGAGAGAGACAAAGACAGTGCAAGTTGAGGAAGGGCAGAGAGAGAGGGAGACAGAGAATCCCAAGCAAGTTCCATGCTGCCAGCACAGAGCCCAATGTGGAGCTCAAACTCTTAAACTCATGAAACCGTGAGATCATGACCTGAGCTGAAACCAAGAGTCAACGCTTAACCAACTGAGCCACCCAGGCACAGGTGCATTTTAAATAAGATGCATTTTAAAGTTTCAGTTCATATCTGGCATATTGTCACTTTGGCTCATATTCCATTACCTTAATCAGATCATGTGACTGAGATTCATAGCAATGAGTTGAGGATCTAACTCCTCCTATAGGAGGAGGAGAGCTTAACAGGACAATAGATGGGGGAAATGTATAAAAAAATAATACAATATATGTATATATGTATACATTATAATATTATATGTATATATGTATAATATGTATATTATGTTATAATATATAACATAATTATAACATAATATACATATAGGCATACCTCAGCGATGTTGTAGGTTTAGTTCCAGACCGTCACTATAAAGTAAATATTGCAGTAAAATGAGTCAAATGAATTTTTTGGTTTCCTGGTACACGTAAAAGTTACATTTACACTACATTGTACTCTATTAAATATGCAACAATAGTATTATGTCAGAAAAAAGTGTATATACCTTGGTTAAAATACTTTATTGCTAAAACTTACTAATCATCTGAACTTTCAGCAAGTTGTAATCTTTTTGCAGGTAGAGGGTCTTATCTTAATGCTGATGTCTGCTGCTTGATCAGGTGGGTGGTTGCTGAGGTTTGGAGTGGCCGTGGTAGTTTCTTAAAAGAAGAAAACAACGAGGGGCACCTGGGTGGCTCAGTTGGTTAAGCACCCAACTCTTGATTTCAGCTCAGGTCATGATTTCACCATCTGTCAGGTGAAGCCCCATGTCGACCTCTGTACTGAAAGCACAGAGTCTGCTTTGGATTCTCTCCCTCTCTCTCTGCCCCCACCCCTGCTCGCTCTCTCTCTCTCTCTCTCTCTCTCTCTCTCAAAATAAATAAATAAACTTAAAAAAAAAACTAGGAAAACAATGGAGCTTGCCACATCCCTTGACTCTTCCTTTCACGAACAATTTCTCTGTAGCATTCAAAGATGTTTGACAGCATTTTACACACAGTTGAACTTCTTTCAAAATTGGAGTCAATCCTCTGAAACCCTGCTATTGTTTTATCAATTAAGTTTATATAATATTGTAAATTGTTTGTTGTCATTTCAACAATCTTCACAGAATCTTTACCAGGAGCAGATTTCATCTCAAGAAACAACTCCTCATCTATTCAAGTTCTATCTTGAGATTGCAGCAATCCAGTCCCATCTTCAGACTCTACTTCTAATTCTAGTTCTCTTCCTATTTCCACCACATCTGCAGTTACTTCCTCTAATGAAGGCTCGAATCCTTCAAAGTTGTCCATGCGGGCTGGAATCAACTTCTTACAAACTCTTGCTAATGTTGATATTTTGACCTTTTCCCAAGAATTATGAATGTTATTGATGGCATCTAGAATGGTGAATTATTTCTAGAAGGCTTTAAATTTACTTTTCCCAGATCCATCAGAAGGATCACTATCTATGGAAGCTGTAGCCTTAAAAAATCTATTTCTTAAATAACAGGATTTGAAAGTTGAAATCACTCTTTGACTGACCCATGGACTGCAGAATGGAATTTGTGTTAGTAGACATAAAAACAACATGAATCTCCTTGAACATCTCCATCAGAGCTCTAGGGTACAAGTGCATTATAAATGAGTAGTAATATTTTGAAAGGAATCTTTTTTTCTGAGCAGTAGGTCTCAACACTGGGCTTAAAATATTCAGTGAACCCATGTCGTAAACAGATGTGCTGTCACCCAGGCTTTGCTGTTCCATTTATAGAGTACAAGAAGAAGAGATTTAACATAGTTCTTTTAGGGTCCCTAGGATTTTTGGAGTGATAAGTGAGCCTTGGCCTCAACTGAAAATAACCAGGTGCATTAGCCTTTAACAAGAGAGTCAGCCTGTCCTTTGAAGCTTTGATACCAGGTTTTGGCTTCTCTTTAGTTATGAAAGTCCCAGATGATAACTTTTCACCAGGAGAAGGCTGTTTTTTCTACACTGAAAATCTGTTGTTTAGTGTATCCACCTTCATTAATTATCTTAGGCGGGTCTACTTCGACATCAGCACTTGCTGGTTCACCTTGCACTTGTATGTTCTGGAGATGGCTGTTTACCTTAAGCCTCAGGAACCAACCTCTGCTAACTTCAGTCTTTTCTTCTGCAGCATCCTCACCTCTTTTATCCTTCACAGAATTGAAGAGAGTTAGGGTCTTGCTCTGGATGAGGCTTTGGCTTAAGGGAATGTTGTGGCTGGTTTGATCTTCTATCCAGATCACTCAAATTTTCTCCACTTCAGCAGTAAAGCTGTTTTGCATTCTCATCACTCATATGTTCACTGGACTAGTACTTTCAATTTTCTTTAAAAACTTTTCCTTTTCATTTACAAGTTGGCTAACTTGTTTTGTGCAAGAAGCCTAGCTTTGGGCCTATATTGTCTTTTGACGTGCCTTCCTTACTAAGTTTAAACATCTGTAGTTTTTTATTTAAAGTGAGAGACATGTGACTTTTCCTTTTCCTTGAACATTGTGAAGCTATTATGGGGTTATTAATTGACCTAACTTTAATATTGTTTTGTCTCAGGAAATAGGGAGGCCCAAGGAGAAGGAGAGAGGTGATTTAGTTCACCAACATACACTATTTATTAAGTTTGCTGTTTGATATGAGCATACAAAACATTTATTATAGTAAATTCTAAGATCACTGATCACAGACCACCTTAGCAAATACAATAATAATGAAAAAAATTGACATATTATGAGAATTATGAATACATGACACAGGGAAATAGAATGAGAAAATACTGTTGGAAAAATGGCACAAATAAAGATGCTCAATATAGGGTTGGGCAAAGCTTCAGATTGCAAAAAAACACAGTATCTGTAGAGTGTAATAAGGCAAAGCACAATAAAATGAGGTATTCCTATGTATAAAATATACTGATATTTTATGTAATATATATGTATATACATATAATAAAATATGCATGATATATCTCACCGTATAGGAAGCAAGAGTAAAGAATGAGAAATAATAATGCAAAATAACATAGTTTGTACTCCTCGTCACAAATATTCACTTCTTTGTTTTTCATATGCAAAATACACTACCATTCTCCTGGAGGAGCTCTCATCGCTTTCATCCATTGTGGCATCAATTTAATACCATAATTTCATGATAGACTCTACTATATATATACCAGCTTTTGATTTAGATATCTACATGCTAAAGCAATGAGTATCTCATCATGGCACCCACATGCACATGAGGCTATAGACAGTATATGAAGAGAGAACAGAGACAATAAGCCTCTGATTTGGAAAGGGGAAATACACTTTTGTCACTGGTCCATAGCAGTTCTGAAATACTACCTGGAAAATATCACAGGCACTCCTTATTCTGAGACCAGGGCCCTTATTCAATTCCTTTGCATTGCTTCCCCACCCAGTGATATTCCTGGAAATTTCATTTGAGTGTTTGGATGTCCTTCTTCCAAAATTCTTGTTGGCCCCATTTGAAGAATATCCTGGAAAATAAATCTTTCATGGTGACTGTCCAGTTTTCTTAGCCCAATCCTATCTTGATATTTCTGAAAGTAACTAAAAAATATAATGGTCTTAATTTTTTTAAATATAGCTGATGGATCATTTGGAAGTTTTGTTATGGTAACATTCAATGACTTAACACCAAAATCTGTATTTAAGTCAGATTTATGCAAAACTAAAAAAAAAAATCTCAAAATTTTAGTGACCTACCATATAATCTACATTTATTTGTTGACCTTAATTTATCTACCCATGTCAATCCATCTTGTCAGCTATTGGCTGAAGCTCTATTCAGATCAGTTTTATCATTTCCTTATTTCAGAACCCAATTCAAAGAAGCAACCCTTATTTATACGAGTTCTTTATTGGTAGAGGGAAAAGAACAGAAAAGATGGTGGCAATAGATGATGTCTCTTATGGCTTCTGTATTGAACTAGCACAATGTCACTTCTGCTAACATTCTGTGGACCAAAACAAATAATATGATCATGCCCAACAACGGTGGGTGAAGAAGCACATGTCTTATAGGAGGTGCTGCAAGGCACATGACAATGGACAAAAGTGTGCACTGTTCTTCTATAAATCTAGAAAGTATGGTTGGAATCAATAAGGCAATATATCCATTGGCCTGAAAGTAATATAATAAGAAGAGTTTTGAAAGGCAGCAGCAATTTATCCTTTACTTCTCAAATTTCTAGTTATGTAATAAATGTTTATTGGGCAACTACTTAGTGTCAGCCGTTTCACTTGGTTTTAGTTAAAAATCTTAAACAGATATTATCACTGAAGTAATTTCACATAGTGGGTGAATAGGTAGTAGGTAACAAGAAATTTTTATATACGGTGACATCTACTATTAAAGGTTAAGAATGTCCTGTTCTAGGAGCATGTGGAAGGTGCCTAGACCCAAACATATAGCAAAAACCTGATCTGCACTTGGGAGGGTCACGAATGTACGTGTAGTAGATCAGGAGTAGATAAGTGTGAAATGCAAACAAACTGTAAGAAGCATTTTGGAGGAAAGATTGCCTGGAGCATCTCACTGAAATTTAATATTGTCTCTGAGGCTGACTATGCATTATATTTAAACATAGGCAAGTTTATTATTTCCTTCAATTCAAATTTATTATCTGATATTTATTTATCTGATATTTCATCATCTGCAAAATTTCAATGCAATTAATATTTCTTGAGGACTATGTTCAAAGCACATGTGAGTGTTGTAGGTGATACAATGCAAATGTATTCCTCACTGATAGTTTCTAAATAATATAAATTTTTTCCATGCCAACCACTGACTGGGGAAATCAAGCTGCTGATGTACACTCAATGTTGGCAACAACTTGAATTTAACATTGGACTAAGACAATGAGAACAAAATTTAATGAATATGAAAAGCTATAAATAGCATATAGTGTCCATTAGTTACTCAACTTATTCCAGAAACAAATATGTGACTTTGTGATATTAATATATTTTGTACTAATACTCTACATTAAAGCATTCAGGATATACATCAATCCATTTATGAATTGATACAAGTAATTCTTCCATGTGGATAGATGAAAACTGTATAGTGCATTCACTTAAATATCTTAAAATAAGGAGATAAATAGTAAAATATATTGAAATAAATTTCTATTGCATCAAATGTATGTTTGTGTATACAAAGTACAGTGCACATAATTAGTGTATATGTTTGTGTATTTACTTATGCAAATAAATGAGCAATGACATGTATAATGATCCCTAACTTAGAGACCTTTGGAAATAGCTCTGTAATTGAATTTATGAATGCATATGAGCAACAAATTGTCTGGGCCTCAATTGTCCCTTTCTTTCTTTTTCCCTTCCTTTGTTCTTTTCCTTCCTTCCTTCCTTCTTCCTTCCTTCCTTCCTTCCTTCTTTCCTTCCTTTCTTCTTCTTCTTCTTCTTCTTCTTCTTCTTCTTCTTCTTCTTCTTCTTCTTCTTCTTCTTCTCTCTCTCTCTCTCTCTCTCTCTCTCTCTCTCTCTCTCTCTCTCTCTCTTTCTCTTTCACTGAGGCTTTTAGATTCTAGTCTAAGACGTCTAATTTAGGATCTTGATAGTCCTTTTAGTATCTAAGATTCTATTATATAAATATTGGGGAATGGAGGCATGGGGATGTCAATTTAGTTTTCCAGTTAGGAATGGAGTGGACAGAAACACTAAAAGTGTTTCTTGACAATTTATTCCAAGGGAGAAGTCCTCTGCTTTCATCTTTCAGAAATTTTGGTTTTATCCACTGACCTTGAATTTCTGCATATCTATTTTACTCTATACTTAATATGCTTCTATTATATCACCTTTTCTCCTTCATCTTCTCAGAGCAATTCAGCCAAGACTTTTTAATATCCCCCTGATTTGGAGTCTCCTCCTAGAGTATGATTTGTGATTACAGTCCTTTTCATTGTCCTTCACTAGATTTTTTCTATTTCAGTTAGTTTTATTTAGAGATGCAGTGACCACAACTAAAAACTTTATTGAAGGTGAAACAGATTATGATACATGTACCTTGTACACATGCAATGGAATTTTTATTTTCATTCATTATATCTCCTTTATAAAGATATTAGGTCACTGTGAAAATATTATCAAATGCTAAACATATGACCATACATTTTTTTAGGTGAGGAAGTTATTTAAAACATTTTAAAAATATAATAATATTTTAAGAAAAGATAATATGTCCCTTCAAGCCAGTATTTTTCCATTAGCAAATACTTACCTGATTTTTCATCATCTTCAGTATTTCAATGCAATTAATATTTCTTGAGGATTGACTATGTTCAAAGCACATATGAGTGTTGTAGGTGATACAATTAGAGTAAAAAATGTTATTAATGATGTACATTTTATCAAAACAGGTGAAAACAGTTGAATAAATTTATCTAAAATATGGTAAGTGATATAATGCAGTCAAAGTACTATGAAGAAGAAATTACTTTTGGGGGTGGTGGTGATGTAATTAGGGAAAATATACCTAATACAAGAGAAACTTACAGTTTTACTATCATATTGCTACAGGTCATATCAATTCAGTCCTACAAATCTAGAGCCTGTAGCTAATATTAGCATCCACCAGTATTTATTATATAACCAGCAAATTTAAAAAACAGTCACCATAAGATATAGGCACTTCAGCTTCTTACTCTTTGTTCCTATAGCTGAAAGTGATGTAACAGCTAATATGTCCTTCCTTTTCCACTACCCTTCTGAATTCTCTTATCCACTGTTATCAGCTTGGTGGAAAGGATTTTGTAAATTTTCATCCCCAAAGGATCCATGTCTCAGTGTTGCCATACGTATTGGTTAGCATAGGTGGCTACCGCCAATCAATTCCTCATAGAACTCATGGTTGCCCTCGTTGTCATGGCACAGATCCAGTATAATCAACCTTTTGCCAAGAAGCTAACTGGAGCCACATGGTGTCCTACATGGGGTGTAGATTTGGGCTTTGCTATTGGCAGACTTAGCAATCAGTGTTAGCTAGACTTGCTTTGGTGAAGGGAAGTCCACCACATTTAAACTATGCATAGACTCCATCATAGGAATTTTGTATACAAACTCATTGAATGAAAGTCAGGTTGACAGGAACAGAAGTTGACTGACATGCAGAAGACAGACCTTGCACATTATTTTATAGCTTTATCTGCCACAGATATTCTGTGCAGGGCATTAATGTATGATGCGCACATCTTCACATCTGGTGTCCTTTTTTTTTTTTAAGTTTATTTTTATTTATTTTGAGAGAGAGACAGAGAGCAAGTAGGGGAAGGGCAGAGAGAGGGAGACTGAGAATTCCAAGCAGGCTCCATACTGTCAGCACAGAGCCTGATTCAGGACTGGGACCCACGAACCATGATATCATGACCTGAGCCGAAGTCAAGAGTCAGGTGCCTAACCCAGGCGCTCCTTGTGTCCTTTCTGATAAATTCATCCACATACCTCTTAATCAGAATTCCCTGCCATCAGTGTTCCAGTGTCGCCAGTTTCTGATCATTTGGCCAATGCATTAACCATGGCCTATGAATTAATTTATAACTCAGTTTATTTCAATATTTAGGCAAAGTAGAAAATTCTACATATTGCCTAATTTATCTCAGATTGGAAAATTTCTTTTCATCATTACCTTTTGGATTATCTATAAGGGAGGCTTTAGTGCAATGCTTACCTATTACCAGCTATGATCAGTACATCATCATGATGTGTTAACGAGACCTGAACTTTTTCTTCCAATTGCTTAGCTTAAATTCAATTAAAGTTTAGTATTTTACACAGACCTTGTCTTAAATAAGTCGTAGAACCCCAATTTATTCAAAGGATTGAAGTATACAAGGTCCTTCCTGATGTACAAAATAGTTTAGGAGAGGTTTACATAAATAATGAGGGTGATTTTGAAGACCCAAGAAGTTTTGAATTGTCTGCTATCCAGAAAAAGGCTACAGTGTGTCAAGTGCATTATTTGAATGTGATTACATTTTATATCTAGAATTTACATGGTAACATGACCAATCTTTGTTGCCCCTGAATTACAATTTATATTAGTGATGAGTTTTTGTCTGTTTGTTTTCTGCTTTGATCTTGAAACTACTCCAAGGAAAACAACTGGGAAATTATGCTTCTTAAAATTTTTTTAGGAAACTAATAAAACAGAATTGATAGGAAATTGAAAAACTCATCAGAGAGTATCTCTACACGTATGGGTATTAAAAGAAGCTAAAAAATTCTGATAGGTAAGTGTAATATAATGTCACGGGAAACATTTCTGAATGTTATGTTAACAGCTAGAACTTCAATGAACCATTTCAGTAGGAAATAAAATAGAAAAACACTAAATAGAACAAGGTAGAATTCAAATAAATGGTTTACTTTTGGTCTCAAGAAACTTTGTCATTTTGAGGACAAAAGACATTACATTGAACCTCCAAAATAAATCTTTGTCATGTATCTTGTCTTTAAAATGTTTTTGCTTCCCTTTCTCTATTTCTTTTCTTTTCTTTTTTATTGTGCCTTATTTATTATAAATTGATAAAGCTTGTTTATGTTGTAGGTATTTAAAAAATGTTAGAGGTGGGGTGCCTGGGTGACTCAGTAGGTTGAGCTTCCGACTTCAGCTCAGGACATGATCTCACACTCCATGAGTTCGAGCCCCTCGTTGGGCTCTGTGCTGACAGCTCAGAGCTTGGATGGATCCTGCTTCAGATTCTGTGTCTCTCTCTCTCTCTGCCCCTCCCCTGCTCATGCTCTGTCTCTCTCTCTCAAAAATAAGTGAAAACATTAAAAAAAATTAAAAAATGTTAGAGGTAATTTTAATTGCCCAAATACCTTAATGAATCTTGTTAAATTTAAGATATTTAGGGAAAATACAAGATTGGGGTTTCAATTTTTGTTTTATGAAAGAAAACTATTATTTTAAAAATCTTATTGATATTCTTTAAATGCATGCATTAAATGTATGTCTAAATCAGATGCGTATTTAATATCTTGTGTTCAGATTTTACTTTTTTTTTTTTAAGGTGTAGTGATGCATGGGGAGATAGAGGCAGAGAAATTTAACCTCAACTTGTGGGAATAGATTCCAAATGAAGAACAAAGAGAAACAAAGATGTAATATTATTTGAATTATACTTCTATGCACTGGGGATTTGTTATAGTTTCCAGGCAAAAATGAATGACTGCAGACCAAATGAAAAATGGAGATCCATAAGAAATACATAAAAACAAGACAAAAAGGATTATGATGAGAGGTATTACTTCGGTTTCTCAGAAAGAAGAGGAAAGTACAGAGGTTGTGAGTGCATTTGACGGAATGAACGTTTTCCCTAGCATTTAAAAATAACTACTTGATAATTACATAGCTTTCTTTGTAGACTAAGTTAAGTACTTGACTTCCTAAAGAGTAAAGAATAGTAATTACTATGAAATCAGGTCGGATTAATGATACAATTTCTTCACTTTTAATTGTTCTATTTATATGTATTTAGGTTGATGTTTAAAGTAAGACGTTCTTATTGTAGAAAATTTGAACAATACAAAAGTATTACAAAGAAGAATCTGAAAATTAGTTTTTTTCAAAATTATTCCAAATTACTTTTCCATGCACATATGGGTGCATATATATTTTACATAAAATTATATTCACTTTATAAAACATGCATTTAAAATTTAAGTATTTTTCTAGTATTTAGTCCTCTAATTTTGATTTTTTATTGTTTGTACTATTTCCAACTTACAGGTGTAGCATAACTAAAGACTAACTCTTATGTAAATGGTTTACAAATGTTTCAAAATACCACTGTCATGGAAATACTTATACATCATTTGTTTTCCAAATATATTGTTGGAATAAAATTCTAAGAGCAGAATAATCTCTGGATCAAGGGTGCATCAACAGTTGTCTTTTGCAGCTCTCAGAACTTTCCTCAATTAGTTGAAATTCAAATAATGTAATACAACAAATTTCGTAAATACACACAGAGATATACACACATGTGTTATTATGCTACATTTTACATTCCGATATATAATCCATTATTTGTGTTACTCTGTACTTGTGAGTGTGTGGGTAAAATTTAAGATAAGGAGACTAATTAGCCTAATTTTATTTTGTGTTTTCCATTCTGATCCTTGACTAACAGCATACTGCTTTCAGTGTCATTCTGATACATTTTAGTAAATGGGAAGAAGTATTTTTGTTATTTGTCTTGAAAAAAAATGTTTTGTAGAAATAAGCATTCATATTCATCCAATAAGATCACTCTGTGAATCTCTATACTCTTGAATCCTTTTGGCATTGGCATTTAATTGATTTAATTTTATAGATAAATTTCAAAGGACATAATAGTCATATGTTACTGAATGTATATATCTACTTTAGCTTTTTATTACTTAGGTAAATTTTGTGCTTTCATAGATACTTCATTTTTAAGCTTATTCCTAACTACTTATTTTTATGTTTGTATTGTTACATCTATGAATAAGTTTTTTTTTCTTTTTTTTATGTTATTAACCTGCTCACTGTATATAAAAAAACTCATTGGTTTTATATAACAATTTTATAAATGATAATGTTGCAACATTATTTGATTTTAATGTTTTTTTCAGCTAATTTTCTTGCTTGTTCAGATGAAGGCATACATGATTGCATATAATTATATTTTTCTTCCTTCATATTTTCATTGTCATTTTTGTATATTTGCATTGGCTAGAATGTCAGAACTATTTTTTTATTATTACTATTACATCTGTTGAAATAAGATATTTTAAAATCAACTTAAGAATATCTTATATCTACTTTTTTAAATTAATTACATCAGGAATGTATGAATAACATCATCAAATACTAAGCCAAAGCTATAAGCAGATTACTCTCTCCTTTGCACAACTTGTAATGGTAGGCAAAATTCTAAACTGACTCCCAGGATTGCCCATCCCATGGTGACCACACCTTGCTCCCCATGACTGTGATTATGATGAAAGTCACTCCCATGACTAGGATATGTTATATGGCACAGTTGACTTTAAGGAAGGGAGATTATCAGGATGGGCCTGAATAGGTACACTGGGAAGAATGGTGTTTCAGGTAATATTCTCCATTTCTTCGATCACTTTAAGTATGTCCAAGTTTTCTAAACAGCTTTGCTTGAAACAACTCTGCTAAGTTTTCATTATTATAATTTTGTTAATTTTATTGCTATCTTCAAACTTTTTACTAAGTTGAACTTTTTATTTGCATCAACATTACTTAAATTGGGTTCATTCCCTATAAAGATTATAAAATGTGTTTTTTTTAATTTTTTAAAATTTTTTTCAAAGTTTATTTATTTTGAGAGAGAGAGAGCAAGTGGGTGAGGGGCAGAGAGAAATGGAGAGAGAGACTCCCAAGCAGGCTGTATGCTATCAGTGCAGAGCCCCAGAAAACAGGGCTCAATCTCATGAACTGTGAGATCATGACCTGAGCCAAAATCAAGAGTTGGCTGCTTAACTGACTGAGCCACCCAGCCCCGCCCTCCCATAAAAATGGTTTTTAAATAATTTTATAGCTCCCATCTTGGGAAATTATAAGAAAATTCTCCAGTTATGGATATCTTTGATTTTTTTTAACTTCTTATAATGGGAGCATTTAAAAATGTAGCAAAACACAGAAATTAAAATAAGATGCATTTTTATATCCTGGCATTGATATTTATAAATATTTACTTGTACTTATATCTTTGGTTTCCAGTATAAGAAGCGATGAAGTACAGATAAATTTGGACACCACATTACAGAACCTTCATTTCCCTCCTGACATCAAGTTCTTGCTGCACATTCTTCAGCCCAGTTTTACACATCTGCACACATACATTGCATATATATAGTTGACTTTGGGCTTTAAATGTTATATTGTTTTATTCTTCACTTTGCTTTGTTCACTAAATATGTCTTGGAGTTATAGCCTTGTTGGTAAATGTCAAGCTTTTTTTATTCTTTCTTTTTGATATTTTCCTTTGTATGCATGTACTGCGTTTTATTAATATCACTATTTTATGATGTTCATGTCAAGTCACTGAGTATCCTTGTATTAGGGCCTTGAGCATGAGACATTTTATAAGTTCCCTGTGTGTATTATTAGACACAGAATGGTTGGATTGGAAAATAGGCATATTTTAAATGTCACCAGATATTCTAAATCACCATAAAATCCTGATATTTCTATGTATTTTCCTTTCAGTGGTGTGGGTTTTTCTTCTACATTTTCACTAAATAATGCATATTTAGTATTATCCAACTTTAATTTTTAATGTTTATTTATTTATTTTGAGAGAGAGTGTGTGTGTAAATAGGGGGAGGGGTAGATAGAGAGGAGAGAGAGAATTCCAAGCAAGCTCCACACTATCAGCTTGGAGCCTGATGTAGGGCTTGATCCCATGAACCAAGAGATCATGACCTGAGCTGAACCCGAGTCCAACACTTAACTAACTGAGTCACCCAGGTGTCCCTAAAGTTTATTTTTTGAGAGAGAGAGAGTGCACAAGTGTGAGCCTTAACAGGTGGAGGATAGAGAGAGAGGGAGAGAGAAATCCCAAGCAGGCTCTGTCCTGATAGGCACAGAGCCCGCTGCAGGGCTGGAACTCACATACCCTTGAGACCATGACCTGAGCTGAAATCAAGAGTGGGACGCTTAAGCAACTTAGCCACCCAGGCATGCCTCCAACTTTACTTTTATTGCCAATCTGAGGGAAGTAAGTTAAAATCTCTTTTTTTGTTCTTTCTTTATTTCTTTATTTAGTATTTAGGTGATGTGTGCAGACTTCCTCCTAGGTATACTGACTATCTGTTCCTTTTCTACAAATTATTTATTTATAGTATTTTTTCATTTTTAATTGACTACTTGTATTTTTTTTCCTTTTTTATATTTAGGACTACTTTATATATTCTGGGGAATGACTTATTTTATTATGTACATTACTAATCTTTCCTTGTCTTGCTTATGTTTTTATTTTTTTTAACTTTTTAGTTATATTTAAAATACAAACTTTTTAATCTCACTGTCTAAACTGTTTTCCCTAAATGGTCACCAATTTATGCATACTATTTATTTTTTTAAAGATTTTATTATTTATTTATTTATTTATTATTTTTTAAATGTTTTTATTTATTTTTGAGACAGAGAGAGACAGAGCATGACCAGGGAAGGGGCAGAGAGAGAGGGAGACACAGAATCCGAAGCAGGCTCCAGGCTCTGAGCTGTCAGCACAGAGCCCGACACGGGGCTTGAGCTCACGGACTGTGAGATCATGACCTGAGCCGAAGTCAGACGCTTAACCGATTGAGCCACCCAGGCACCCCATTAAAGATTTTATTTTTAAGCAATCTCTATACCCAAGGTGGGGCTCATACTCACCCTGAGATCAAGAGTTGCATGCTGTTGGGGTACCTGGGTGGCTTAGTCGTTTAAGCATCTGATTTTGGCTCAGGTCATGATCTCATGGTTCATGAATTTGAGCCCCACATCAGCCCCACATCATCAATACATATATATATATATATAATATATATATATGTATTGTGATTACATATTATATATAATATATATATAAAAGTGATTATATATATATATATATATATATATATATATAAAATGGAATATTAGCCATAAAGAGAATGTGTTCATGCCATTTGCAGCAACATGGATGGATCTAAAAAGTATAATGCCAAGTGCGACAAGGTATTCAGACAAAGAGAAATACCATAGGATTTCACCCATACATGGAATTTAAGGGAAAAATAAACAAAATAAAAAGATAACAAAAAATCAGACTCAAATAGAGAACAGACTGGTGGTTATCAGAGGGAAGGTGAGTGGCGGAGTAGGAAAATAGATGAAAGGGATAGATGAAGAGTATCTTAGGAAAATAGGTGAAGAGTACTCTTATTGTGATGAGCACTAGTTAATGTATAGAATTTTCGAATCATTATACTGTACACCTGAAACTAATATAAAGCTGTACATTAATTATACTGAAATTTTTTAAAGAGTACACTTCTATCACCTGATAGGAAAAAAATAACTGTGAAATTAGTTGCCAAACTGGTTTAAATGAAGAGTTGAAAAAGCAACTGGTTGGAATAAAGTGTATGCAGAGTAAACACTGTAAACAAATTAATAATTTTTTCCAGGGAGAGAAACGTCTTTGTCATATCTATTTACATTTCATTGCAGTACATTATGTGGTTTGAAATGACTCTTAATTTATACAAAAAATAAGACATTTTAGAAAACAAACACAAGGTATAATATTCAAGAAACACACTTTCCTCAAATTGTTATTATTTGAGAAATAAATTGATAAACACAGACTTTATCATTCCAATGATCCAAGTTGCATGATATATTTTGAAATATATTCACAAATATAAATTTAAAGGATATAAGGTAGTTAGGGTAATGTTAGAAAACATATTAAAAAATAAAAATAAAAAATAAAAAATTTATTATATATTATATTATATATATTATATATATTATTTTATATATTATATATATTATATATATTATTTTATATATTATATATATAATCCATTATATATATAATCCATTATATATATAATCCATTATACATATGTGTGTATATATATATATACACATATACATATATATAATCACTTCTTTTTCACCATATAGTCATTTTATCCATTTATAGATGATTGAACACTTAGGTTGGTTCCATGTCTTGGCTATTGTAAATATTTCTGCAATAAACCTAAGAGTGCATATATCTCTTTGAATTAGTGTTTTTATTTTTGGAGGAGTAAATACCCAGTAGTGAAATTGCTGGGTCATATGGTAATTCTATTTTTAATATTTTCAGGAACATCCATACTGTTTTCCATAGTGGCTGCATCAGTTTGCATTTCCACCAACAATGCACGAAGAGTTCCTTTTTCTCTATATCCTGCTCAACACTTTTTATTTCTTGTGTTTTTTATTTTGCCATTCTAACAGATATAAGGTGATATCTCATTGTTTTGATTTAAAATTCTCTGATGATTAATGGTGTTGAGCATCTTATGTATCTGTTGGCCATCTGTATGTCTTTGGAAAAGTGTTCATGTCCTATGCCCATTTTTAATTGGATTATATGGGGGATTTTTGGTGTTGAGTTGGTATTTTGGGTCATAACCCCTTACCAGATATACTGTTTGTAAATATCTTCTCCCATTCAGTAGGTTGCCTTTCAGTTTTGTTGATAATTTCTTTTTCTGTGCAAAAGACTTTTATGTTGGTGTATTTCCAAAAGTTTAATTATGTTTTTGTTTCCCTTGCCAGAGGAAACATATCTAAAAAAAAATGTTTCTATCGCCAATGTCAAAGTGGTTACTGCCTATGTTTTCTTCCAGGAGTTTTATGGTTTTCACCTCATATTTAAGCCTTTAATCCATTTTGAGTTTATTTTTGTGTGCAATGTAAGAACGTGATCCAGTTTTATGGTTTACATGCCAATGTCTAGTTTTCCCAACACTATTTGTTAAAGAGACTATCTTTTTCTCATTGTATATTCCTGCCTCTTTTGTCATCAATTAATTGACCATAAAATTGTGGGTTTATGTGTGGATGCTATTCTGTTCTATTAATATATGTATCTGTTTTTGTGCCAGTAACATACTGTTTTGATTGCTATTGTTTTATACTATATCTTGAAATCTGGGATTATAATAACCTTTGGTTTTGTTCTTCTTTTTGGATATTCAGGGTTCTTTTGATTCTATATAAATTTTAGTGTTATTTGTTTTAGATTTGTGAAAATGCTGTTGGTATTTTTATAGGGATTGCATGAAACCTACAGGTTACTTTGGGTAGTATGGATATTTTAACAATATTAGTTCTCCCAATCAGTGAATATGGAATATCATTCCACTTGTATATCTTTTATCAGTGTTTCATAGTTTCTGGAGTAGAGTTCTTTCACCTATTTGGGTAAGTTTTTTTCCTAGTTATTTTGTTCTTTTTGGTTCAGTTGTAAATTGAATTGTTTTTCTTAGTTTCTCTTTTGGCTACTTCATTATAGTGTATAGAAATGCAACAGATTTTTCTGCACTAATTTTGTATCCTGTAACTTTACTGAATTCATTTTTCAGTTCCAGTAGTTTTTTGATGGAGTTTTTCATGTTTTTCATAGGTAGTATCATATCATCTGCAAATATTGAAAGTTTTACTTCTTCTTTACTAATTTGGATGCCTCTTTTTCCCCCTTGCGTGATTGCTGTACTTCCAAAACTATGTTGAATAAAACTGGTGAGGGTGGTCATCCTTGTCTTCTTCCTGATTTCAGGAGGGAAATCTCTCAGTTTTTCCCCATTCAATACGACGTACACCATGGGTTTTTCATATTAGGACTTTATTATGTTGAAGCATATTCCCTGTAAGCCTATTTTAGTGATTTTGTCATGAATGGATGTTGTACTTTGTTAAATGCTTTTTCTGCATCTATTTAGATGATCATATTGTTTTTTGTACTTTCTCATGTTAAAGTGTTGTATCGTGATTGATTTGCAAATATTGAGCCATGCTTGCATCCCTGAAATAAACCCACTTGATCATGGTGAATGACTTGTTTTTAATGTATAGTTGGATTCAGTTAGCTAATATTTTGTTGAGGATTTTTGCATCTCTGTCCATCAGAGATATTAGCCTGTCATTTTTATTGTTGTTGTTATTTTTTTTAATAGTGTCTGTGTCAGGTTTCTGATTTGGGTATCAGGGAAATCCTGGCCTTGCAGAATGAATTTGGAATTTTTCCTTGTTCTATTTTTTAGCATTTTGAAAATAATAGATACTACCTCTTTAAGTGTTTGTAGAATTCATGTGTGAAACCATTTGTTTCTGAACTTTTATTTCTTGGGTGTTTTCTTATTGTGTGTTCAATTTCATTGCTAGTAGTATGTCTGTTCACATATGTTCTATCTCCTCCTGATTCAGTTTTGGAAGCTTATATGTATCTAGGAATTTATCGACTTCTTAGGTCATCCAATTTGTTGGCATGTAACTTTTCATCATATTCTCTTATATTTCCCTGTGTTTCTATGGTACCAGTCGTTATTTCTCCTTCTCCATTTATGATTCTATTTACTTGAGTCCTCCCCCCTCTCCTCACCTTTTTTTTTAAGGAGTCTGGCTAAAAGTTTATCAATTTTGTTGATCTCTTCAACAAACCAGTTCCTAGTTTTATTGATGTGTTCTATTGGTTTTCTTTTTAGTCTCTATTTCATTTATTTCTGCTCTAATCTTTATTACTTCCTTCCTTCTACTGGTTTGGGGTTTTGTTTGTTCTTCTTTTTTCTAGCTCCCTTATGTGTAGGCTAGGTTATTTATTTGAGATTTCTCTTGCTTCTTGAAGTATTGCTATAATCTCTCTTAGAACAGTGTTTGCTGCATATCCCAAATTTTGGACTATTGTGTTTTCATTTTTATTTATGTCCATGTACTTTTTTGATTTCCTGTTTGCTTCCTTGGTTGACCCATTCATTGTTTGGTAGGATATTATTTAGCCCCCATTTATTTATGTTCTTTACAAATTTTTTCTTATAATTGATTTCTAGTTATATATTTTTGTGTTTGGAAAAGATAAAAGGTACAATTTCCTTTTTTAAAATTTGTTTGGGCTTGTTTTGTAGCCCAACATGTGATCTATTCTATAGATTGTTCAATGTGCAATTGTAAAGAATATGTATTCTACTATTCTTATATGTAATGTTCTGAATATATTTGTTAGATCTATCTGGTCCAATGTGTCATTCAAAAGTACTGTTTTCCTTGTTTCCTTGTTGATTTTCTGTCTGGATGATCTGTCCATTGATATAAATGGGATATTGAAGTCCTCTACTATTACTGTGTTACTATCAATTTTTTTCTTTATGTCTTTGAATTGTTGCTTTATATATTTGGGTGCTCTTATGTTGGGTGTATAAATATTTACAATTGCTGTATGTTCTTGTTAGATTATTCCTTTTATCATTAGGTATTATCCTTCTTTGTTTCTTGCTACAATCTTTGTTTTAAAGTTTATTTTGTTTGATATAAGTAATGCTTCCCCAGCTCTCTTTCTGCTTCCATTTTCATGATAAATGTTTTCCCATCTCTTCACTTTCAACCTGTGTCTGTAGGTCTGAAATGAGTCTCTTGTATGAAGCGTATAGATGTTTCTTGCTTCATATCTATATCTATATCTATATCTATATCTATATCTATATCTATATCTATCTATATCTATATCTATATCTATATCTATCTATATACATATATATATTCAGCCCCTCTATGTCTTTTGATTGGAGCATTGAGTTCGTTTACATCCAAAGTAATTATTGATAAGTAAGTACTTATTTAATTACCTATTTTACAGCTGTTTTTGTAGTTGTTCTCTGTTCCTTCTCTTGTTCTCCTCCCTTGTGGTTTGATGACTTTGTTTTGTGATACACTTTGATTCCTTTCTCTTTATTTTTTGAGTATCTGTTATAGATTTTTGATTTTTGATTACCATTAGTTTGATATATAACATCCTAAGCATATTACAGTTTATATATATTTTTTAATTTGTAAGTTTATTTATTTATTTTGAGAGAGAGAGAGAGAGAGCATGGGAGGGGCAGGGAGAGTGGAAGAAAGAGAATCCCAAGCAGGCTCTGGGGTGGGCTCGAACTCACAAACCATGAGATTATGATCTGATCCCAAACCAAGAATCAAACACTTAACCGACTGAGCCACCCAAGCACCCCATATTGCAGTTTAAGTTGATAGTCCCTTAAATATGAATCCATTTTAAAAGAAGTAAATTTTTACTCCTCCTCCCCACACTTTATGTATATGATATCATATTCCACATCATTTTATTTTGGGAATCTCTTGACTGATTTTATAGATATAATTGATTTTTACTGCTTTTGTGCTCTAACCTTGATACTGGTTTTATAAGTCATTAATCTACTACTTTTATGGTTTTTATTTACCTGTAAAATTTTTTCTTTCCTAGTTTTCTTCTGTCCTTTCTTTCAACTCAAACAATTCTCTTCATGTATGTTAAAGTATCTGACAACATACCCAAATAAAGCTCTTGAAAATCACCTCTTAAAATTTGGAAGAAAGTGTTTCAAGTCTTTCCTGTACCTATTCTCATTTTTTGTTATTATTTTTCTTTTTGCTGTTCAGCCTGGTTGCTTTCCATTACTTTGTCTTCCAGATCACTGATCAAATCTTTTGTCTCCTTTAATTTACTATTAATTCCCTTGAGTGCATTCTGAATTCCAGTTATTGAGTTTTTGATCTCTGATATATTCTTTTTTCATATTTTCTCTCTTTGTCAAAAGTCTCGTTGGGATCCTCCACACTTCTCTCAAGTCTGGTAATCTTTGTGACTATTACTTTGAATTCTTTATCAGGCATCTTGCTTATGTCTGACTCTAAAAGATTTAGCTCTGTTGCTGTGATTTTATTTCAATTTGTTTTTTAACTTAGGAGGTATTTCTCTATCTCCTCTTTTTGTCTAACTCTCTGTGCTCATTTCTATGTATTAGGAAAATCAGCTACATCTCCTGCTCTTGAAAACAGTGGCCATATGAATAAGAGTCCCTGTAGTGTAATGGTCTTCACCAGAATCAGGCCCTGTAGAGGTGTCTTTATGTGTGTTGTGTGTGCCCAACATTTGTGACTGAGCCATGTTTGTTTTCAGTCCAGTCGGCTGCAATGGCCTACTTTTCTGTTGTGGGTGGGGTTTTGTCCCTGTTCTATGAAGGGGTCAGTGTGAGGCTGCCTTGGCTTTGTAGTTGGGTCGGACCAGATGCCTGCCTTCACTCTGTTTGCTAGGGCTGCGATTGCACCAGACTGAAGGACACTCGCCCTGTGTTGTCTCTGAGAGGCTTTTGTTGGTGGAAAGGTCCTACAGTCAGACCAGATATCTGCCCCCTGGTATATCTGTTGGGGTTGCAGTGCCTGCAAGTGATAGGGCTCTCTCCTCATGCTTCCTCCTGTGAGTTTTTATTAGTGGGTAGAGCCAGTAGTAAGATCAGATAACTGTCTGTAGGTTTCTGTTGGGGCTCCAATCAAACTGGTGAATGTGGTCATCTTCCTCTCTCCCCAGGCAGGAGTCACTTTGGAATGGTCACTCTTGTGACTGCTTGTAGAATGAGACATGTGAGAGCCATTTTGGAGAGACCTCTGATAAGTAGTTTAGGATAGATGGGGCGAATCCCCCAGAGAATGTGAGGGCAGGGCACTCAGTGTTAGCAAGCTAGTTGGAGAGTGTTCCCGCTGGTTCCCACAGGTGTCTGGCTACCTAGGATGGGACGCATGGGGTGGAAGGTAGAGAAATGGTGCCTAACAACTCATTTGTTTTTGGAGAAGCCTTCTAAAGTTCCCTGCCCCTTCAGCACATATACTGAAAATAATAAGTAAGTCTCCTTTCCATATAACCCAGATGCTTTTCAAACTTCTGCTTCTACACTGTATCTCTGTGGTTGTTGGTTATGCTCTTTATGGTGGGAATTCATTTCCTATCAGCCCTTCCAGAGCTAAGTCCTAATTTTTAAAGTACCCAGAGTTAAGTCCAGCTAGTTTTACAAACTCTTGAAGTTAAGCCCATTGGATTTCAAAGCCAAATGTCAAGGGGACTCATCTTCTCAGTGTAGGTCTCTCGTTTTAGGGGTTCCTAGTGTGGAGTCTGTTCCTCTTCCTTCTCCATGCTTGTGATGTTCCTTCTATTTGTGGTTTGGTTCAGTTTGGTCCAGTTTGGTTCTCTGTCCCTGGTACCCTTTCCATATAGCCTCGCTATGATTAATCCTAGAAAGTCCATTCTGCCACTCTTTGGGTCATTTTCTGAATTAGTTACACGGATGTGGCTGTTATCTCAGTTTATCCATGGACAAATGAAGTTCAAGATGTTCCTACACCACCATCTTTCCAGGCTCTGATGAAAGCATACTCTTAACCATAAAGTCAACTTTGATATAAAATATCTAAAGTGTAAAATGCTAGAGCTCTTTTCCACTTATTTTTGAATATATGTTTACTTCCTGATTTTAGACTCTCAAGCTAGGTAAAGCTGACACCAACACAAGAATTGAAATAAAGCTGCCAAGAGTTGAATAAATTGCCATTCAATTAGTAATTATGTTTCCATTCAATTAATAATTATTTTTTTTTAATAAACACAGATAGAGGCAGCTGGGTGGCTCAGTCGATTAAGTGTCTGACTTTGACTCCGGTCATGATCTCATGGTTCTTGGGTTCGAGCCCCACATCAGGCTCTGTGCTGACAGCTCAGAGCCTGGAGCCTGCTTCAGATTCTTTGTCTCCCTCTTTCTCTGCCCCTCCCCTGAGTGCACTCTGTCTCTCTCAAAAATAAATAATTTTTTTAAATTAAAAATAAAAATTAAAACACAGATATAGTGTGGCAGAGTGGTATGGTTTGCAAATTTCAAGCTCAAATGAATAATATCATCTCCAATATGACTGTGATTTAGTTTATTTTCCTATGGGCACAGTTTGAATCAGATGTCAAGCTAAAGAGGAAAGTCTGTCTTTTGACTAAATTAAGATGAAAAATTTTGTGCGTAGGTTTGTGTGTGGATGTGCTGGGTGTAGGGCGCCATTAATAGCCTCACTGTACTTCTTCTGTCTTCTGTCTTTACTAATCCTGGTTATTTCTAAACCTAGTATTTCCATTTGGATTTATTGTAGAAAGAAAATATGCCCTTTTCTCTAGAATTTTTTTCCCAAATTCTGACTTTTTTTCTTTTTGTGAATCTTCTGGAAAATGGTCTCTTTACACCGATCTGTGCCTTCAATGCCTTCAAAAGGCCCCTATACCCATCCTGTAGACAAGGATTCCATCAGTGATTTAAAGGTGACTACTCTGTTAAGGAGTGACCAATATTTTGCCATCCTTTTTGTTAAAGTCTTAAAGAATGTTATAATATCTGGTAGGGTATTTTATCACTACTGTTGAATAATCCATTTTTTCCCTTAATGAACATCTCTTTGTCCAGTAGTGCTATTATTTTAATATATTTCTAAATATCATTTGGTGAAATAATATTTAGGAATTTGACTCACTAATTATAGGTATATTTGGTATGAATTTTTCTTTTCCTGCACTATTTGATAGATTTGAATGTCTATTGATGATGAATATGAATACACATACACATTTATATATATATACCAAATAAATTTCAGATTAATACAAATACAGACACAAAATTTTCTGGTCTTTAGAAAATTTTAATGTAATTCAAATAATTTTTTCCTTAATGGTCTCAGTGGACTTATCTTGCCATTTCATTGCTAGATTCCTCTTTTGTAATTTTATTACCCACCCGTCTCAACCCGCCATTTCTATTTTGCTTGTTTTTTTTTTATATGCTATATATTAGCTACATATTCTATTGACATAATATTGTTTCTATATAATTACATACATATAATTACATATATATTTTTATATATTTGTAGATTTTTGGGCTTTTTAATAAAGAAACTCATAGTTAGCAGTTTTATGGTTATTCTATATTATTTAACTTTGTTACTTTTAATATTTTCATTGATTTATTTATTCAATGAACTCTTTTTTTAAAATCTTATGCTTAGAACTGAAGCTGAATTTTTTTATAAGCAGATGCTAATGTTCATTCTCATTAATAATTCCTTAAAAATATTTTAGCTGTATTTGAAATATGTTACTGTATGTTTCCTGTGTCTGCTGTATCAAATTGCCACAGACTTGGTGTCTTAAAACAAGAATGTATTCTCTTATAATTCTGGGGGGCAGAAGTCAAAAATCATTATCAAGTCTGATGGAATCAAGATGACAGCAGGGTTATGCTCTCTCTGGAAGCTCTAGGGGAGAATCTCTTTATTCAGGTTTTCTCCACGAATATTGACTCCCGTTTCCTTTGTAATCTTGCTGAAGTTAAGTGCCAGCATCTATTACTATATATTCAAGTTTGATATTTTGTTTGTTTTCCTCTTTGGTTTCAGGAAATTACAAAGCAGCATTATGCTCTATTTTAACATAGAGATGCAATAGAAACTGAATTTTAGAAACAAACGATCACCATAAAATTATTTATAAAGCAAAGAATGGAAATATGTGTATTTTAATACTATAGAAATTGTTTAATATGTTGTATTAATTCCATATGATAGCTAATTCTATAATTCTAAAAATATATTTGTGGAAGAGTATTTAATTGCATTTAATTACAAAAGTGGTGACAATGTGGTGACAAAGAATAAAGTAAGCTATAAAGGAGCAAAAACACAATAATTTAATTTTTAAAAGTACGTATTTTGAGATAATTTTGGGTTATAGAAGAATTGAAAAATAGTCAAGTGTTCCATATGTCCTTCCCACAGCTTATATTTCCTCTTACATGACCATGGTATAATTATAGCAACTAAGAAATGATCATTTACACATTCTAGGAAGTAAAAAAAAAAAAAAAAAAAAGACAATTTTGATATCACTGGTTTTCTCCACAACATTCTTTTTCTTTTCTAGATCCAATCTAGGAGATCATGTTGCATTTACCCTTGGTGTCTCCTTAGCTTTTTCCAATACATAATAATGTCTCATGTTTCCTTAGTCACAATCTTGACACTTTTGATACAGTAGCAGGTATTTTATTTAATGTTTTTTTGCTTGTTTTTTGTTTTTGTTTTTGTTTTTTGAGAGAGAGGGAGACAGAGCATGAGCCAAGGAAGGGGAGGGAGACACAGAATCCAGTGCAGGTTCCAGGCTCTGAGCTGTCAGCACAGAGCTCCAGCTGGGGATTGAACTCATGAGTCCCGAGAGATCATGACCTGAGCTGAATTAGGAGGCTTAACAGACTGAACCACCCAGGTGCCCCTACAGTAGCAGGTATTTTAAAGAATGTTTCTTGATTTGCGTCTGTTTGATGCGTTCTCATGAGCAGTGAGGCTGTGGCTGCTTAGGAAGAATACTACAGAAGTGATTGCCCTGATTATTGCATCATATCAAGGGGCATGAAATCAATACAATTTAGTGGTGATGCTAACGTTGAACACTTGGTTGGTTAGAGTGGTGTCTCCCAGGTTTCTGCACTCCAAAGTTATTTTTACCTTTCCACTCATTTTTTTTCAGAGTTAGTTATGCACATCGTGTGATTTGCATTATTTTAAATGGGTTAAAATTTGAGTTATGTCCCAGCATATGGTCCTTCTTTGTGAATGCTCCATGTACACTGAAGAAGAATGTACATTCTGTTGTTGTTGGGTGGAATGTTCTCCAGATGTTAATTAGATCAAGTTGGTTGGTAGTGCTTTCCTGGTCATCTATATCTGAAGTGATTTGTTGTCTAATTGGTCTATTAATTACTAGGAAAGGAGGAGTTTTGAAGTCTCTAATTGTATTTGTGGATTTATCCATTTCTCTTTTCATTATCCATCTTTTTTTCTCATATATTTAAAGATTCTACTGCATAGCACATACATAATTAGGATTGTTACGTTCTTAAGAATTGACCATCGGGCGCCTGGGTGGCTCAGTCGGTTAAGCGTCCGACTTCAGCTCAGGTCACGATCTCACGGTCCGTGAGTTCGAGCCCCGAGTCGGCTCTGGGCTGATGATGGCCCAGAGCCTGGAGCCTGCTTCCGATTCTGTGTCTCCCTCTCTCTCTGACCCTCCCCCGTTCATGCTCTGTCTATCTCTGTCTCAAAAATAAATAAACGTTAAAAAAATTAAAAAAAAAAAAAGAATTGACCATCACGCAAAGACTATCTTTAACCCTGAGAGTATATCCATATTTATTTCCCCAAGTTTTTAAATAATTATCATGGATTTAGAGCATACATTTTTAAATAATCCGTATCTACCCCTAAGTAATATTGTATGTCTTTGCTTATTGTTTAAGAGATTTATAACATTATATTCCCAATTAATCCCTCCCATCCTTTGTGCCATTATAGTCAAACATGTAACTTATTCAAATGTTATTACTTTTGCTGCAAGAGTCAGTTTTCTTTTAGAGCAATTAAAATTCAAAGATTATATTTTATCTTCACTGAGTCCATTTCTGAAGCTCACCATCTCTTTGTAGGATCCAAGTTTGTACTAAACTTTGCTTTATCTGGCTAAATAAAGTATCTCCTTTCTTCTCTGTGGACACCTGGTGGTAATCATGTTCGGAAAACTCACAAGAGGTTGCAAACCCCATCTGTTTGCAGACCTCTGAGTTTTCACACATTTATACTATCTAAGGCTTGATCTTTAGCAATCTGTTAAACATTTTTAGCTTAATCATTTTACTGGTTTATATGGCATCCACAGCATTTGTCCCAAGAAAGCAAATGCTGGGAGTTTGTTTCTCCCAGCAAATTCCTGTCTCTCACCAGATTTAGGGTTACTCGTCCTATGGTGTCAGTTTTCTTAAGGCCCCCCATAAAAGGTAATTTGCAATCTTCCCAGTACATATAAGGATGGGAACAACACTCATTCCGTCTTTCCACCTTTCATCTGAAAGTCCAATAATTTAGTTTTGTAAGAAAATACACAGCTTAATATAAAAGAAAGTCAATTCACTTCAAAATTAACAATGTCTGTTCTGTTTGAATGTAGGTTCATATTTTGAGCCTTTCTACATTTCCAAATATAGTAAAATTCCCCTGTAAGTATTATATAATCTCAACAATATTATTAAGATCATAGAATTATGAGCACAGTATAGTGAATGTATAAGAATTAAAACGGATTTGTGAGGGAAAATACTACATTTGAGAAAAGAGTAGTTAAACAGAAAGTATAAATATGTAGTTATTTCTAGTTCTTGCTACTTCAAAATTTATTAGTATAAACTGAAAAGAGTATATTTTTCATAAATAGTATCTGCTTTTTTTTCTTTGTTCCTGGCAGAGAAACAAGAGAAATCTGGACTTCATTGACAGCTGATTTGAATTCTGTTTATGTTGTTATTCCACAGTCCCATCTCATACTTGTGGATATGGGTCTCAAGGGAGCTGAAAACCCTTCTTGATTTTGCCAGGGACTCCGTGAAATGATCTAGGGGGAAGATCACTTAGACTTCCCTTCAATTTTCTTTTTTATCTGCAAAAGGGGTGTGGCAATAACTTTTTGTGTCTTCCAAGTCTATTTTGATGGCTGATGAAGTGGCGTTCTGTATACCTTGGAACAAAAGTGATAGATAAAAATGTGTGTGTAATAGAGAGAGTGAGATTATAAGTAAAGTTTGGAAACAGATAAAATTGGAAATGTATAAATACATTTCAAAATGAGTGCCTCCGTCCACTATTTGAATTCACTTTGATTTCATTCTGTAAATTGGCTTTCGTCTTCCTCACCTATGACAATTACACTTCTTACAACCACAGCTTGTCTCACCTTAAATGTATCTCAGAGGGGCTGCTTTGGCTGGTCTATCCACTGTCACAAGCTGACTGAGCATTGACACTCCCACCTGCTGTGGAACAGCAAGCTCCCAGGTCCAACTGCCAGGGTGAAAAAAACCTACTGACACTGAACTGCACCAAGGAGACCCTTTCTCCACCTAATTGCCTCCCAGAACTGTTGAGGAGGTCTGGGTTGGCACCTCTTCAGAGAGACAAATAGAAAATGAGGCATGTTTAATATCAATTCAATCAATTCTATCTTCCCGATGCTGCATTTTATAATTTAATTATTGACTCTTGTGATATGGACTCTAACAACACTTTGTGCTGTGTGAAACCCCACTCTGTCTCTATTATCTAAGGGCAGTGCTTGTTCAACTCTATAGCAATTGGAGAAATCCACCTTCCTGCAATTTTTTTTTAACACAGAAGGCAACTTGGGCCTAGGAAGTGGACAGAGATATATGATAACAAAAGCTGTTTTTATTTTTTTTAATATTTAATTTTCTCTGTCTTTGTGTTGAATTTAGTTGGTAGGACCACATTGGTTGTTAATGTTTGACATCTCATGGGGAATATAAGAGTAAAGAAAAAGCAGTTAATGAAATGTAAGGAAAAGAAACTGGAAGCAATGCCAAAGTCTGACATTAAGGAAAAGTGTACAGGAAAAAAAGCCATATAATAAAATCTTTGTCATGGAAGAAAAATGGTACTATGAGGAGACTATTTAAAATATAATCATGTTTAATCATTGTACATTAATTAGAGTGTGTATAAATAGCCAATTTACTTTAAGCCAGTTCTTCAAATATCAAACATAAGAAAATTATATTTTCATATGGATCCTTTTAGGCAATGTTGATCATATACGTTATCCGCAATTACACTTTTATTTGGTAGCAAATAGCAAGAAAAGCAAATATACATGTGAGAAATGAATTTGTATAAAAATATTTTTAAAAGGAAAGTAATAAATTTGCATAATTTTTAAATAAAGCTTTAGGGATACACTGTTTAAAACATAAAAGATCAGGGGCGCCTGGGTGGGCCGACTTCGGCTCAGGTCATGATCTCGCGGTCCGTGAGTTCGAGCCCCGCGTTGGGCTCTGTGCTGACAGCTCAGAGCCTGGAGCCTGTTTCAGATTCTGTGTCTCCCTCTCTCTGACCCTCCCCGTTCATGCTCTGCCTCTCTCTGTCTCAAAAATAAATAAACGTTAAAAAATTTAAAAAAAAAAACATAAAAGATCAGTCGTATGTGCTAGGTTTCCACCTCCCTTCAAATCTCTTTCCCAAGAAAGGACTTGCAGGTTTTTAGTTGTTTCTTCTGATAGGACACATTCAAATTTTCACTCTAACATTATATGTCCCTTCTCAAATACTTTGCTGCCTTCAACTCCTTTTAACAGCTTTTCAATGTTAGAAAGCTCTCGAGTTACCTTAATATATCTTGAAAATCCCTGTGTATTTGTTTGGGTTCTTCAGAGAAAGAGAGCCAATGGGGAAGATAATATAATGTAATATAATAATAATAATATAATAAATATAATAAAATACAACATAATGTATAGTTATATAGCTATATAGTTATATATAGTTATAATATATATGATATATAATATATATAATATAGAGGGGATTTCATAGAAGAATTGGCCCACATGATTATGGAGGCCGAGTCCCACAATCTGCTGTCTGCAAGCTGGAGAACGAAGAAAGCCAGTGGCGTCAGAGTCCTAAGAACCAGGACAGCCAGTGCTGCGAGTTTCAGTTTAAGTACAAAGGCCCAAGAACCAAGAGAAGATACATATGCTAGCTCAAGCAAAAAGAGCAAATTGTTGCTTTTTCTGCATTTTTGTTCTATGCAAGCCCTCAACAGTTTGGATGATATCTATCACATTAGTCAAGGTGATCTCCATTAGTTAGTCTACCAATTTAAATGCTATTCTCTTCTGAAAGCACCCTCACCAACATACTCAAAAATGATGTTTTACCCAATATCTGGGCATCTTTTAGCCCAGTCACATTGACACATGAAAGTAACCATTCACACTCTGCGTTATAGAACCAAACTCTAGGTCATTTGCCATGTGACAATGATTCCTTGTTCTGGCAAAAGAGGTTCATGATATTTTGTAACCTGTCTTTCTAGAGACTCATGGGATTCCAAGCCCTAGGACTTTCTTTTCCGTCTCTTAATGTCTGATATGCAATGTGAAATTATTTGTGCATAACATCACAGTCACTTACGTTAGCACCAAAAGAAGTAGTAAAACTATTTATCCTTGAGAAGCAAAAATCAGTTCACATTGACAAATCACGGTAGTAATTTGTAATTTTCGTTTTTCCCTCTTTCCTTGATCTAGGAAATATGCAATGTTAGTATTGTTATTAAAGAGTCAGCAGGATAATATAAGATTGGAGACTGACTTCTCTGACATGTAGCACTTTGATTTTTATATCCCTGTTTTCATAATTAAATGTGTCTTGGAAAACTCAATCGTGTAGAACACATATAACTCAACTTTGGTTGAGACACTCTGAAATCCTATTGGTTAATTTGTCTTGTGTTTTTGTATCAAATTATACAATCTGAATCTATTTCACTGACAAATGATAAGAGAAAAATACAGGCACAAAATATTGCCTACCTTCTTCTTTCAGCTGCTTAATGACCAAAGAGAATAACAATGAAAGGGGTAGGAAAAGAAAATAGATGATAGCCCTCTGGACTGATTCTATTAGATAAAGCAACTTAACAGGGAAAAAAGGGATTACATTAAGGTGAAGATGAACTTCTTCTAGCAAGTTTGATAAATTGTTATCATTCCAGACAATTTGAGATAATGCAATCTCCAAGGCTGAATGACATAATTACTAGATATGTTGTGAGTTGTCAGGAAATCCAAAGATCAATCACCGGAAGACTTGACTGGATCTGCATCTATTTATTTGCACCCAGGGCGAAAAATCACAACCACAGTAAAAACAATGAAGATTAAAAAATAACAACAACAACAACAACAACGATAAAAAAAAAAAAAAGAAAAGAAAGGAGGTTAAATAATAAATATAGATGTGCAATTTCTGGCTTTTCACCAGCAAAATGTTCAAATCCATGAATATAAATAAAAATCATTGCAAGGTTTACCTTTACATAAATCTAGGGTATAAAATCAGAAGGTAAAAAGTATATATGCCTGCTATTTTATAACTTAAACTACAAAGTAACTTCAAGTTTTTGTAATTTTTATGCAAGTTAATTTGAATATATATATACACATTATATCAAAATTAGGAATCTTTGAGAACATGGAATTTATGCCTAAGGTGTGTATTTTTCTATACTCTTAGGAGGTGAATAGACAAAGATAAGGTAAAAAAGATTTAGTTATCTCTGGATATAGACACTCTACGAAAGAGTGGCACAAATCACTATATTACTCGGTTAATGGTTAAACCGTTAATAATGGTTAAACTAGGAAATGTACAAAGAACCACAAAGAAGTGTCATTTCACTACTCAAAGATATTTTCCATATGCGGTAAATGAAAAACAAAAACAAAACAAAACAAAAAACCATCATCCATTGCAAATGGAAACCCTAAATACTGCATTATGACTTTATTTCACGTGCATAACTTTCTCTAATGGTTTAGGAAATTTTTAGAGGAAAGATACTATGCTCATAAAGAATCTGTTTCACTGGCTGAACAGACTCAATCTTCTCCTTACACAGGGCGACCAAGTTTAACTGTTTCATCAGCAATTCAATCTAATTCAACAAAAACTAAATTCATCATCATCCTCCCAGTAGTCCTGACCCATCTTCATGCTTTCTGTTTGGTTTAATGATATCATCATTCACCCAATCAACAATTTCAAAATCTTGAACTCTTCATTAATTTTCCTTCTCTCTCATCATGTCAGCAATTCTATTGGTTTCATCTTGACCAAGCATTTAACTTCCCTTCTTTTTCCAAAACGCAATGTCTCCACCAATGTTAAAACCTGCTTTTACTGTTACAGTGTTTTCTTACAGAACCATTTATTTTAAAATACCCCTTTTTTCTTAATCTACCTGAGGCATTGCTGCTTCAGCAAAAATTTTCCATTTCATCTCTAAATGTGACTGTATTAGTTAAGATAGAAATTCAGCTGTGTGCTGTAGAACTCTATGACAATATTTATTGAATGGGTATAGGCGTTTCTTTTTTCTTATCATGGTTGGTGTTTTGGCATTCCTCCATTATCCAGGGACCCTGGTTTCTCCTATCTCCTTTGTCCTCGGTCCATTGAATCATTTGAGATGACATGCTACTGTGAACATGGTGCAAGCTGAGGATGGAGGAAGAATGTAAAGGTAGGAATAAGCGTTGCATACTTTAGCTTATATCTCATTGAATTCGATCTTAGTTATATGGACATACTTCGCATTCACAGACGACTGGCTAGTTGTACCAGCCTAGACAGTACACCACTCGAATTTCCCTTCAAGGGAAAAAGGTACTTAGCTGATGGCCTCCACTTGCCACACATTTGGGAACCACCGGTGTTCAAACTGAGGCTATACTCCCTCGCAGCCGTATCCAGCTAATGACTTAGTATGAGGGTATACTGGAACCAGGCCATTCCTTCCCAACATATGAGAACATGTCTAACCGTCTTTCTTCTGGAGCTCTCTGTAACCCTAGGTAAATATTTCTTAGAACTGCACTGCGGTCTGAAACTTTCTTACTCGATCCTACTTCCTTCCTTCTCTCAGTTCACAGATGTCAAACCTAAATCTCTGTCTCAAGACCATCCCTGCCTACTCATGTTTCTTCTCTCCTTTATCCTTTACAGGCATTTCCTTCAATACATGTTTTGAGTGGAAAATTCATCTTGTTATCTGCCTTTTAGAGGATCAAATTCGGCCAGCAATAGCTCAACTTAAATCAAGAGTGCTAATATTTTGATAATGAAGGAGAGATCCATGCTGGGGAGCCATCAGCTCTCTCTGCTGTAAGTAAGATGTCTGGAGTAGTTTTCTAGAACCTACAATAAAGTTTTAAAAAGTAGCTGCAGATGAATACTAATTATCAGAGTGGTAGTAGTTCGCATAAAGAAAAAATTATTCTCATTAATGCTGTAAAATATTAGCATGTAAAGAGCTCTGCTTTGAGAACATCTTGAGTATGTATGGCACAAAATGTTTTTAACTTCTCTAGTGGATTCTGATATTAAATAAGCATCAGCTCAAAAGCAAGTCTGCAATTGGCACATGTGAGATGTTGAGTAGGTCACTAAATCTCCCCAAATCTCTGCTTCTGGATTCATTAAAAGTGGGTATGAATTGTTTTCCATTAATGTTATTATAATATACAGTGAGACACTGAAGAATACAAAAGACTTAGCAAAGTGCCTACACAAAGAGAGAATTTCTCCTTCCTCCTCCTCCTCTTTGCTATTACTATTGTATTATTGCTGCTATTATTATTATTATTATTATCATTATTATTATTACTATTATTTTGTCTGCAACATCCTGAGCTATTTCTTTATTTTGAAAATCCCAGTGTCTGGGGGAATTGCCTCTCATACACTTGGCCTCTATATAATTAGTGTTTACAGCATGATGGAATAAAATTATGTTTGAACTTTTGTGAGACGTTTATGAAATTTTCCAGATATACCTGGAAACACAGCTTTCTGGAGGCGACTGAAGTTGTTCATTATGAAGTGTGAACAAGAACTGACGAAATGTGAATGGCCATTTTTCATGTGCAATCGCCTCTCATTTGTTTTATCGATTGTTGCAGTCTTTGAGTGCTTAAATTACTTTTTTTGATGTTGTACCTTAGGCTGCTGTGAATTTGGTTGAAACTCAGTTTTTTATCTCATTATTGGCATTCTTGAATAAAACCAGGAGGGCATGCCGCCTCAGAAGAAAACCTGCTAGTTAGATGGGACCATGGGCGGGCAGACCTGATCTTTGTAATACCAACATGAAATACAAGAGACAGGACATTATTGATTCTTTGGGAAGTGACCTAATATCTTTGTGCCCCAGTCTTCTTTTGTTAAACGAGGCTAATACTAAATCATAGATTTCATGTGATGATTAAATTATACACAAAAACTGCTTTCACCATGCCTGTTACATAGTAAGTTGCATCTAGTGTCTGCTGCTCGGGTATTGTTCTGGGCAAAATTTGCAAGACAGCGAGTTCTATAAAATTTTATGTGTTGTTTAAGCTAATAAGATGATCAAAAATTCTCCTGACAATTTCTAGACAAGGAAGTGCTCTGGAAATTATCACTGAGGAATAAATCCCCCTTTCTCTCTAACCTCTGGGGGGAATAGCCATGCTTGGATTGAACAATAGTCCTTGTCTTCTTACAGGTAGCAACTTAGAAATGCCTCAACAAGTAAGCTCATGCTCTGGGAAAGGCAATTCAGGGAGCAATAAAACTCATGAAAGAAGCCACATATTATCAATAAATTCAGTTGTTTTATAAATATGTGTTGCTAAACTCTGAAGAGGAGGGTTTTTTTTTTAATATAAGAAATTTATTGTCAAATTGGTTTCCATACAACACCCAGTGCTCATCCCAAAAGGTGCCCTCCTCAATACCCATCACCCACCCTGCCCTCTCTCCCACCCCCCATCAACCCTCAGTTTGTTCTCAGTTTTTAACAGTCTCTTATGCTTTGGCTCTCTCCCACTCTAACCTTGAAGAGGAGGGTTTTAATGGGGGCTAGATCAAGGCACTGCGATGTTACAACTGTGGTGGTTCCTTGAGGCAGAAAAACAGGACAGATAATAGCAATTCTCCAGGCCCTTGAATTCAATCCATCTGTGTCTTCAAACTGAAAATAAGGGAAAGTTCATTAAAAATGGAGTTGGAAAGCCCTGGAGTGGGAGCTTTCATTCCCTACCCCTCATGGTAAGAAGGCACCTCGCCTTCCCCAACAGGAAGAAGCTTACTTTATAAACCCCAGCAGAAGGAAGGAAGAATTTCTCCTAGTCCAGCAACAGCCCAGCCAATGAGAAACTACCACACTCCAGCAATTGAGAAACCATAACAGAACTTCACAGTTTCAGCGTTTCCCCTATAAAAGCAAGCCCCTCTCAGCTCTTCTCCAGACTTGATAATGGTTAGGCATAGTTTGCTTGTTCTGAATTGCAATTCTTTGTTATTCTCAAGTAAGCTTTTTTTTTTTTTTTTTTTTTTTTTTTTGTAAAATAGCTGTCTCTTATTTTTTCAAGGTCAACATTATGTGGTGATCAGAGAAGGATCCAGAAATGATGAACCCTTAAGGAACTAAACCCAATAAACTGTGAAGTACCCACCTGAGCCCTTTGTGCTCTCTGCTTTTTCAAGTTGTCTTTCCTTTAGGTTTGGGAAGTCTCTCAGATCTGAACTACCTCCTTTTGTTTGAACTCTGACTTTATTTGGGATCTGTTTAAAAGATTTTTTCTTTACTGGTGAGTACTCCATTGTTTTTGTTTTTAACGAAACTCTGATTTGTAATACTGGGATTTCAATCTGCCAGACTCTCTCAGGAGTATCGTTTTTGGGGACACCAGCCAGTTTTGTGTTTAAAAACTGTGGTCTCTCCTCATGTGAATTCTTAACTAATTGTATTAACTTAACCAAATTAATTTCATAATTTCAGTGGCCATTAGGGGAACTTCCTTCCCAAACTTACTCTTCTCAGAACTATATTAGAAGACCATACCTTTACAATAAAACTGAATGGCACACTTACTTCAATTGGTATTTGTGAGGTTTCCAAGTATATTCAGAACTCTAAAATTTCTTCTTTACAAAATACCCTTTTCTAAATTGACCAAGGCAAAAAAAAAAAAAAAAAAAAAAAGTAAAAAGGCATCAAAGTCCTCTTTGCTCCCTCCTCACATGCTTCATTCTCTTCCCCTGTGGCACCTCTGAATACCCTTCACCTCTTCATGTAACCCTCTCAATGAACTTAGAAACTGCACCTTTAAAATCAGACCCACTGAGGATTCTTATACTAAGGCCCTAATTTTTTATGTCCCTTGGACTGAGGCCTAATTGTCAACCATTCTTCTCAAAGTAACTGAGGATCCCCACAGATTTGCTGAGGAATTTAATACAGTCTTTCAAATTTAGTTTTCTCCAATGTGTACCAATTAGTTCACATGCTCACTGGCGAAGGCCAGGCCAGATACTGAATGAAAACAAATAATTGGGATCCTGAAAAATCTCTAGAACTTCAGGTAAGAGACCAACTCCCTGCCATGTTATATGATTGGACCTTGTTATATGATCTATCAGTCGCTAAGTAATGTCACCTGGCAATCTTTAGGGTTTTCCCAAAACTTGTCGACTGGAATAAATTTCAGGCTTGTACTTAGAAACTCAGGAAACCTGTGCATGGTTCCAAATTGATTTTTTTATTTTTATTTTTTAAAAAAAATTTTTTTAAGTTTTTTTTTTTTTTTTTAATTTATTTTTGGGACAGAGAGAGACAGAGCATGAATGGGGGGGGGGGTCAGAGACAGAAGGAGACACAGAATCTGAAACAGGCTCCAGGCTCCGAGCTGTCAGCACAGAGCCCCACACGGGGCTCGAACTCACGGACCGTGAGATCATGACCTGAGCCGAAGTCGGCCGCTCAACCGACTGAGCCACCCAGGCGCCCCCCAAATTGATTTTTAGGAAAATTCTGGTCTTCCTCTGGATGTTGAATCCACTCAGGTGGCCTTTAACTCTATAGTAATTAATAGACTGAACTGGGATCTTTCTCTACTATTTAAGAGGATCAGGGTAGAATAAAAAATCTATGTCTGCTCCTCTTTAGTTACCAAATAAGTTCCCCCATACCATAGATGATTGAACTAAAAAGACTGCTAAAATCCTCCAATTCTTAACTCCAACAAATGGAGGCCCTTAAGCAAAACACTCCCCACCCAACCCGTTCTCTGCCACCATTGCAAAAGCCAGGACACTGGGTCACAGATTGTTGCCAACTTAGTGCTGTAGGAATCTTCAGTCCTCTAAACCAGCCTTAGCTTAGTTACTGGCTTCAAAGACCTACAGGGGCTGTTTCCACTACTCCCTCTTATCTGGCTCTGAAAAGCAATTCTCCAGACTGGGAATGAATAGCTAAACAGCTCCTGCCTCAGAGCACTACAAGTCTTAGTTCCTCCACTCCTGTTTGTTTATCAGGTAGAGATTTCTTGGAGAAATATGCCAGAATTTCTTTCTCCCAAAAGGGAGCAATAACTCTAGAATTTAACAGCAGAACCAAAGTAGCCAACCAGATGAATCAAATGACCCTTCGAAATCTTTTATTTGCTTCATCTCGGATGACATTAAGGCTAATTTTAAGGATATTGACCATTTGTCCCTATTGGATCAGCTGTAAGGTATCCAACCATAATATAAGATTGTAAGGCTCTGGGCCTCACTATCTCCTGGACTAGCATCCTTCATCACCCATAGGTGCTTTTGTCCCCAGTTACCCAAAACTCAGTGCTAAAGAGCAATTGGATATACCTATTTGGTAACATGGAGAGTAAAAAGAAATAATATCCATTTAAAAACATCAGAAAATGATTAACACTTATTTTTTACGTTAGTAAAATTAGTGGCAGTACAAAAATTGTCGGTGTGCAGCTCAATGAATGTTCACTGAATAAATGAAATTTCACTCAGTGAAATTTCAATGAATTTGAATATCTCAAACACCATTCAGATGAAGAGATAGAACATTACTAAAGCCCCTGAGGTATATTGTCTCTTTTGTGATCACTGTCTCTGATAAGCAATGCCATCCTGCCTCTAATTCTAGAATTACCTCAGCCTGACTCTAATTCTAAAATTACCTCAAACAGTTAAAGTAGTACCTGGCAGGGGCACCTGGGTGGCTCAGTCGGTTGAGGATCTGTCTTCAGCTCAGATCATGATCTCGCAGTCCGTGAGTTCGGGCCCTGCGTCGGGCTCTGCACTGACAGCTTGGATTCTGGAGCCTGCTTCAAATTCTGGGTCTTCCTCTCTCTCTCTGCCCTTACCCCACTCATGCTCTGTCTGTCTGTCTGTCTCTCTCTCTCTCTGTGTCAAAAATAAGTAAACATTAAAAAAATTTTAACATTGTACTTGTCAGATAATTTAAAAAGAAGAAAAAGATTATAAACAACAACCCTCAAACCTGAAGTCAGATATTAGTGATGAAGTAGATTGTGACCTACTAACAGAGCAGTTTATCAGGGCAATCAAATAAAATAGTAATCAACATATGCCTAACTATATAACATCAAAATAAATAACAAATTTTGATATAATTATCAATAAATTGACAAAGCCACAACTATATAATTTCTTGTATTTAACTCCCTATTTTGGAAGTAAATGATATTTGATCATTTATTTCACACACACATACACTTATACTCCTATTTTTTTATTTATTTAGTTTTTTTTCTGGTAAGGGGAAGCACTCTGGCTCCTAGACTACTAGCATAAAATGTATATGACTTGAAGATAGACAATACAACTGTAAAAGTTCTGATTTGATATTTTTACAGAGCAATTTTAAATTATTTTAGAGAGAGAGTACACGTGCAGGGGAGAGAAAGAGAATCTTTTTTTCCTTTTTAAGTTTAATATGAGAGAGACAGAACATAAGCAGGGGAGGGGCAGAGAGAGAGAATCCCAAGCAGGTTCTATAGGGGCTGCACAGAGCCAGAAGTGGGCTTGAACTCATGAAACTGTGAGATCATGACCTGAGCTGAAATCAAGAGTCCAATACTTAACTGACTGAGCCACCCAGGCTCCCCTGGGAGAGAGAATCTTAAGCAGGCTCCATGCTCAGTGCAGAGCCTGACACAGGACTCAATCCCATGACCCTTGGATCATGACACTTGGATCAAAGTCAAGAGTCAGAGGCTCAACTGACTGAGCCACTCAGGTGCCCCTTATAGAGCATTTTAAATAATTAAACTTTACTAATATTAATTCATCATGAGTAGGAAAAATAAACATCTCTCATTCTACATAACCTATTGCCTATAGTTACGGTTCAAGAACAGCTTATTCAGAATGTTACAGCCGTGGAAACAATACCTATCCAGACACAATTCAGTAAGACTGTTCCTCAGCAAATGTGTGATCTAGTCAATTCCCATAAGTTTTCTTAAAACCCTTCAAAGATATTCCTGTAATGTGGAACTTTATAAAGAACTGCATATAATTTGAGAATTTTGGAACACATTTTAATTAAATTACCTTCTCCTGTGTCTATCATCAATCTATCTTTAATCTTTCATTATTCTGTTTAGTCATTTAATCTCCTAAAGCCTCAATAACTGCAACTATAGCTATGGCTTGGTGTTTATTCATTCATCCATCAAATATTTATTGATGTTACTATGTGTATGGAATTCTAGCACTGATGAGAAATAGTGGGCTTACATTTTCATGTTATAGGTTTCTGATAAAATATAAAATTTTGAGTTTATTTTGGTTCATGTATAGATTCTTTTGGTTCAGAATATGTTTTATGGTTCTCCATGTTTTTATGTGGCTTGCTGATCTATTATCAAGTATGGCCTGGAGTTTTTCTTGATGCACTTATGCCTGGAAAATTTCCCTTGAGTATATTATGGTAAATAATTGTCAGAAAGTTTCTGGCACTTGACAAAAATAACACACCAGTATATACAAAATGAAAATTGGGCCCAAACCATAACATTTTTATTATTCCTTTTATTCTGTTGTTATATTTATTATTGCTGATAATCATTTATTTACTATCAAACACCTTTTATTTCCATTGCTATATATAAAAATGAAAGCTCAGAATTTTGCTGTCTACCTATAAACACCATATTTATTCAATCAGTACGCTTGAGGTTCAGTGCCATATTGACACAGACAACATAAGATATTTTTACAAGTTTGCTGAGAAGTATTTACTAAATATTTTGAAAGAGACAAAAATCGCTAAACAGGTCTATGAAGAAATTATTTTGATTAAACGTTATATTTTATGTATTTTCCATTTTAATTGAGCATTTTTTTTAGTAGTAAGCTACACCTTATTTAATAAAACTTAAGATAAACAAAGGTGTCTGGCCTGTTATGTCTCCTTGGGGAATAATTTTGTTACTCTGCACAATTTCCAACTTTTGTAAATATTATCAAGACACTTAGATTTTACAAATCTAACTACATATAGGATTTTATGAATAAAATAAATTTGTGCATTATTAAAGCTAATTCTTAAAAGCGTTTCATAATAAGGAAGGCTAGATTTTAATTCTTAATGTAGAGAGTTGGGCGGCAACTATTTTCATTAGATATGAGAATATAATTTGATATATTCTACATAGCTTCTAAATTATGAATAAATTTAAATAAAATTCTGTATAAAATAAGTATAGAGTGAGGACAGTAATGTTTATTATGGAATATGCTGAAATATAAAATGATTGTGAAACAGAATGAAATAATTTTTCTGTAAACACTCAAAATACATGTAAAATTATATTTATTTTCCCATTTTCCCATTTTTCCATTTCAAATTATTTACACTAACTTCCACAATTTCACAAGTTAGTAAGATATAATAAATATGCAACAAGAGTGGAGTTAGAATTCAGAATGGGAAATTAAAACAGTGCCAGAATATAGTTAAAACTTTAAAAGTTTAAAAAGAATTGATAACCCCAGGGGAAAAAGGACAAACAGTATACAAAAGTAAATCAAATGAATTAGAAACAGGAATTTTGATAAATACATCTAAAATATATAAAATAAAGCTGAAACTGGCAAATACAATCAAAAAATTAAAAAAAGGAGGCAGAGGGGGGCACCTGGGTGGCTCAGTCAGTTAAGCGTGCGACTTTAGCTCAGGTCATGATCTAAAGGTTCGTGGGTTCGAGCCCCGCGTCTGGCTCTGTGCTGTCAGTTCAGAGCCTGGGGTTTGTTTCGGATTCTCTCTCTCTCTCTCTCTCTCTGCGCCTCTCCCCCACTCATGCTCTGTCTCAAAAAATGAATAAACGTTAAAAAATTAAAAAGAAATTTAAAAAAAAGAAAAAGGAGGCAGAGGGACACAAAAAGAAGTAATGAGTTCAAGGATATCACAATCTTGTACTCAAAACCCTTGGCTCCAGATATATTTTGATATCAGAACTTTAGAGAATTTAGAACTGTAGTGAGGACATATATTATTACATTTCCAACAAGAATAAAATGATTTGTATTATAAAATGTTGTCCATATTCTTCCATTTCAAGGACCTGTTATAATTTTGACACAAATGAAGCTCATAAAGAAAACTCTTGCCAAATCCCACCGCTAAAAGTAAAATTCAAAATAACAATCAATTTCAGTTCCGTATAGTGTAATTACACTACTGATTAAGTAAATATATTTTAGGAGTGCAAATACACTTCAATATTAGAACGTACAACAGATTCAGTAAGAAAAAATTGGGCAATCAGTCTATGACAAAATATTTCTCACAAAGTCACTAAGTTTATAAAAATCTTGTTAATGACATCGTTGGTATGGTGGGGAGTATAAAACTGAAGTTTCTACAAGAGAGGGACACAGGAGAGGCTCTCTCATTAACGAACAAAGCCGTATGACCTGTGACTCTCTGGCTTTCCTTGAAGACTGTTTGAATATTTAAGCCATAGTGGTAACAGGAATAGAAATAGAAGTGCCAAGGAAAGAGAAGTCAAGTATTACTTCCTAAATTTTCTGGTGGTATCTAAAAACTTGAGATGATCAGTTAGGAGAAAAGAATGCAGTTATTCTTACAAATCAGAGTTCAGGGAATTGCTTATTATAATCGTCAAGAGCTTCTTTAATACCACCGTGACCAGTTAAAGAATATATCAGATAAACCTAATCCATTCATAAGCTTAACAAAAATATAAAACCCTTAAGAATTAGCAACGAGCATAAAGGATATTTAATGCTTTTTCATCAAATTGATTGATGTTTTGAAGCTTGATTTTTAAACTTCATGAAGATGTAGTTTAAATTATTCACATGATAGCCTTATTTGAAACTGTGAAAAATCCCTTCACTTTATATTTTTTTAACTTATTTATTTTTTAACATTTATTTTTTGAGAGACAGAGAGAGACAGAGCATGAATGGGGGAGGGGCAGAGAGAGAGGGAGTCACAGATTCTGAAGCAGACTCCACGCTCTGAATTGTCAGCACAGAGCCCAATGGTGGCTTGAACTCAGGAACTGCTCTATCATGACCTGAGCCGAAGTCAGATGCTTAACCAACTGAGCCACCCAGACACCCCTCCATTTACTTTAAATACACAATAACTCAGGAGGAATTATACCAAACTTATAATAGTAAAAAAATATGTTAGTGGAAACAAGAAAAAAGTTAATTGCAAAGTTAAAAAAAGAACAAAACCTCAGGGTACACAAAAATATATGTAATGATAGCAACTTTCTGAAAATGTGTATGTTTTTATGTTTCTTATATATGTTTGTGTATATGCAACATATGAATGTGATATTTAGTAGGCTTGTGGATATACACATTTAATAGTAAATATACACTACCCAAATTAAAGGCAAATAAAACAACATATCAATATACTTGCCTTTGTTAGGATTATACATTTCAAACTTTTTTCTTACTCTTGATAGAATACAAATTTTTCTAAAGTAATCATAATTGCTTACGTAATTAAAATACATAAAAGTTAATGCACAAAGTCAGGGCCATGAAAAAAACGCACACTAAAATCTTTCATCTTATTAAATATTATTCTTCTGCATAACTCTAACATTTATAAAAAATAATGTGAATAAGTAATAATAACCAGTTGTTAGTAACCACATCCATAAGGTTTTATTCAGGAGAAATCTATCTATCAGTGATGTTCAAATTAGAAAAATGTTTCCTCCTAGTAAACTCCTAGAAAGATTTCCATTAATTTCATTAATAGCATTCTTGCAAATCTTTATGTTAAAAAGTGACAGTTTCCGTGTGAGTTTTAAAAATACTGTTCAAATAATTATTGTCCAAAATAGTGCACTGTCATCTTCCAATGTTAATTCAGGAAGCTTGGCCAATCGAGCTAGGTCCAAATCCTAGTTAATTGATGGTTAGAGTTAATCCAAGGATAGATTCATAACAAAACAAAATCCAGATTCACAGACACAGAGATTAGAGCAGTGGTTGTTAGAGAGGAAGGGGAGTGACAGGTGGGCAAAATGGATGAATGTGATCAAGAAGGTACACATCTCCAGTTATAAAATGAATAAATCATGATGACGGAAGTACAGTCAATAATAATGTATTTCCTTTGTATGGTGATAGATGGTAACTACACTTAGGTGGTGAGCAGTTCTCATGGTATACAAATGTTGAATCACTACACTGCGCACATGAAACCAATAGAATATTGCAAGTCAATTATACATCAATAAAATGTAATTAGTGTATAAATATTGCTTTATTGTAAATATACTGATAATGCAAAAGTAGATAAATTAGAATATCCTGCATACTTTTTTCCAGGGGTAACCTGTCTTCATGGTTTGCTTGGTGTCATTCCTGACATTTTCTATGGTAAGGACACTAAATATATATGACATATATAGTCCACTTGTTACATTAATATAATTAAATTATATGGAATGTTTTCTTTTTTTATTTCAAACTTGCTCTTATGTCTTGAAGATATCATATCAGAATATATGAAACTATTACTGTATTTTCGACCATATTTAACTGTTCCCATAGTCATAGATAAGGTTGATTCTCCTTTTGGTCTTTGGAAAAACAATTTTTTTTAATGTTTATTTCTTTTTGAGAGAGAGACAGAGTGCAAGCAGGGGGAGGGGCAAAGAGAGAGGGAGGTACAGAATCTAAAGCAGGCTCCAGGCTCTGAGCTGTCAGCACAGAGCCTGACACGGGGCTGGAATGCATGAACTGCGAGATCATATCTTAGCCGAAGTCAGAGGTTTAATTGACTATGCCACCCAGGTTTGCCCCTACTTTTAGTCATTTTAAAATAAAACTGCATTACCCAGCAATAACACTGCTAGGAATTTACCCAAGGGATACAGGAGTGCTGATGCATAGGGCCACTTGTACCCCAATGTTTATAGCAGCGCTTTCAACAATAGCCAAATTATAAGAAGAGCCTAAATGTCCATCAACTGATAAATAGATAAAGAAGATGTGGTTTATATATACAATGGAATACTACTTGGCAATGAGAAAGAATGAAATCTGGCCATTTGCAGCAATGTGGATAGAACTGGAGGGTATTATGTTAAGTGAAATAAGTCAGTCAGAGAAAGACAGATACCACATGTTTTCACTCATATGTAGATCTTGAATAACTAAACAGAAGACCATGGAAGAAGGGAAGCAGAAAAAACAAAAGTTACAGAGACGGAGAGGGAGGGAGGCAAACCATTAGAGACTCTTAAATACTGAGAACAAACTGAGGGTTGATAGATGGTGGAGGAAAGGGGAAAGTGAGTGATGGGCATTGAGGAGGGTGCTTGTTGGGATGAGCACTGGGTGTTGCATGGAAGCCAATTTGACAATAAATTATATTAAAAAATAAATAAAATTGCAATAGACATACTGTTTATATCTTTTTTCATATGCATACTCATGTAACAGGTTTTTAGCACTGAAATTATACTGAAGGATAAGTGCATTTTAAATTTCAGAAAATATAATTATTCCCCATCAAGAGTTTGTGCCAATTTATAACATTATCTGTTGATAACCATTCCCTCATATATTCTGCCCTATCCCACTCCTCTTGGGGAAAATTATTTTTATTTACTATGCATTTCTTTTGACCTTATCATTTGTTCATTTTAATGCGAGAGTTTAATTTTTTGTATTAATATTCTAAAATACTTTATTCTAGTTTTTAAGATTATGCCTATTATACATTGTCTTATCTATTTTCAATACTTTATGGTATCATATATGTTAATTAATAACATGGATTTTCTGTTTTGCTTTGGAAAGACTTCCTCACCCTGACTCAAAATATATGGTGCAATTGATGTTTACCTTTACATGATGCTACTTACTTTAATTGTATTATCCATGTAAAATTAGTTTTTCTGATTCTTATTAACATATTACATCGAAAATTATTTCTGTTTTGTTTTTTCAATGGTTAGCCATTGTTTTTAAATATTTTATTGACTATTACATCTTTCCCTATTCTTCTGAATTCCAAATATTCATTAAATGTGTCTAGACTATATACTGTTCCAACAAGTACTGTATTATTCACATCAATTTACCTTACTACTTTATTTTTCATCTAATGTTGAAATTTTCAACATTTTCTTTTATTTTTGTCATATTTTTAGTTTTTTAAATGTCTATTTGTTTTGAGACAGAGAGAGCAAGAGCGAGTGAGTGGGGTAGGGAGAAAGGGAGAGGGACAGTCACAAGCAGGCTACATGCTGTCAGCTCAGGCCCAGTCTTATGAACAGTGAGATCATGACCTGAGCCAAATCAAGAATCGAATCAAGAGAAACGACTGAGCCACCCAAGTGCCCCAATTTTTGTCATGTTTTTAATAAAGAATATGTCCTCATTATTTTTGCCTCCAAAGGAAATTTATTATCCAGTTGATTAATTACAAAATCTTTAACAATTTCAATTATATTGAATATTTTTCTAAAACTTTTTGTTACATGGGGCGCCTGGGTGGCTCAGTCATTTAGGCATCTGACTTTAGCTCAGGTCATGATCTCATGGCTCATGAGTTCAAGCCGCACATCAGGTTCTGTTCTGACAGTTTAGAGCCTGGACCCTGCTTCAAATTCTTTCTCCTTCTCTCTCTGCCCTTTCCCCGCTCATGCTCTGTCTCTGTCTCTGTCTCTCGCTCAAAAATAAACAAACACACACCCACAAAATAAAACTTTTTGTTATTTGTATAATTATTGTTATTTGTTTAATATTGATTTGTTCAATACAGGAACATTTTATGTCTCTGTGTATTTTTATGTGTGTCTTTTGGTATTTAATGCACCAATACTATTTGATTATTCCTATTTTATAATTGTTGATAACATGCAATATACACTTTAAAAATATTTTCATTGAAATAGATTTTGCTGTTATATAGGCAAACTAAGAATTTAAAATTTTCATCTTGAATATGTTATCATGATGAACTTTAAATCTAATTTGGTGTAGTTTTTTTTTTCTTTTTTCTTTTTTGGTAGTTGATAACATAGGACAAGCATAACTCTGCAAGTAATATCATTAAATGTCTCTGTATATTATACTATTTTTGTTGTTACTTTTCTTATTCTTCCAACTAGGACTTTAAATTTAAAAAAAGTTTTATCTGTTAAGTGCAATGTTTCTACTGGAAATAGATACATTTTATTAAAATTAATATATACTTCAAGCCCTATTTACTGATTTTATTTTGTAAAGAATTGCTAGCATATTTTGCAAATGTTTTTGTGTTATCTTTTAAGGTTGCTTGATTTTATGTTGTAATCTGTTAATCTGTGGAATTGTATTGACACTAATTAGCCTCAGATTCCTAGGATTAACCCTACTTAGTTCTATTGAATTAATTTTTTTAAATACTGTTGGAATTTATTTTTTAATGTTTTATGTAGACTCTTTCAATCTGTTTTTACAAGAGAAATTGACCTGCAAGATGTGTGTGTGTGTGTAATTTTGTCTTGTTTGGGTATCATGCATATGATATCCTCATAAGATGAGCTGGCAAACATATTGTATTTCCCATGTTCTGAAATAGTTTATATGATATGCACTTATTTTTTCTCTAAATATTTGTTAAAAACTCTTTCATATGTAAATTTTTAAAGGGTGATGATTTTATTAATATTTATCATAATTATTATAATATAATAAGAAAAAAAGAGGCTTTGAGTCCCGAAATGATTGACTTTCTGTAATCTTTCTGCCCTATACATACAAGTCATCTTAACTCTTTAAGAAGACAGAAAGAGGGGCATCTGGGTGGCTCAGTCAGTTAAGCATCTGACTCTTGATCTCGGTTCAGGTCACGATCTCGGTTCAGGTCACGATCTCATGGTTTGTGTGTTCGAGCCCCGTGTCCGCCACTGGGTTCTGTGCTGACAGCATGGAGCTTGCTTGGGATTCTGGCTCTCCCTCTCTCTGCCCCTCCCCTGCTCACTCTTTCATTCTCTATCTCAAAAATAAACAAATAAAAAATAAGAGGTTAAAAGGCAAAATATTATACACACACACACTCACACAGTAAGGTAAGACTAGTAAGGGATAGTATTTTTACCTCAGGGCTGCATTATATTTAAAAGTAAATAAAAGTTACCATTTTCATCACTTAGATATCAGCTGTTTAGACCTGTCTTACTATATTCCAGCTATCACTGCCTGTCAGGCTTTCATTGGTCCAGGAACTATCTATAACTATTTATTCATGTATTTGTTATGCACTAAGTAACTGAAGATAAACATTTGACATGATTTCTTTCTTTATGGATGTATTCTTGTTTAATAAAAAAAAGTAGGAGATTCTTGAGGATTCATGGACTAAATCCAAATGATAGTTTGATCAACCATGAAAACTTTATTAAATCAAGGGGAACATTTGCTTCATTATTTCCTTTCTATAAAATGTTTACAAATGTAAAGAAAGGGCAAAACTAAAACTTGATCAATGAACAAAGGCTTTATCAATTTCACAGTATCTACTTATGTATCTATTATGACCATAGATAGATAGATAGTTTTCCCCTGAATTCCATAGTCAACGACAACACTAATAGCTTAGTTGATTATAGCACACTTTGTATTTTGTAAAAGCTCAAATCATTGCTGTTCTTTCTCCATTTGTTTTATCAAATTATTTATAAAGATAGTTTTAAGCAAGTATATATTTTACTCAATATATACAGGAAAGAAAATTCAGGTCCCTCAGTCTTCCAAAGCTGATATTTTATATATTTAAATCTTTGTCAAAAGTACTTATTGTCAATGATATATGTTACAAGTAATGTTGTGACCTAACTTGATGATGTTTGACTAATATTAAATTTATAATCAGAATCTTTTTGTATTATAAACAAAAACAATGACTCATACTTGATTTTAGCACATTGCTCTACAGTTGGTATGTTGGTTATTAGTGGAAAATATGCTTGGGCAATTGTTTAGTTGAAAGGTGCATTTGTATTTTGTTTAATTAGAAAATAAGACATTTCTGTGAAATTAGAAAAAAAAGTATACATTCAGTATTATATGAATAATTTGGAGGCTCACTGACATGCAGAAATCATTGGATATAGTGGATTTCAAACTTCTAGAGAAACACAAAATTTCTCTTACATTATAATATGCAATGAGCATTTATAATCCAAATCCCATGCTGGAATTGTGGAAATAACACATTGGCATTAAAACTTGATATCAGATATTATAGAAAGGAATAAAGAAAAATTTATGGGTTTTTAAAAGTTTATTGATTGTTTATTTTTTTAGTAATTTTTACACCCATGTGGGGCTCGAACTCCTGACCCGACCCCAATATCAAGAGTCACATGCTCTTCTGACTGAGCCAGCCAGGTACCCCTTCATATTCTTAACAGAATTCTGCATTTACTTCATCTGAATATGTTATCAAATAACTAAAAGAAACAGAAATACAACTGCTTCAACCATCAGGAAATTGTATTCTGAATAGTTTAAACATAATTCTAACCAACCTATGTCTTAATATAGGGGTAAATATTATCAAATAGCATTCTATTTTAAAATGGTCAATGTAGGTTTATTCATATACCAATGAATGCAAAATTCAGTGGGGAAAATTGTTAATTTAAGACACCCAAACTTCCAAATATAAACAGAAAACAATGCTAAAGGACTCGAATTTTACTTAAATTGACTAGCATTGCCGATAGTATGAAATTAGTAATAATTGGTTATTAACCTTGAAGACTGGGTGAATAGAGGATTGACTGCATAAAACATAGTGCTACTGAACTGCAAAGTGTTACTGATGACCTTTGTGCTTCTTAGTGAAATTTAAAGTATAGATTTTTACTTCTAAACTCTGATATGGTTTGGGATTTAGTTACCTTGGAGACTGCCTCTCTACCCTTGCTAGAAAAAGGATCATTTGAAAGTTCCTGTTGTTTCCAGCTCAAAACAATTGAGAAAATAACAGTTTCTTTTGAAATATACTCATAGTTCAAAATTTCTACAGTAAAAGGCATCAGGAATATAAATTTCACGTTATCAATAGCTGTGTACCACTGTTAATATAATAACCTACCTTTCTTGAATGCACATTTTGTGACCAGCACTATCATAAGACTTTATAGATAATACCACTTGAAACTCATAAGAAAAACAAACCTGTATGTTAAGACTATGCCCCTCCCCCCTTAAATAGGAAAACATTGAGCTTGTTGAACATATATCTTCAGGGTAGAGCTTCCAGGCTATTCCAGAGCATGTGTTCTCCTTACTCTCTTTCCTGATTCTCATGTCTGTGTACTTCAAAAAGAGTTTACCTTAGTTGTTATAAAATACAGTGTGATTGAGCACATGTGTAACAGGGACACTATTTCTACAATCACCTGAATTTATTGGGGAATATGCAAAAGGCTGTCTTCAGTCACATCCTGATCAGGAGTGAAGTTTTGCATGCCATTACCCTCCAAACACACCCCTAAAGATTTCAAAATGTTTTACCCACAGTTCAGTCTTAGGACCATCCAGGACTGTTAAATAAGTACATAAATAGGCCATTGTGAAGTGGAGATATGAATGACATTTCAAGAATACTGAATGGTCAAGAAATTTTACATTTTATCCACTAAATGGTAACAGTGCTAATGGAAACAAAAATTCTATAGCATTAATATGTCCATATATTAAAAATGTAAGTCTTACATTACATTTAACTCCCACATTTGTTTGCAATTTTTTGAAATTATCTAGGGTGAGACATTTAAGCAAAAGGTATTCTTTTATTTTTTTGAAAGGTTTTCCATTAAATGAGTATGAGATGAAGTATTGTAGACTGTGAATATTTATAATTAGGATACTCAGCAAGAGATGATCTATAATAAATTCTCTTTCCTTTTCTTTCCCTTTCCTTGCTCCGTTTCTTCCATCCTTCCTTTCTTCCTACCTTCTTTTTTAGCTTTCTTCCTCCCTTCCTCTACTATCCCATTTCTTTTTCCTTAACTTTCTCCTCCTTCTCTCCCTTTCTCCTTCTTCCTTTTCTCTTATTTTTTTCTCCCTCCATCTCCCCCCTTCCTTTTTTCCTTTCTCCCTTTCTCCCCATTTCTTTTTCTATCATCTGTCCGTCTGTAATCACTATCTATCTACTACAGGAGCTGTAATTGTGATTTAAAATGTAGCCTTTAAAAATGAGATAAACTAGCACAAAGAAAAAAATAGTTCCCTAAGTTATTGTGTAACTGTACTGCTTTACCCCTAGACATAGACTTTCAGGTCTTATGAAAAATATGAAAACTCAAATTTACATCATTTATTGATGAATGATCACAGTGTTGTTCTGTCTTCAAAAGAAAAAAATGCACTATATTGTACACCTGAAGCTACTATTACACTGTATGTTAACTGGAATTTAAATAAAAACTTAAATGAAAATTAAAAAAAAGTACATCCATATCATAAAAAAATATTTAAATAGTATTTTAATTAATCTCAGAATAAATAATAAACCTGGTATTCACTATGAAATATGTCAATCCATCAGTAAGTTTCATGTCATACATTTTATTTTAATAAAGGTATAAAAAATACCTTGATATAAGAGCTATTTGTTGGGGTTTCTGGGTGGCTCGGTCAGCTAAGTGTCTGAATCTTGATTTTAGCTCAGGTTATGATCTCAAGATCATAACCTGTGAGATTGAGCCCCTCATTAGGCTCCACACTGACCATGGAGTCTGTTTGAGATTCTCTCTCTCCCTCTGCCCCTCCTCCACTCTTTTTTGCTCACTTTCTTAAAAAAAAGATATTTAATAATTTATTATTATTTATAATTTAGAGAGAGTGTGTGAGTGGATGAGAGGGGTAGAGAGGCAGAGAGAGAGAGAGAGAGAGAGAGAGAGAGAGAGAGAGAGAGAGAGAGAATCCCAAGCAGGCTCCATGCTCAATGCAGAGCCCAATGTGGGGCTTAATCCCACGACCCTTGGATCATGACCTGAGCCCAAAAGGATTGTAATAACAAATAATACTCTAGGAGAAGACTCCAAATGAAGAGGATGTTAAAAAGACTAGGCTGAATTGCTCTAAGAAGATGAAGGAGAAAAGGTGATAAAATAGAAGCATATTAAGTAAAGAATAGAATAAGAAAGATATGCAGAAATTCAAGGTCAGTGGATAAAACCAAAGTGCCTGAAAGATGAAAGCAGAGGACTTCTCTTTTGGAATAAATTGTCAAGAAATAGTTTTAGCATTTTCTGTCTGCCCCATTCCGAACTGGAAAACTAAATTGACATTCCCATGCCTCCATTCCCCAATATTTATATAATAGAATGTTAGATATTAAAAGGACTATCAAGAACCTAAATTAGACTAGAATCTAACAGCTTCAAAGAAAGAAAGAAAGAGAAGAAAATAAAAAGTAAAAGAAAACCACTCCTGTGACAAAGCAGGAACTTTCTGTATCCCTGTCTAAAAAGGAAAGTATATTGTAGACAACCACACATTTTTCCATTGCCCACCATAACAAAAGATAGTTTTTTATTAAGTGTTTTGTTTTAATTCTAATATAGTTAACGTGCAGTGCTGTATTAGTTCCAGGTGCACAAGATAGTGATTTAACAATTCTGTACATTACTCAGTGCTCATCCTGATAAGTGTATTCTTAATCCTCGCCATTTCACACACACACACACACACCCCCCCCCCCGCACATTTACCCTGGTTACCATCCTTTTGTTCTCTATAGATGAGTCTGTTTTTTGGTTTATTTTTTCCCTTGTTCATTTGTTTTGTTTCTTAAATTTCACATATGAGTGAAATCAAATGGTATTACTCTTTCTCTGACTTATTTTGCTTTGCATTATACTCTCTAGCTCCATCCATGTTGTAGCAAATGGTATGAATTTATGTTTTAAGGCTGAATAATATTCTATTATATATATATATATATTACATCATATTATATTAGCTGTGGCTAATATATATATATATATATATATTAAACATTCTTTATCCATTCATCAATGGATGCATGGGCTCCTTCCATAATTTGACTATGGTAAATACTACTGCAATAAACATAGGGGTGAATATAATCCTTTTGAATTTGTATTTTCATATTTTTGGATAAATCCCCAATAGTGTGGTTACTAAATTGTATGTAAATTCTATTTTGATTTTTTGAAGAGCCTCCACACTATTTTCCAAAGTGACTGAACCAATTTGCATTTTCACCAAAAGTCCACGAGGATTCTTTTTCCTCCACATCCTCACTAACATTTGTTTCATATGTTTTTGATTTTAGCCATTCATACAGGTGTGAGGTGATATCTTATTGAAGTTTTGATTTGCATTTACTTAATGCTGAGTGATGAGCGTCTTTCCATGTGCTTATTGGCCATTGTATGTCCTCTTTGGAGAGATGTCTGTTCATCTCTCATGCCTTCTGCCCATTTTTTAGATTATTTGTTTTTTGTGTGTGTTGAGTTGTATCAGTTATTTATATATTTTAGATACTAATCCTTTATTGGGTATGGCATTTGTAAATATCTTCTCCCATTCAGTAGGTTTTCTTTTAGTTTTGCTGATTTTTTCCTTTGATTTTTATTTTGATTTAGTCCCAAAAGTTTATTTTTGCTTTTATTTCTCTTGGCTTAGGAAATATATCTAGAAAAATGTTGTTATGGTTGATGTCAGAGCAATTACCAATTGTGATCTTCTAGGATTTTTATGGTTTCTGGTCTCACATTTGAGTTCTTAATCCATTTTGAGTTTGTTTTTGTTTATGGTATAAGAAAAAGTTCTAGTTTCATTCTTTTGCACATAGCTGTCTAGTTTACCCAACACAATTTGTTGAAGAGACTCTCTTTTCCCATTGCATATTCTTCCCTATTTTGTCAAAGATTAATAGACCACACAGTTTTGGTTTTGTTTTGTTTTTCTGTGCTATCTATCCTGTTTCATTAATCTATGTGTCTATATTTGTGCCAGTACCATACTGTTTTGATTACTATAGCTTTTTATTGTAACTTGAAACCTGAAATTGTGATAGCTCTAGTTTTGTTTTTTCTTTTCAAGATTGTTTTGGCTATTCAGGGTCTTTGATGCTTCTATGCAAATTTTAGGATGGCTTGTTCTAGTTCTGTGAAGAATGCTATTGGTATTTTGATAGAGATTGCATTAAATCTATACATTGCTTTGGGTAGTATGAGCATTTTAACAATATTTGTTCTTCCAATCCATGAGCATGGAGCATCTTTCCATTTTTTTGTGTCGTCTTCAATTTCTTTCATCAACTTTTATAGTTTTCAGAGAACAGGTCTTTCACCTCCTTGGTTAAGTTTATTCCTAGGTATTTTATTGTTTTTGGTGCAGTTATAAATGAGATTGTTTTCTTAATTTTTCTTTCTGTTGCTTCATTATTGGTTTATAGAAATTCAATAGATTTCTTTACATTGATTTTATACCCTGCTGCCTTACTGAATTCATTTTATTAGTTCTAGTAGTTTTTTGGTGGAGTCTTTAGGGTTTTCTATATATAGTATCATGTCATCTGCAAATAGTGAAAGTTTTACTTCTTCCTTACCAATTTGGATGCCTTTTATTTCTTTCTGTTTTCTGATTGCTGTGGCTAATATTTCCAGTACTATGTTGAATACAAGTGGTGAAAGCAGACATTCTTATCTTGTTCCTGATCTTAGAAAAGTTTCAATTTTTCACCAGTGAATATGATATTAGCTGTGGGTTTTTTGTATAAGGCCTTTATTATGTTGAGGTATGTTTCCTGTAAACCTACTTTGTTAAGGATTTTCATCATGAATGGATGTTGTACTTTGTCACATGCTTCTTCTAAGTCTATTGAAATTATCATATGGTTTTAATCCTTTCTCTTATTGATGTGATGCATCATATTGATTAATTTGTGAATACTGAACCATGCTTGCATCTCTGGAATAAATCCCCCTTGATTGTGAATGATCTTTTTTAAAATGTATTGTTGGATTGAGTTTGCTAATTTTTTTGAGGAATTTTGCATCTATGGACATCAGAGTTATTGGCCCATTGTTTTGTGTGTGTGTGTGTGTGTGTGTGTGTGTGTGTGTGTCTGTGTGTCTGTCTATCTTTATTAGATTTTGGTATCAGGGTAATACTAGCCTTATAGAACAAATTTGGAAGTTTTCTTTCCTCTTCTATTTTTTGGAATAGTTTGAAAGGAATAGGTATTAACTTTTCTTTAAATGTTTGGTGGAATTCACCTGTGAAGCCATCTGGTCTTGGAGTTTTGTTTGTTAGGAGGTTGTTGATTACTGATTCAATTTCACCTCTGTTAATTGGTCTGTTCAATTTTTCTATTTCTTCCTGATTTAGTTTTAGGAGTTTATATGTTTCTAGGAATGTATCCATTTCTTCTTGGTAGTCCAACTTGTTAGCATATAATTTTTCATAATTTTCTCTTACAATTCTTTTAATTGCAGTGACATCATTTATAATTTCTCCTCATTCATTTCTGTTATGTTTGTTCTCTCTCTCCCTCTCTCTTTTTATTTTGATGAGTCTGACTAAAGGTTTATTGGTTTTGTTGATGTTTTCAAAGAATCAGCTCCTGTTTTCATTGATCATTTCTGTTGTGTTTTTTGTTTGTTTGTCTTTAGTTCCTATTTTATTTACTTCTGTTCCAATTTTTATTATCTCCTTCCTTCTACTGGAATATCCTTCTTTCTACTGTTTAATTAAGATTTTTCTTGCTTTTTTGAAGTAGGTCTGTAGTGCTATAAACTTCCCTCTTAAAACAGCTTTTGCTGCATCCCGAATATTTTAGACTGTTGTGTTTTTATTTTCATGTGTCTCTGTGTATTTTTTTATTTCTGCTTTGATTTCTTGGTTGACCCATTCATTTTTTACTAGCATGTTGTTTAACTTCCATGTATTTATGCTATGTCCGGAGTTTTTCTTCTGGTTAATTTCTAGTTTCATAGTATTGTAGTTCAGAAAAGATGCATGGTATGACTTTGATCTTTTTAAATTGGTTAAAACTTATTTTGTGGCCTAATATGTGGTCTGTTCTTAAGAATCTTCTATGTAGACTTGAAAAAAATGCATATTATGCTGTTTTAATATAGAATATTTTGAATATATCTATTAAATCCATCTGGTTCAACGTGTCATTTAAAGACACTCTTTCTTTGTTGATTTTCTGTTTGGATGATATATCCATTGAGGTAAGTTGGGTGTTAAATTCCTAAGCTATTATGGCATTGCTATGGATTACTTCCTTTATGATTGTTATTAACTGCTTTAAGTATTTGGGTGTTCTCATATTGCTGAATAAATATTTACAACGATTTTATCTTCTTGTTGGATTTTTCCCCTATTATTATATAGTGTCCTTCTTTATCTCTTGTTATCATCTTTGTTTTAAAGTCTATTTTGTGCCTTATAAGTATTGCTACCCTGGCTTTCTTTTCACATCCATTTCCATGGTAAATATTCTCTATTCCTTCACTTTCAATCTGTATGCTTCTTTAGGTCTGAAATGAGTCTTTTGTAGGCAGCGTATAGATGGGTCATGTTTTTTAATCAATTCCTTCACCTTATGTCTTTTGATTGGAACATTTATTCCATTTACATCCATAGTAATTGTTGATAGGTATGTATTTATTGCCATTTTTTAAATCTGGTTTGTGGTGATTTTTGAAGTTTTTCTCTGTTTTTTTCTCTTGCTCTCTTCTCTCATGATTAGTTAGCTTTGCTTAGTTATTTAATTGGATTCCTTTCTCAAATTATATTTGCATATCACTGATTTCTGAATTATGGTTACCATTCTGTTTGTATATAACATCTTTTTCACATAGCAGTCTATATTAAGTTGATGGTTGCTTAAGTTTTTACTCCTCTCATCCCCAAGTTTTAGGTATACTATATATCCTTAATTTTGTGGGTCACTTGACTGATTTTTACAGATATACTTATTTTTACTGCTTTTGTGATTCCTACTTTCCTTACTCTTAGTCTTTCCTTTCCACTCAAAGAGTCCCCTAAAAAAGGAGGTTTTTATAGTAAATATCATTTTATCTACTTCGCATTTGTGTGCTTTTAAGGAAAACAATTCATCCTGTAGTATGATATCATTGAACCATTTGGAGCTACATCTAGACATGATGAAGAGGACTGAACACCAACCAAAGATGTTATACTAGAGGTTAAATACAGTAATTAACTTTTGATTCTATCTATTTGAGGAGGAATTGAGACATATTTTATGTGAGCATGAATATTTTAAAAATATATTTGTAAAATAAGCTCTTGGATAGCCAAAGAGCTTGTAATATTGGATAGTTGTTCATCTATCCACATTCCATATCCCCCCTTTCCATTTCCCTACCCAAAACTGAACCCATTTACCCCAAATATCCAATGCTTTCTATGAAGCTTATGTAACTCAGTAGAGACTTAATAGGCTGAATTTAGCCTAAATCAGTCACAATATGTATCTTCCTACTTGTCAGTGATTGGTTGGAATACAGACATGGGATTTATTCAGAATTAAAATTGAGAAATCTGCTGAGGACTTCTGAGAAAGTTCTTTCTTGCTCTTCTGGAAAGAACCTAAGAATAGGAGTTAGCGTGTAACAGTGATTGCTACTGACAGTCACCTTATAACCCTGGGGGCAACCAGTCTTAGCATGAAGCCAACCCTGAGGACAAGAGTCAAAAGGCAGATAAAATTAATGACTCTGATGACCTCATTAAGTCATGTATTCAATAAGTTTAGAAATCTGCTATAACTTCCAGTACTGAGACAATAAATGTTCTCATTATTTTAGGAAGTTTATACAAGACTTCCATTAATTAAGCCCAAAACACCCTAAATAATGTAATCATGTTCCCCATTTATTCCCTTCAGGAAAGCTAGAGGGTGCTTGTAAAGAGATTCTACATAGAACAATTTTCCAGTAGTATCCACAGTTATCCCACACATCAAGCTCTCTGTGGTCCATTATTCCAGAAAAACAAGTGGTTTTACTTTATTCTGTTCTCTTTGCTGATGATCCCCAATAAATAGGATTGTATGTACATGTCTAAATCCATTTCAAAACTATTCAAATACTTAGCCATGTGACTTTAGGTTTCCTTGGAGAGCAAAACATTACACTGGGAATTTATTTCATTGACTGGACAGCTTATGAGATAATTTTCTCATTTATTTTGGTTTCATCATAGGGAGGGCAGTGTACTCAGCAGAAAAGAACCAAAACAATATAACATTTTCACTTGGTTGATAATAGTAATGTTTTAAATATTTCCTCTAAAACATTATACATAATGAATAACTGGAATTCAACCCTATGTGTGAACTTTACCTTTCCCTAATTTTTCACTTGGGTTTTATAATTGGTTTTTGCTATTGTAAGCAATGCCTCTGTGATTATTTTACACAAAATAAATATTATTTAATAAAAATATTATTCAAATGACTATTCTGAGCAAGATGCTTATGTAGTTCAGGTTTAGTATTGGGTATTCATTAAGGAATTTGTCTCCTGTCCTCATGGACCCTACGCAATAGTGAGAAGAGAAACATGAAATGAAATCTCACAATGACATATTTTTGTGATAAAAAACAGTATTTCACAAGAGAACAAAAGCTAGAGAGTAAATATATTTTGAATTAAGAAGAAAAACTCATTTCTGATGAACTAATGCTTATACTGAAGTTTGACTGAATTGTAGAGGAGACTGGGCCTTTGAGGGAGAAGATACATCTTCCATGAATGTCTAAATGTGGAAAAGAGTTTTCTGTACTAGTGAAACTGAAAGAAAACTATTGTTCGTAGAAGAAGCAAGAAAACACACAAGATGAAGAAGTAAGGAGGAACTGGAATGTGCAAAATCTTGGATTATATAATGAATGTAATGGTGTGCCAGTTAGAGTTTGGCTAGGAATATAATAACCATTTAACCTACTGAAAAATATTTGATATAAAGAATTAGAGTTTTACACAATATTATTCTTAGTCACCAAAATATACTGTGACTCAATGTAATTTGTTTAATAAATTCATAAGTAATAGACTGGCTGGAATATGTAGAAGGAGAATGCACCCAGAAGGACATCGAGGTTTCTGATGTATGTAATTGGATTGGAAAGATGAAGGGATAGTTTTAATAAAGAAATCAAGTGTTTAATTTAGAAAAAAAACTGAAATAAGGTATAATAGAGTAGAGAATGAAATAAATAATCATATGTAGTGATACAATTACTTGTTCAAATTACCATACAATTTCAAGCTAAGATAAATACAATAAGCTAATAATAATTGAATTTTCTATGTATTCCTTTATAACAGAGGTCATCAAACATTTTCTGTAAATGGCCAGACAGTAAATATTTTAGGCTTTGAGGCCATGTGGTCTCTATCACAACTGGCAGAAATCTGCCATTGTAGAATGAAAATAGGCATAATTCATAGGTAAATGTATGAGGTGAAACTCCACAGATTAATTAAACTTTTATTATAAAGTATTTTCTGTTACTCAATTTCAATAAATTAGAAAACATAATAAATTTCCTTGAAAATTAATAATCTTGATTTATTGATTGATATATAATCAGGAAGCTTGAATAAATCAATCATCATAGCAAAGAAATAAAATATCTACTATCAAAAGTAACACCACCAAATTAATTTATGAAATCATATCACCATGATAGTAAAGCCAGATACCACAAGAAAAAAAAAAGCCTATAGACCAATATACCTGATGAATATAGATTAAAAAAAAAAATCTCTCAATAAAATACTAGCAAATTGAATTCAACAGCACACTAAAAGTATATTACATAATGACCAAATGGAATTTATTCTCGGGATGAAAAGATGGTTCAATGTAAACAAATCAGTCAATGATCAGTCAACACATTAACAGAACAAGAAAAAATATTATCATCTCAATAGATAGAGAAAAAAGATTTGCATATTTTCCAACATTCATCCATAATAACTCTCAATAAAGTAAGTATAAAAGAAACTTGCCTCAATACAATAAAGGTTATATATGAGAAGCCCAGAGCTAAAATCATAACCAATGGAGGAAAACAGAAGCCTTTACTCTAAGATCTGGTACTGGGCAAGGATGCACATTCTTGACTATGCCATTCAACATAGTACTGAGATTTTAGCCAGAGAAAATAAATAAGAAAAAGAAAGAAAAAACATTTAAATAAGAAAGAAAAAAGTAAATCATATCTGTTTTCAGATGATTATATCTGCTTTCAGATGATATAATCACATACATAGAAAAATTTAAAGATTAAAAAAAAAACTGTTAGTACTAATGAACAAATTCAGTAAAGTTGCAGGTACAAAATCAACATACAAAAGTTTGTCGTATTTCCTGTAGTTAATAAGACTGTATTGCATTATTGGAGCATTGAGCCTATTGATGTTTAGAGTAAGTACTGAAAGATATGAATTTATTGCCATTATGATGCTTGTAGAGTTGGAGTTTCTGGTGGTGTTCTCTGGTCCTTTCTAATCTTTGTTGCTTTTGGTATTCCTTTACATATGCATATAATAATAATGCGCACACACATACATATATATATATGTAATATATATATATTACATATATATATATTCATCTTTTCTCCCCTCAGAGAGAGTCCCCCTTAAAATTTCTTGCAGGGCTGGTTTAGTGGTCACAAACTCCTTTAATTTTTGTTTGTCTGGGAAACTGTTTATCTCTCCTTCTATTTTGAATGACAGCTTTGCTGAATAAAAAATTCTTGGCTGCATATTTTTCTAATTAAGCACATTGAATATATCCTGCCATTCCTTTCTGGCCTGCCAAGTTTCTGTGGATAGGTCTGCTGCAAACCTGATCTGTCTTCCCTTGTAGTTTAGGGACTTTTTTTCCCTTGATGCTTTAATGATTCCCTCCTTGCCTGGGTATTTTGTGAATTTGACTATGCTATGCCTTTTTGATGGTCGGTGTTTGTTGACTCTAATGGGGGTTCTCTGTGCTTCCTGGATTTTGATGTCTGTGTCTTTCCCCAGGTTAGGAAACTTTTCCACTATGATTTTCTCACATAACCCTTCCACCCCTATTTCTCTCTCTTCCTCTTCTGGGACCCCTATGATTCTGATGTTGTTCCTTTTTAATGAGTCACTGATTTCTCCAATTCCTAAGTCGTGCTCTTTTGCCTTAATCTCCCTCTTTTTTTCTGCTTCGTTATTCTGTATAAGTTTGTCCTCTATATTGCTGATTCTCTGTTCTGCCTCATCCGTCCTTGCCACTGCTGCATCCATCCGTGATTGCAGCTCAGTTATAACGTTTCTAATTTCATTATGACTATTTTTTACTTCTTTTATCTCTGCAGAAAGAGATTCTAATCTATTTTCAACTCCAGCTAGTATTCTTATTATCATGATTCCAAATTCTGGTTCAGACATCTTGCTTGCATCTGTGTTGGTTAAATGACTGGCTGTCATTTCTTCGTGCTTTTTTTTTTTTTTTTGCTTGTATCTGTGTTGGTTAAATCCCTGGCTGTCATTTCTTCGTGCTCTTTTTGGGGGGTGAATTCCTTCATTTTGTCATTTTGAAGGGATAAAAAGGAATTAATGAGGTAGAAAAATTAAAATTAAAAAAACAAAATTAAAAAAATATTAAAATTAAAAAAATAAACACACACACACACAGACACAAATCTAATAAATTATGCTAGATCCTAGGTGTGTTTTTTTCTGGGTGTTGAAAGTGGTTTGACATATTAGAGAAAACAAGGGGGGAAGAAAAGGAAATCGTTTGGGAATTTGAAAAAATGAATACACTGAAGCAGACTAAAATGAGATGATGGGAATAAAATAGAATTTGAAAAAATTTACACAAAATTAAATAATATAGTAGAAAAATATTAAATAAAAAAAGTTTTAACAAAAATTAAAAATAAAAGTGATTTTTTCTTTCTGTATTCAAGAAAAAGAAAAGAAATGAAAAAGAGAAAAAAATCATTTGAAAAGTTGAAAAAGTGAATGCACTTTAGTAGACTAAAATAAAATGATGGTAGTAAAATAGAATTTGAAAAAAATTTACATAAAAGCAAAAAAATAGTAAAAAAATTAAAGAAAAAATATTTTTTATAGAAATGGAATGTAAAAAATGAAGTTTTTCTCTTTCTGCATTCAAGAAAAAGAAAAGAATCAAAAAAGAGAAAAAAGAAAAAGAAATAAGAAAAAAAGGAAATCGCTTGAACATTTGAAAAGGTGAATACACTGAAGTAGACTAAAATAAAATGATGGAAGTAAGTTAGAATTTTAAAAAAATTACACAAAAGTAAAGAATATACTAAAAAAAATAAAAATATTTTTAATAAAAATTGAAAATAAAAATGATTTTTTTCTCTTTCTGTATTCAAGAAAAAGAAAAGTAGTGTAAAAGAGAAAAAAAGAAAGAAAAAAGAAAGAAAATTGAATAGATGGACCTGCTAATAGATTGAAATAGGACTGAAATTACTTCGTTTTCCTCTAGAAGTCATACTATGTAGGTCTTTATAGTCCATAAACTAAGTAGGCGGTGAGACTTGTGTTCTTGAAGAGTGAGGTTGGCCCAGTTGGGCAGCGCTCAGTGTAACGGCTCCGTTCTCCACTAGATGGCACTGCTAGCCTACTGGGGTGGATTGTAGCCGCGCTTGTAGGTGCGTATGCACATGCGCGGGAGCAGTGAAAATGGCATCACACAGCTACCCAGTCTGCAGTATTGGAACTCTGTTCTCTCCGATCAGCAATTGCACACCCGTCCTCTGTCTTCAGCTTTCATCCACCTCCCACTTTCCCACTGTCCATGACCAAGCCCCAGGCAGTACCTCTCTCCCCAGTTTTGTCACAGATGCGGCTGCCTTCCCCGGCCCCTTACCTCTGAAGGACCGCAGGCTTGACCCTCTCCACCCCTCTGCGGGAGAGTCTCACCGAGCAATGGCCGTATGAGCAATGGCTGAATATCAGCTGCACCCAGGAATGCTTGCTGGACCCCGCTGCTGCCAGTGCCCTGAGACTACGGCCAGGTGCCAGCCCACCCCAGAAAAAGTTTGAGAGATACTGTAGCAGCACCTTTGAGGGATTTTGGAAAATCACAACACACATCTGACACCAGGCTCCACCCTTAACGACCTTGTTCCAGCAACAGCGAATGTGGCCATTTTCAGGGGTCTGCTGGGACCAGGTGGCTTCAACAGTCTCTACCAAATGTCCTCCCAGCAGTGGAACCGCTTTTCCCCATGTGGCCCGAGAACCTCCTGGACCCCACTCTGTTCCTGGGGATTTGCCCTTCCCACCAGAGAACCGCCAGTTATCAAGCTGCGGAGTTGCAGACTTTGCACTCCCCCTGTTTACACTCTTAGTGGAATTTAAACCCTTTCCTTTCTCCTTTCTCCTTTCTTTTTAGTTTAGTACCTGCGGTTATTTCCAATTTAAAACGTTCTCTCCAGCTGCTTTGGGGGAGGGGTGCTTTTCCCGCATCTGCCCCCCCCCAGTCTCCGTCCTCTCTTCTCCTGAAAAAGTGGCTCCCAGCCCACTGCTGGCTTCTCTCTCCCCAAGTTCACCTCTCCGCACCACATACCTGCTGAATTCTGTGGTTCAGGTTGTGCACATTGTTGTGTTAATCCTCCAATCAGTTTTCTAGGTGTGTAGGATGGTTTCGTGTTGGTATGGCTATATTTCATGGGCCAGACTGTATTGCATTATTAAAAGAGTACATCTTAAAAGTTCTCATCACAAGAAAAAAATTTGTAAATACATATGGTGATAGAAGTAAACTACACTTATTGTAGTGATCATTTTACAATGTATAAATATCAAATTGTTGCTTTGTATATTGGAAACTAATATAATGATATATGTAAATTATACCTCTGTTTAAATAAAAGAAAAAACCCAAATGAGTCACATTTCTTTTCACAAAACTGAACTCTCTGAAAAAGAAATTAAGAGAGCAGTCCCATTCACAATAACAACAAAAATAAAATACTAAGGAATAAATATAACCAAAGAAGTAAGGACTTGTACATTAAAAATTACAAAATATTGATGAAACAAATTATATACAGACAAATGGAAAGGCATTCAGTTTTCATGGATTAGAAGAATTAATAAAGTGATCACTACCCAAAGAGATCTACAGATTCCATTCAATCCCTATTAAAATCTCAATGGCATTCTTCAAATAAATAGAAAAAAAATCTAAAATTCATATGGATCCATAAATGACTTTGAGTAGCCAAATCAGTCTTGAGCAAGAAGAATAAAGCTGGAGGGATCACACTTCTTGATTTGAAAATATATTAGAAAGCTTCAGTAATCAATACAAGTATAGTACTGCCCTAAAAACAAACCCATAGACCAGTGAAAAGAACAGAGAGCCCAAAAATGAATTCACAATTCTAAGGTAAACTGCTCTTAACAAAGGTGCCAAGAACACACAGTAGGGACAGGAAATTTCTTTCATAAATGGTATTGATAAAACTGAATATCAACATGCAAAAGAATGAAATTGGATACTTAGCTTACACCATGTACAAAAATCAACTCAAAATGGATTAAAGTCTTAAATGTAGATCTGAATCTATATTATTACTTTAATAAAACATAAGTAAAAAGTGTCCTGGCATCAGTCCTGGCAATGCATTTTGAATATGACATCGAAATCACAGGAAACAAAAGCAAACAAGTGGGACTTTGTCAAACTGAACAGCTTCTGCACAGCAAATAATCAACAAAGTGAGACAGCAACCTAAGTATGGAAAAAAGTATTTGCAAACCATATATCTGGTAAGAAGTTAATACCCAAAATACATAAGGGACTCATATAACTCAACAGCAAAGTAGTAATAACAAGAATTCAATTTAAAAATGGACAAAGGCCCTCAATACAAATTTCTCAAAGTCATCAACATGTCCAAAAGGGGCATAAAAGGGTGTTCAACATCACTAATCTTCAAGAAATTCAAATTAAAACCACAATCAGGCACGCCTGGGTGGCTCAGTTGGTCAAGCGCCTGATTCTTGATTTTGGCTCAGGTCATGATCTCACAGTGGATTCTGCTGTCAGTGTAAAGCTGGCTTGGGTTTCTCTTTCACTCTCTCCCTGCCCCCCCCTTCCCCATTCTCTTTCTCTCAAAATAAACAAATACACTTAAGAAGAAAACTACAATGAGATATCACCTTGTACCTATTACAGTGAAAAAAATGTCAAAAGATAAAAAGTGTTGACAAGGCTATGGAGAAAAGGGAACCCTTGCACACTATCGGTAGGAATGTACTTTTATGTGCCGATTGTGGAAAAGAGTGTGGGGGTTCCTCAAAAAATTAAAAATAGAGGTATCTTATGATCCAACAATCCCACTTTTGAATATATATCCAAAGAAATGAAATCAGTGCCTTAAAGAGATATCTTCACTCTTCTGTTCATTGCAGTATTATTCATAATAGCCAAGATATGCAAGCAACCTAAATGTCCATCAACAGTTGAATGAATAAATAAAATGTGGTGTTTATAATGTGAGTATATAATGGAATATTATTCAGTTTTACAAAAGAAGGGGACTCTGCCATTTGTGACAACATGGATGAACCTGGAGGACATTATGCTAAGTGAAACAAGCCAGACACTGGACACAGAAAGGTGATCTACCTTATGTATGGAATCTAAAATAGCCAAAATCATAGAAGCAGAGACTAGAATGCTAGTTTCCGGGGATAGATGTGGATAAGGAAGCAGGGAGCTGTTGACCAAAGAGTACATAATTTCAGTTATGCAAGATGAACAATTTTTGGAGATCTAATGTAGAGCAGAGTGACTATAGTTAACGATACTTATTGGGTACTTGAAATTTGCTGACAGAATAAATCTTGTGTTCTTGCCATGTGCACACACACACACACACACACACAAGCAAATGGTAACTGTGTGAGGAGGTAGATCTGTTCATTAGCTTGATTATGGTGATTATTCTCCAATGTTTACATATATCAAAACATCACGTTATGTGCCTTTAAATATATATAATTTTATTTGTCAATTATGCCTCAATAAATGAGCTGGGAAAAATAAGACCAAACACACACACACACACACACACAAAGGTAAAGATATTTGTATAGTTAATTTTCCTATAAACTTTAGTGTAATTTTAGTGATATTTAACTCACCCCTACCATGGAATAAGACATAAAACTTTTTGATTAATTTTGCAAAATAAAAATAGAGCAGAGTGAAAATATTATGGTTAAAGCCTAGTCCTATATAATATATAACTGATATGTCTGTATATACTATACTATATGGTACTGTAGCAATGTATTGAGAGCATGGTATGTTATAGCAATGTAGGATTTATCTCGAAATTGAAAAGTTAGCTCAATACCTGGAATGCCATCAGTGCATCTCATTATATACATAAAATAATATATCAGTACCTGTTTCTCATGTGCAAACAAATTTCTTGGTAGCATTTAAAAATAACTTATAATAAAATGTCTAAGCAAAATGGTAATTGCAATCAAAATCATTTATCAAATTTTAATAGCAAGCACCACTTTAGGTAAGGGAACTTTAAAGTCTTCACCAAGGAAAATTAGGATAAAGACAGAGAAGAATGACATCCACATTATCATGCAGTATTCTAAGTTTTGTCACAATAAGCTACATTGACATAGTTTTTATAAATATAAAAAAATGAAGAGAGAGAATATATATCTTTTTGAAGACATGATTTTTATGCCTAAAAAACTAAGAGACTCAAATAAATTCTTAGCAAATATAATAATGGGAAAAAAAGAAAATGTAATAATGGATATAGAGCGATCGAACAGATGCAAAAAATAATTTATTACTTGGTCTCTCCTATTAGAAGTAGTAACAGAATTTTTAAAAATCCATTAACACAGAGGAAAAGGTGTAAGATACTTTGGAATAAACTTAGAGGAAAAGTACCTAACTTTTATGAATAAACCAATACAGTTTTATTGAAGGATATAAAACAAGACCAAAGCAAAAAGAAGGAACATACCATATTGTTTGATGGAAACATACATGTTTATAAAAATGTTGATATTTCCATAATTATATTAAAAATTCAATGTGATTCTAATTTGAAATCACTTTTTAGAGTTATGCTATAACCTTAAGCCAATGCAAAAGTTTTTCTTTGCTTATTTTGTGTTTTGTTTGTAAACTGGGAACCGTTTATTGTGTGTGATAAGAAGCTTATGTACAAAAAATATAGGACCGGTGGCGGGGGGGGGGGGGGGGGGACTTTCCAGTCCACCATGTGTGGTGAGGGGCTGGAAAGTGAGCCTGATAGAGAGTCAAGAGAAGTTCTTTGAAATTGACTCAACTTTTACAATGTGTCTCATGGCAACTAGCCTCTGGGACACATGGGCAAACCAGCAGACAAGATTGACTGTAAAAGCCAAGAATTTTTCCTGCAGTGGAATCTGACCACATTTGGCAGGGACATAGCATATCTCCTGTGACCTATATCCAAGCCCTGCTTTCTCTGTGATCTTGTACAGGTCCTCCAGTTCCTTGTCTGAGACCAGGAGGTTGGTGGTGGGTCATATTGCCTAACTGCTCACAAAATTATTTTAAAAGAATGGTTAGTTGGGAATTTTCTAGATTTTAACATGTAATATAGCTTAAAATAACTAAGAGACCCCAGAAAGCTATAGACAAAGTATCCAGTCATAACAAGGACAAATGAAAGATACATTCAGAAAAATGGAAACTGAGACAATTTTTTGCCAGTGGAACTATATTAAAAGAAATACTAAATGGTGTTTTTCAGGCTGAGGAGAAACACCACCCACTGGAACTCCCATGTAAAGGGAGGAATGAGAAAAATAGAAGTTTTAATTACTTAAATAAACACGAAAAAGAATCCAGCATTTTTTCCTGCTCTTAATTTAGATAAAAACAGCTGACTATGTTAAGCCAAAACAATTCAAAACAATTACAGTGTACTATATGATATAACTCTCCCTAGGCAACAAACAAATAATAAATAATAAGAATATAAGTCAATTAAATAAAAAATATTCAATATAAATATAATTAACAGAGACAAATTTTTTTTCTTGTGAAAAACAATTAACAAGATTGGTAGAATTTTAACATGAGGAAGACAAAGGGAGAGAAAGAGTGTGGCTGCATGAGTGTGAGAACACCATCACTAAGGAGTAAAAAGATTTATTACTACAATCCTGTTGATTTTTAGAAGGAAGCCCAGAGTGGGCTGATGCACTACAATCCAGAGGAGTGTAGTTTGAGAAAAGTCAAGCAGGGAGATTTCCGGTAAGATATCCGGCAGTGACATACGTGACCCTTAGATCTGGCAATGGAAGGTTTTCTGGGGTCCCAAACTTTTAGAAGAAGACGAGCCATGCCAGATTGTAGTTAAATTAACTGTAGTGTTTGGATGATGGTTTGAAAAAAAATTTATATGCAGACAGCTTATTCAAGAAATTTGTGGAGTAGAAGGCAAGAGTACAGTCTAGCAGGAAAGGGATATATACAGTCAATACAAATTGTTTCCTTCTTTCTTCTTTTAATCTTTTTAATTGAAAAATTGAATATGTTTACACATCTGCAAAGAAATTGGCCCACAGGACAATGGAATGTTATTTCCCAGCTCTGTAAAAAAATACATGGGGATAAATAATATGACATCAGTTGTTTTTATCATCTGAAAACCTTGCTGCAAAGGGCCAATAATCTTGGTTAAATGTAAAATATAATGTTATTTTGTTTGTTTGCGTTCACCTTCCTTTCAATAATAAGAGCTCTATTAAGGATTTATAATTGTGGCTTATTGAATATAGCATTCACAATGAAACTGACAGCCAATTAGTCAAGGATCTGTTGAATTAAGTAAAACTGCAATTTACATGCTATAAACAAAATGAAAGGGAAAAAAAATAGCATTAGTTAAGAGATAAAAAGATTAGAAAATCTTGTAGGCAACTGACCTTTGTTTCAGATGAATGCATTTCTGTACATACAGATACATTTAAGAGTAGTAAATGTATCTTGAATTAATAGATAAAATGGCCAAAAGTCTATAATTATATTGTTCATTGTGTTAGGCAATTATTGTCAGTTTTAATGCTTCAGCACTGTATCATGCCTTAGGCAAATACTCTCTGTGTTCATGAATATTGGAGAGAGCAAGTCATAAATCTGTAAACTGAACATAAGCATCTTTCAAGCTGTCTGGCCTCTTGCAGTGTTTGCAAAGCTTAACATATATTTTAATCTGTGCTCTGCTGTTTTTATTTGCTGCTTTCCATCTTTCTGTCCATCTTCTTGCCTCCTGTCTTTCCATCGATCCATCATTTTTTCCAATTAAGGGCAAGCTAGATGACAGACATGACAGGCACTCACTGTCCAATGCCACAGATTCTAAGTAGAAGTAATTACTGTGTATAAAGCTGAAGCAGTGCACCAATGCTGCCACCATAGGTCCCCACGACAGTAGCCCACTTGTTTGAGTAATAGGCATACGGATGACGTGAAAGGTGGGGAATACTGAACACAGCCTCAGAAATGATCTTTTAAGATTAATCCCTTTTCCTTTTGACCCACTGAAAGTAAAACTTATGTTTCTCCAAATTTATAATTGAAGAAATGATTTCATAATGCATACTGGTATATTCTGAACAATTCAGCCCTGGAGGGAAAGATTTTTGGAAAAATGCTATAGGCTTTATGTGCAGAAATATCCTTGATTTTCTCTTGTTATAGGACTTGTCAGTAGAAATAAGGAAACAGTACCTTGCAGCTGAGCTATAATAATGATATCTATTTATTCAGCCATGAGTACAGAGTGAATTGTGTATAAAATGTTGGACAGAGGCACATACATACACATAATTTGTATGTATCGCCATATATGATTTATATATATTTAGTAAGCTCAGAAGATATTTTTGGTGACTCTGTAATAAAAGATGTATCAGTTTTTAAACCAATGTATTAATCCTTGGTCCTTTTAAATGAAAACAGTGAGTTAGGGGTCCTGTTAGAAATGCAAGATTTGTGAGATTCAAAAGAAAAATACATCCAAATTGTGTTTAATAAAATAATGATATCAGAGTAGACTGTAAGCAATCATTTTACTTGTTATAGTGTGGTATAACTTGAGATGTAATTTTTGTAAAGAAGCAGGAGACACCACTCTACAAATGATATAAAAGCTGTCCCAATGTCAAAATTGTTGTCTTTAATACAGTTCATCCAATTAAGGGAGGCTGAATTTGCTTTGGGGAGATAACTGTTTCTGTGTTTGGGGTAGAAAATTCACAAGATAGATCTGGTGCATACTACTACACCAGAAAAAAACATGGCTATTCAAAATTAAGACAGTCATGTCAGGAGGATCCAAGAGTTAGTTTTTTTTTTTTTAAGTTTTTTAAAGTTTATTTATTTTTGAGACAGAGAGAGACAGAGCATGAACGGGGGAGGGTCAGAGAGAGGGAGACACAGAATCCGAAACAGGCTCCAGGCTCCGAGCTGTCAGCACAGAGCCCGACGTGGGGCTCAAACTCACCGACTGCGAGATCGTGACCTGAGCCGAAGTCGGCCGCTCAACCAACTGAGCCACCCAAGCGCTCCCCAAGAGTTAGTTTTAATAGAAACTTATAGGCCGATATAAGATAGTTTGAATTTAAAAAAAAAAATGACTATACAATTGATTAAATCTCTTTAAGTATAGAAAATGAGTTCATAAAGACATTCATGAAAAGAAAAAAGTAGCATATCAAAATGACAAAAATCATTAGCGTTCACTAAAGCATCAACTCATTACTCTGAAAATAGATTAATGGTAAAGAAATACACATTTTACTATCTTTCTGGTAGGAACTTCATTTTAGGATCATTGCATAACTTCGAAAGTCACTTTTCTTAAAAATGAAATCTAGCTCATAAAGAAGAAATTATCAAATTTAAGTAACTTTCTTTTGCAGTTTATATTGAAATACATGATTTAATCAACAGTCATGATGGCTGATACCATTGTGCTAAGGTAGAATGTTAGTGGGAAGTATTATAATAGAGGAGTTAGGTCTCTACTGGAAAGCATTACAATCTTAGCATCAGAGAGAGGTTAGTTATTATGAAGGAAATAGACTTAGCTTCAAGTTTCCTTATTTGCATTTGCCACTTCCAAGCTCTATGAGAGACCAGAGCAATGTGTGAAGTTTGCAGTAACTAGTTAGGGTTTAGTTTTGTTTTGTTTTGTTTTGTTTTTTAATTTTAATTGGTGTGTGTGTATGTGTGTGTGTATTATTTTCTTATTATTTTTTTCTTTAAGGAAATTTTTAATGTTTATTTTTGAGAAAGACACAGTGTGAGCAGAGGAGGGACAGAGAGAGAGGGAGACACAGAATTCAGAGCAAGCTCCATCCAGGTTCTGAGCTGTCAGCACAGAGCCCAATGCAGGGCTCAAACTCATAAACCACAAGATCATGACCTGAGCAGAAGTCAGATGCTTAACGGACTGAGCCACCCAGGTGCCCCATTTCCTTATTATTTCTAACTAAATACTTATACTAGTAAATTTTTTTGGTAATTTTAAATTTTTTAATGTGTTTGTTTGTTACACAGGAGACTTCCAGTTGTAAGAGCTTCAGGCTTCACATAATTTGGACTCATTCATTATTAGAATCACTAGATTTGAGACAAACATTACGTGTTTCCCCATGTTATGCAATGCAACCATCCAAAACTACTCCATAATTCTTGCCAACAGTTTTGAAACTTAATGTATTCAAACCTTTATATCTAACTAATGTTCAGAAACATTCAGAAAATATGAAGAACAAAGGAGAAAGTTAAACTATCCCATAAGGAAACAATTCATAAAATTCAAAATGTGGAGTGCACTATAAAATAATTGAATACATTTTTAAAAACTATTAGTGGAATAGAATAACAAAAAATCAGAATGTTGGATTGCATGTTTTTTATCCTGAAGTAACAAGAAATATTTTTTATAAGGAATAGTGTAAGTTGATTATGGATTGATTATTATATAATATTCATAAATCATAAAATGTATGATATGAAAATATGATTGTATTTATGTAAGAAATATTTTTATTATTTTTGAAATTCATGCTAATTTTAAAATTGTTCAGTTTAAAGAACAAATATTTGGGGATAGCTTTGAAACATGTGGAAAAAACATGTTTTGTTAAAGCTTGTTGATGAATTCCTAAGAGTAACTGAACTTTCTGCTCAATAGTTGAAAATATTGAAAATTTGTGAATATTTGAAAATTTTATAATTTAAACATATTTAAAGCTTTTCCCACAAGCTTTCTATCTACTTACACCATCACTGAGTGGTATTTATTTCTGGCATGCCGGGATGGGTAAGCATATTAACAAATACAGGCAAAAGGAAAAATACAGATAAATTGGACCACATCAAAATTAAAAGCATTTGTGTATCAGAGGATACTATCAGGGTGAAATGTAATCGACAGAGTGGAAGAAAATATTGGCAAATTATATATCCTATAAGGGCTAGATATCCATGATATATAAACATCTTCTACATCTCAACAATAAACATACAGGAAACCCAATTAAAGTATAAAGGACTTGAGTGGACATTTCTCCAGGGAGATTCTAGAAGTAGCCCCTGAGCACATGAGAACATGTTAGACATCACTAGCCTTGGGTGAAATTTGGATCAAGACTATGATGGCATGCCACTTCACGCCCCCAACAAAACAAAACGAGATAAACAAAACAAAACAAACAAAACAAAATACCAGGTGTAGGTAAAGATATGGAGAGGTTGGAATCCTTGTGCATTACTGATGGGAACATAAAATTTTGCAGTGGCTCTGGAGGAAAGTACGTGTGTTCCTCAGAAGTTGCACATGTAATTACCTTGGGATACAGCATTCCCACTTCTGGGTATGTACCCATAAGAGGTGGAGTGAGGACTTGAAAAGGTGCTGGTATGGCCATGTTCGTGGCAGTATTTTTCACAGCAGCCAAGGAGTAGAAGCAACCCAGGCGTGCATCCAAGACTAAGAGGATAAAATGCAGCCCACACATACTTTAGACTATTGCTCAGACCTGAAAGAGAAGGAAATCCTGGCATATGCTATAGTTTAGATGCACCTTGCAGATGTTATGCTAGATGAAGCAGGCCAGGTTAAGTATTCTATGATTCCACTTGTGTGGAAGTGCCTAGGATGGTGAGTTTCATAGAGACAGACAGACAGATGGTGGGATAGTAGTTACTAGGGGCTGCAGGGAGGGGAAAATGAGGAGTTGGTATTTAATGGGTACAGAATTTCAGTTGAGGAGGATGGAGAGGTTCTGGGAAAGGATGGTGGTGATGGTTACGCTGAAGTGTGGGTGTGCTTGAGGTACAGCTCGATGCTGGAGATGATGAGAATTGTGGATTTTCCATTGTGTGTATTTTGTCACAACAGACAAAAAAAGAAAATAATTTAACAAAATAAATTCTAAAAAAATCAGAAATACACCATGTACACATAAAAATACTATGCTTACAAAACCACATTAGCTTTATATTTATGGGCTCATATTTATCATTTCACAGGAATTTTTGGTGGTAAGTATGGATTGCTGCTTTTCACACTCATTAAAAAATAGCATAGACTCCTTTGGGGACCTCTCTGAATTTTCACATGTCCAATATCACATCAGAAACAAAGGCCCACCACTAAAAGAAAAAATTAAAAAATATATGTATCATCTGTTATATATGCACTTATATCAATAGTCAGCAAACTTTTTCTTTAAAATGCAAAAATAAGTATTTTAGACTTTGCAGGCCATACATAATTTGTTGCAACTATATAAATCTTCTGTTGTAGTACAAAAGCAACCATAAACAATACATCAATGAATAGGCATAGCTGACTCCATTAAAACTTGATTTATAGGAACAGTCATTGCCCGGCCCTAGATAATTTGCTGGCCATAATCTTTACCATGTGGTATATTTGATTTTTTTTTTTTAAATTTTTTTTTTTCAACGTTTTTTTATTTTTTTATTTTTGGGACAGAGAGAGACAGAGCACGAACGGGGGAGGGGCAGAGAGAGAGGGAGACACAGAATCGGAAACAGGCTCCAGGCTCCGAGCCATCAGCCCAGAGCCCGACGCGGGGCTCGAACTCACGGACCGCGAGATCGTGACCTGGCTGAAGTCGGAGGCTTAACCGACTGCGCCACCCAGGCGCCCCTGTGGTATATTTGATTTTTAAGAGGTTCAGCTTTCCTTTCGGCACTCAGCTGAAGCTAATAGCTGGACTAGATGTAACCTGGGTAGGCCCATGAAGTACACTGGTGTGGAGTCCTCAGTAGTTGGAGCAGTCATGATTAGTGTTGGCAATCACTCCAGGCCTATTCCTCTTTCATTCTGATCTTTAAAAAAAAAATTAACATTTATTTATTCTTGAGAGACATAGTGCGAATAGAGGAGGGGCAGAGAGAGACAGCGACAGGATCTGAAGCAGGCTTCAGGCTCTGAGCTGTCGGCACAGAGCCAGATGTGGGGCTCAAACCCACAAATCGTGAGATCATGACCTGAGTGGAAGTCAGAGACTCAACTGACTGAGCCACCCAGGCGTCCCTCAGTATCTTATCTTTAAGTATTGTCAGGGTGCCTGGATGGCTCTGTCAGAAGAGTGAGCAACTCTTGATTTTGGGGTCGTGAGTTTGAGCCCCATGTTGGGTGGAGAGCTGAGTTAAATAAATAAAACTTAAATTAAGTATTGTCACGTGACTTGCTTTGGCCAGTAAAATGTGACCAGAAGTATTATATGAATTTCCAGTTGGAGAATTTTGAAATCTAGGTGCGACCTGCCAATTAGTCTTCTCCTGACTCTAATGATTGTGGAAATACATGTTAAGATTGAGTCTCTATCATCTTAGATATCTGAGTGACAATCATAAACAGAAAGTCCCCGCAGTACCACAATAGAGATGTTTAATTGGCAAGGAGTAAATTTTGTTTGTGTTAAACCAATGAGATTTTGTGATTTTAAATTATCACAACATAATTGTATCCATCATGTGTGCTATTACACTATTAGATTAATAATTATATAATTTAAAAATTTTTATCAATCATAAATCATGGTTTGCCAATATCTGAAGCACTGATTGAAGGGGTGACCTATTGAAGGGTATTGAGGTTTGCATCGACATAGATTTAGTGATGAAACATTTTGGAAATGCACTAAGTCCTCATGAAGCAGACCATAAGCAGTATTGGCATAGGCTTTCTTAGCTCACACAGCCCAAACTTGATTTTTATCTGGAGTACCATAAATCTATATCAATGTAATTCCTGTAATTGCTACTTCCATCTCAACCATCGACTATGAAAATTAGGAATTGCAAAGCATATTTTATAATGCTGATTTTAATACCGAGGCATGTAAAAACAACATGATTTTCTTACATGTATGTAAAAAAATTAAAGATGAGTCAAAGTCACTTTCCTTCCCTTTGCCTATTGAGAAAGCTCATCTTGATTTTAAAACATAGTCCTTTTTATTATAGCTCTATTTAATTTTAACTTTATTCTGATAGAAAGGACCCAAACTAATGAATAATCTATACATATGACATGAATTCTAAAATAAAATAAAATAAAATAACGACAAAAAATAAATTGTATTGTGCATATTGCTAATTCAGGTTACCCATTTCATCGTAACGCATACTTGACTTTCTAATATTTAACTTATAACCCTTTATCATTAACCTTGAAAAAAAATAAAATCCAAACCTACCATTGAATATCCACAGCATGTCAGCTGGGTCTCTGAATTTTATGAATCTGATCATTCTGTGAAACACAGCATTCATCATTTTAGTCTATGTATGAAAAATGCTGAGAGTATTTCATTACGTATTCCTTGCCACAGGTGTAGACAAATGATGATGACAAGCTGTGAACCCAAAAACTGTATTTAACGGTCTATTAGAATAGGTTGAACATTGACAGTGAAAACATTTATTGATAAAATTTCTAACTCATGCTGCGCAGGGAATGGATGACAGAGGGAACCGACTCCTGACTATCAGCTCGCACCAGGGAAAACACAAGCAATGAATGTGTTCGCAACCTCTGTCACCTCCTATTTGCTTTACATTTACCATTGGTTTTAATAAATAGGAGCCGGGTTCCAACAAATCTCTGCAGGGTTCTTCAACTTCTGTCTGCTCTGCACTTCTGCAGCTAACACATCTGCTTGAACACATCAGCTATGAGAAGTGCACATTTTGAGTCTTCCCAGGATCTGCAACTTGGGCAAGGGCGGCAGTAACGTAGAGACCCTCCACAGTTTTAAGACATTTTTCAAATCCCATTTTAGCGCAATTTGTCCCTGAGAGCAGCGTATGCAGTCTTTAGAAAAGCCTTAAACATCTGCTTGAGACACCGATGTTTCACAGACTTCAAAGGCAACAGATGTGACAATGCACAGGGATTCACTGAGCCTTAGGTTAGACTGGGGAGATCAATGACCCTGGGCTTTAACTTAAGCAAATATATTATCTGAGTTAGTTTTTTTCTCCACAAAATATCTGTTTAGTAATTTTTACAGTGCTTATCATGGTTAATTTTGGCTTCCAGTTTACAGCCTCTTCTCATTTCCAGAATTACTGAGGTCAACACCTATTTTTCCCCAAACCCCCTTAAGTGAGATTGTTTTATACATTTGTACTAAGTTTGATCGGTCACATAGTGCATGCCATTGCAGGATTCTCCTGACATTTTAAATGATTTTTTTTTAATTTGCAGATATTATAGTTCACCCTTTGTGCTATGAATTTCTATGGGTTTTAACAAATGAATAGTATCAGATGTCCATCAGTATAATATTATACAGAATAATTTCACTGCCTTAAAAAAAATTCCCTGTACTTCTATTTAACACTTGTCTGACCCCAGACACCTGGAAATCACTGTTTTTTTTTCAAATCATTTTTATAGTTTTACCTTTTCCAGAACGTCATATTTTTCATTATTTATTCTTTTCAGACCAGCGTCTCTCACTGACCAATATACATTTATAATTCATCCATATATTTCTGTGACTTAGTACCTCATTTATTTTTATCATTGAATAACATCCCCTTGTTTGGATATACCATAGTTGTTTATTCACACCTCCTGAAGGACATCTTGGTCACTTCTGGGTTTTGACAATTATGAGGAAAGCTGGCGTGTTTATTGGCACGTAGTTTTTTTTTTTTTCAGAACTTTTTCTTTATCTTTGATTTTTCTATACGTTCTTTGTCTTTGATTTTCTATAGTTTCTATGACATGCCTGCATATAGTCTTTTGGCATTTATTCTGCTTAATGTCTCTGAGCTTCCTGCATCTCTGATTTGGTGTCTGACATTAATTTGGGGGGAATTGTCAGTAATTATCATTGAAAATATTTCTTCTGCTCCTTTCTTTCTTTCTTCTCCTGGCATTCTCATACATATATATTACCTTTTGTGGTTCTCCCACACTCCTTAGATATTCTTTTTTCTTTTCTTTTCTTTTCTTTTCTTTTCTTTTCTTTTCTTTTCTTTTCTTTTCTCTTCTCTTCTCTTCTCTTTTCTTTTCTTTTCTTTTCTTTTTTCTTTTCTTTCTTAATGCAGTCTTTGCCCTCTTTGCTTCTCCGTCTTGAAGGTTTATATCGAAATTATCTCAAGTGCAGAGATTCTTTCCTCAGCTGCATCTAGTCCACTCATCATCCCATCAAGGCAATCTTCATTTTTGTTAGTGCTTTTGATCTCTAGTACTGCCTTTTGGTTTTTTCTTAGGACTTCTCTCTCTCTTGTTATATTGCCCATCTGTTTTTGAATGTTAACTACTCTATCCATTATGGCCCTTAGCATATTAACGTTCTTTTAAAAGTCCTGGTATGATAATTCCCACTTTGAGGCTTCCTCTGTCCCTTCAAATTGTTGTATTTTTTCCCCACATTTTAGAATGCCTTGTATTTTTTTTTCTTGATAGCCAGACATGAACAAGGAACTGCTGTACATAGGTTTTTAGTATGTGGTGTCAAGGTATTGGGAAAAGGGAAGTGTTCTCTGGCCCTACTATGATTAGATCTCTGTTTTTTAGTGAGCTTAGACTGTGAACTTTACAAGTATTTCTCTCTTTTTTTTTCCTCTCTCCTTAGGTAGCTGAGGATGGCTAAGTGGGTTGGAGTTGATACTTTCCTCCTCCTTTATGGAAAGCTATACTTGACTGAGGTTGGGTTTTCACCTTCTCCCAGGTGAGTTAGGGAGGGACTGATAACAACCAGCACATTAGTTTCTGGTTAATTTGTTTCTTCTGAGGGCAGGCCTCCTTAAGAACAGAGTGCTCTGGCGTTTTTCAAAATGGTTCCTTTTCCCTTGCTGCCACTGGAAGCCAGAGGGGATTCTTCTCTCCTACTTACTGTGAGAATCTTGTTGGGCTCCTAGAGGTAAAATTCACGAAAATGTGAGAGCCCCTGTAACTGGGTCCCCCTGGAGTTTTTAACTGTCTGGAGATGTCCACAATGAGCCTCTAGCACTTAATCAGCTACAGTTCATGTTTTCCTCCTCCAGCACTGGCTCCCTTCGCATCTTCTGCTGCTGAGTCTCTGCTCAGGTAAGTACTGATACCTGTATGCACTTGGGTGACTCTCTCCAATCTTGGGGGCGGTGGTTTGTGCTGTGTCCTCTTTTATGGATTTAAGAGGAGTTGTTGGTTTTTGAAGTCTGTTCAGCTTTTTTCTTGTTAGTATGGGGTGGTGACTTCCAAACTCCTTATATGTAGAATCAGAAACCTGAAGCCTGCAGGGTTTCTGTGAATATAAGTTTTCAGTAAGTTGGGTAACTTTTCCTAGGGGTATGACTGCTAGATTGTATGGTTAAGTGTATGTATAACATCGTAAGAAATTGCCAAACTACCTTCCAAAACCTTTTGCTTTCCCATCATCAGTGAACGGGAGTCCCTGTTTCTCTGCATCCATGCCAGCTATTGGTATTACATTTTTGGATTTTAGTCATTCTAATGTTGTGTAGTCCTATCTTTTCTTGTTTTAATTTTCAGTTTTCTAATGATAAATGGTTTTCAGCATATTTTCATATGATTTGCCATTTGTATGTCCTTTATGGTAAGGTATTCAGATATTTTGCCTATTAATACTTTTATTGTTGAGTTTTTAAATCCTTCTCTGTGTTTTGCATACAAGACCTTTGTCAGGTATGTGGTTTTTTTTTTTTAATAGTTTATTCCAGTCAATAGCGTGTCTTTCTATTCTCTTAAAAGTTTCTTTTACAGCATATATATTTTTAGTTTTAATAAAGCCCAACTTAAGTTTTTCTCTCATGGAATGTGCTTTTGATATTGTATCTAAAAGCCTATCACCAAATTCAAGGCCACTTAGATTTTCCCTTTCTTCACTTTTGTAGTGATACATTTAAGCATCTTGTTGTTTGCAAACCTTTTTAACCATTGCAATTCAGTAAAAGCTCTAAAATCTGAATATTTAGCTTCCTAATTTTCTCTTTAACTATTGATTTACTAGTCTAAAAAAGATGCAGTCTAAAAAATTTTAGTTCTTTAGAAATTTAAAGGACTTTCTAGCAAATTCCATGCATTCTAATGACACTTAAGTTGTTTTACAGAGTTTTCTTCAAAGGCTTAAATATTTGAAGAGTGGTAACAGAAATTTATACTGCCACGTGGAAGCTCTTTCTTTTGTCTTCTGTTTTATTTTCACATTAGTGGCAAAATTTTACAGTCAGTTGTAGTGTGTATATAAAATATTTTCAGATCTCCGTTTCTTTTTTCTGCGTCTTATTGAGTAATAATTGAGAAACATCACTGTAGACTTAAGGTGTAGAGTATAGTGGCTTGATTTCTATGTATTGTGAAATAATTCCCACAAAAGATTCAGCTAAAGTCCATTTTCTCATGTAGATACAATTAAAAAAAGGAAAAAAGAAGAAGGTTGTTTTTTGTGATGAAGATTCCGTATTTACTTAATATTTAGTATTTAGTATTTAATTTCCTATATGTCATGCAGCAGTGTTAACTATTGTTTTTTTAATACGCATTTCTGTCAATTGAGGTAAAATTTAACAATTTCCTGGAAACAAGATGTTGACATAACTTGGAATTGAGGTGTATTTTACATGACCTCCGATTTTCAAAGGGGTTAAAGGATATGAACGCACTCATACATTTTGGTTTTGATCTATATTTTTTTCAGGAGAGCTGACACACAATGTTACATTAATTTCAGCTATAGAACACAGTGATTCAACAAGTCTATACATTATACTATGCTGCCCACAACTGTAGCTACCATCTGTCACCATGCAACCCCGTTACAATGCCACTGACTATATTCCCTACGATGTACTTTGTATTCTCCTGACTTATTCCATACTGGAAGCCTGTATCTCCCACTCCCCTCCACCCATTTTGCCCATTCCTCCACTTCCTCCCCTCTGGCAACCATCAGTGTGTTCTCTGTATTTATAGGTATGATTCTGCTTTTTGTTTGTTTATTCATTTGTGTGTGTGTGTGTGTGTGTGTGTGTGTGTATTTAAGATTCTGTATATCATTCAAATCATATGATATTTGGGTTTCTCTGTATAACTTACTTCACTTAGCATAAAACCTGTCTAGGTCCATCTATGTTGTCTCAAATGACAAGATCTCATTCTTCTTTATGGCGAGTAATCTTCCATTACACGCAAACACACACACACACACACACACACACACACACACAGTGTCTTCTTTATTCATCTATCGACGTACACTTAAGTTGCTTCCATATCTTGGCTATTGTAAATAATGATGCAATAAACAGAGGGGTGCATATGTTTTTTTTTTTTGAATTAGTGTTTTCATTTTTTTTAAATACCCGGTAGTGGAATTATTGAATCCTATAGTATATTTATTTTTAATTTTTCGAGGAACCTCCATACTGTTTTTCACAGTGGTTGCACTAATTTACATTCACTAACAGTTACACGAGAGTTCCTTTTTCTCCACATTCTTGCCAATACTTGTTGTTTCTTGTGTTTTTGATTTTAGTCATTTTGATAGATGTTAGGTGATATTTCATTGTGGTTTTGATTTGCATTTCCCTGAGGATTATTGATGTTGAACACCTTTTCATGTGTCAGATGGCCATCTGTATGTTTTCTTTGGAAAAATGTCTATTCATGTCCTCTGCCTCTTTTAATCAGATTATTTGTAGTGCTGTGTGTGTTTGTGGAGTTGTATAAGTTCTTATATTTTGTATATTAACCCCTTATTGGATGGTTTGGATATTTTTTTTGGTTTGGATATTTTTTAGTAAATAAATTATAGGTAAACAGCTGTAATATATAATTTCTGATAAAAATTGAAGGATCAAAAAGAAATCAGTTCATTCAAAATGCTAGAAATCTCAAACTAAAAGAAGATAGTGAGCCTGATCACAAAAAGAGTTAATATGAAAGGAAAAATAGGCATTTGTCAATGACCCTAGAATCATCTCCTTTTATACCTTCAATGATTTTAATAGCATTTTATCTATCTATGTCAACTTTTTTTCAGTGATGATAGAAAAGTGCCATAGTTGTGGGGTTCCATGGTGTAATGGTTAGCACTCTGGACTCTGAAAAATGCCATAGGAGCACCTGGGTGGCTCAGTTAAGTGGCTGACTTTGGCTCTGGTCATGATCTCACGGCTTGTGAGTTCAAGCCCCACATCAGGCTCTGTGCTGACAGCTGGGAGCCTGGACCCTGCTTCGGATTCTGTGTCTCCCTCTCTCTGTTCCTTCCTGCTCATGCTCTCTCTCTCTCTCTCAAAAATGAATAACTATTAAAAATGCCATAAATGATTTATGATTCAAATTTACTAATCAGGGCAAGAAATTTTCTTTCTATGATAGGAAAGTTCCATGTGAAATACTCTATTTAAATAAAGAGGAGAAAATGTGGAAAGATTCCACCATGTAGTAACCTGACATAGTGAAGGTGCTCAAAGTGCTTGCTGAATAAGTTCTAAAATGATTATGAAAAGTTGGCCCAGCAAAAGTTGAAGAAATTGTACCAATATTTTTGAGTCTAGTTCGCCAGGAATATTAATATTTGCTAAGTACCATTACGTATTTTGCAATCCTTATTCTACATATTTTACATACACTAATTTATTTACCCCCAATTATCTTTTTTTTTAATTTTTTTTATTTTTTTTAAAATTTTTTTTTTAACGTTTATTTATTTTTGAGACAGAGAGAGACAGCATGAACAGGGGAGGAGCAGAGAGAGAGGGAGCCACAGAATCTGAAACAGGCTCCAGGCTCTGAGCTGTCAGCACAGACCCTGACGCGGGGCTCGAACTCACGGACTGTGAGATCATGACCTGAGCCGAAGTCGGACGCTTAACCGACGAGCCACCCAGGCGCCCCTACCCCCAATTATCTTGTGAGTGGCTGTACCTTACAAGCAATTTACCACTTGTGATTCATTTTTGGTTTATATAAAATTGGTATCTAGATCTAAGTTTCATTATGAGCCTATGTGTGATTAAGACACTCATACCCACTGCATTGAATTGAAGGCCGTGGAGGCCTGGTCCAGGCAAAGGCATATGCCATGAGGTGGAAGTAGCATACAAAGACTTCATTGGAGCAGCACTTGTCCGCCACTGAGGAGAAAATCCCCCTCAAAAGGAGACATTTTGGACACTGGGGCAGGACTGTCATCCAGAAAGGGAGCCCGCCAAAGGAATTACTTGGGAGGAAAATTGAAGAGGAGGCTTAGTGTCAGGAGGTGTTACTCAGCAGCAAGATAGGGACTTTCTGGGTTTGAGAGACGTGGCTTGGGATCGGGGATGGCCCCAGGTTTATCTTATTTACCACTAGCAGATGCCGGGTGCAGTTTCACAGAGTATGGGAAGCAGGCCAGCTTCTAAATAGCTAAATATATGCTAATTTGGAATATATTTAAGGCAGCTGGATGTGTAAGAATAGGAGTTTTGTACCAGCAGGCTTTTGAGCTAATAGTCTTAGACTGCTGTAAAGAAGCAAACCATACCAGGGCCTTATGGGGCTCATTTGTATAACATCTCTCAAGACACAATAAATAAGCATACATTTTGCGGATTTTTAAATTACTTCGTATAAATACATGTAACATCACATGAGCTGTACCTTTTTTGAAATGTTTATTTGGGGGCGCCTGGGTGGCGCAGTCGGTTAAGCGTCCGACTTCAGCCAGGTCACGATCTCACGGTCTGTGAGTTCGAGCCCCGCGTCAGGCTCTGGGCTGATGGCTCAGAGCCTGGAGCCTGTTTCCGATTCTGTGTCTCCCTCTCTCTCTGTCCCTCCCCCGTTCATGCTCTGTCTCTCTCTGTCCCAAAAATAAATAAACGTTGAAATGTTTATTTGTATTTGAGAAAGAGAAAGAGAGCACGTAAGCGAGTCAGGGAGGGGTCAGAAAGAGATGAAGATAGAAATGGAAGCAGGATCCAGGCTCTGAGCTGCTAGCACAGAGCCTGATGCGGGACTTGAAATCAGGAGCCAGGAGATCATGACCGAGCCAAAGTCTGACGCTTACCCAACAGAGCCACCCAGGCACCCCTGAGCTGTACTTTCAAACACACACACACGCACAAGCTCTAAAACTATTAAATATTAGGAAAAAAGTTTTCTACATAGGCTATCATCCAACAAGCTTTGCTTAGGGAATTTCTTTGTTGTGCTTTTTCGCCTTTAAGCAATTGTTAATCAGCTAAGGCTGCCATAATAAGACACCGTGGGTACATTGGGTGATTTAAACAATAGAAATTGATTTTCTCATTGCTTTAGAGGCTGAAAGTCCACAGTCAAGGTGTTTGGCAAGTTTGGTCTTTCCCTAAGATTCTCTCCTTGGCTTGCTGACTTCTTGTTGTGTCTTCATGTGAACTTTTAATGGTGTCTCTTCTAATAAGGACACCAATTCTATTGGATTAGGGTTCCAAACTTACTGACCTCATTTAACCTCCTCAAAGGCTCTATTTTCAAATATAGTCCTTTGAGGGTTAGGATTTCAACATATGAATTGGGGGGGGGCATAATTCAATCTATAATATTTAATCTCTGGCTTGCTTTTATACATATATAATATGCATACATAAATGTTCACATATTTATATATAATACATATATTTACATACACATAAATGTTTTCATTTACATATAATACATGCCCCCAAATGTCACCATTTTAATTGGGTGTGTGTTGTATACCAAGTATCTACTTCACTTGAACAAGGATTGCAGATTCATTTGGCTTATGAAATTCAGTTCATTTATAATCACAGTTTCACACAGCACTTCAGAGAACAGGAAATTAACTTTTCTAGCTGAATAAAACCAAACATGGAAACAAGTTTGTAGTTCCTAAAAGAGCTTTGTAAATGATTTTGTATCACACATTGCATTTAATTTATTCCAGCAGACATTAAAATATCTGTTAAATACTCTTTTTTCATGAAGATGTTCACAACTGCCAAATGGAATAGCCATCATATTCTTAAGAGTTCAACATAATTGTCAAGAATAGACTTTATTAAAATCAACCAATTCCATTAAAATGAATACATTGAAAGGATTCTCAGAAATGAGAAGGAATGGTTATGACTTACTGACATTTGAGCTCTATAAGGAAATTTGAGCTCCATGGTTTTTGTTTATATGTGCAAATAGACAAAAGCTGGTAGCATTTCAGTTTAAAATGATTCTATATTAAGTTTATGCATCCCTACAAATATTTGGTAATTTTCAAAACTGTATCTGCATGCAAGACACTTTTCTAGGGTTTAGGACTAGATCTTTGAATAAAACAAATACCCTGCCCTCATGGAACTTCCTTCCAGCATAGAGGCAGATAATAATCAAATTCCTCCTTTAATTTGGTTTTCCCCTTTGGGACCAGCCCTTGACCTTGACAGAAGCTTATTGGTATTCACATAAATATATATCTGTAATTTCTAAACTATAAAATGTTCATATAATAGTGGTACCTATAACCATTTCAGGGGACTAGCATGGCCTACCTAATCTAAAAGGCTAAAATAGTCAGTAAAGACAATTCAGCTTTAATTTCTAAATTACTCTAAAAAATAGATGGAAATGCAAGAGCCATATAAACAAATGGTTAAGAAATTAATTTTTTGCTCTCCTTGACTCAGTTCTTTGCTATGTAATAACTCTATGATATGAGGTAATCTATCTCCACAAAACTCAGATGTTTTCTGGGTAAAATGAAGGAAATAGTAACTATATTAAAGGCAACTCTCCGTATGATGGACGTTAATATGTACATTGTATTTAGGATGATGCCTATCATGTAAGATTCATTCAGATTTGTAGTAGCTATTGCTGAAATGTAGATGTGTTAAAGAGGTGTAAAAGTTTCTATCTGGGGCAAATTTCTTTCATATAGATTTTTTAAAATAAAACTCATTCCATAGTGTATGGGAAACTTTCCATAAATGGTTATTATAATAGCACTGCCCTAGAAAACAGAATTATTTCCTGGCTGTATATGTTCAAAATTCAAGAACATTTTGATGTGTTTGTGAGAAAATTTTCAGTAATCTCAAATTTATTTTTGATACATTTGTATTCTCCAGGTTTTATATGTAAAATATATATATATATATTTTATATATATATATAAAATCAAATTTTCTTACTACTAGAGTGTCAATTTACAGATAAGCATATATTTTAAATATGTATGTATTTACATATGTATAATATGTATATTATTTATGTATACTTTAATATATATACACATGTACACATTTTGTTATACACACATATTTTACCTTGTCTTTCATCTGAGAGGGCTCAGGAGTAAGAACTCTCCAGTAGCAACGGGTACACTTAGTAATGTTGTTTTGGTTTCTAATTCCTCATTATTCAATAAAAGGAACCAGTGCTTCCTGAAGAAATGGCTGCCTCTAGCATCAGAGAAGGAAATTCACCATATGAGCCTAGAGGATCATCTAGTGCCAGGAAGTAAGGAAGGGCAACAAAACACCTATAATGATGAGAGTAGGTTGAAGAGACAGAGAACCAACTGAAAAAGGCCCCAATGGCCAAAGCTGGAAAAATTTGAGCATCAAAATAAATTAAGTGTATTGAGTTGTAACATAAAGTATAAAATTAACATCAATGAGGCCATATTCATATAAATAAATGATTATTGAATTGCAAATAATTTAGATACTCCATCCTTAAGGACATGGAACATAACTCTCATTTCTGAAATGCGGCCTATACACGGTGATTTCCTTCCAATGAGTAGAGAATGAGAGACAGGGTACAGGAAAAATTAAAACAAAAACCAAAAACTTTATAGTGGAAAAAAATTAAAATGCTATCTCAGCCAGGTGGTCAAGGTCAACATCAACATTGCTAAATTATGTTGATAGTATATACACTTGACATGATGAAAATGTCATGTCTCTTCTGTGCACTTTCTTCTCCAAATCTCAGACTCCCATGTAATAATAAGAAAACATCAGGCAACACTCAATTTAGGGACATTTTGAAAAGATACCTGAACAGTTAGTTCTCAAACTGTCAAAATCATCAAAATCAATAAAGGCATGAGAATCTGTCACCAGCCAAGAGGACCTTAAGGTGACATGACAACTAAGCAGTGTGGTATCCTCGATGAGTTTCTGGAAAAGAAGACATTAGGTAAAAACTAAACAAATCTGAATAAAGTATGGACCTTAGCTAATAATTAGTTAATAATATAGCAATTTTGGTTCATTAACTGTGACAAATGGACCATACTAATACATGATGTTATGACAGAGGCTACTGGATATAAAATACATGAGAACTTTCTGAACTATCTTCACATTTTTTCCTATAAATCGAAAACTGTTCTAAAAACTACATTTACTAATGTATAATCAGAAATTTTAAAAATTCACCTGGTTTGGATGGTTCAGTAATAAAATGGTGGTGTTCAAAGGGAAGTCATGGAAATAAATACACTCAAAATTAAAAGTTTATGTACAGAGTGAATATAACTATACCTGTTTTCTTTTTCTTTTTAAAATTATCTAAATGTTTGAAATACTTACATAATGAGTCAAAATAAAGGCAAAGGAAAATAAAGGTAATAGAATCTTTTAAAAAGTGACTCATCTGGGCGCCTGCATGGCTCAGTTGGTCAAGTGTCTGACTGTGGCTCAGGTCATTGTCTTGCAGTTCATGAATTTGAGCCCTGTGTTGGGCTCTATGATGACAGCTCAGAGCCTGAATCCTACTTTGGATTCTGTGTCTCCTTCTCTCTGCCTCTTCTACACTCACGCTGTCTCTCTTTCTCTTAAAAACAAATTAAAAAAACAATTTTACAGTAACTCATTTGATTCATGTAAAATTCATATCAAATGAATACTATTATTTACACTGGACCAAAAGTTTGCAAAAAAATGACTATCTTTATTTACTTTGTGGTAAATATGTAATTTTAAAATACAACTTTTAAAATATGTCATGACTGGTATAGAACTGACAAATCAGAGCAGATATTGGTAGTGAATAGCAATCATACCTACATAACACCTAAATATTAGATGGACACTCCTAAATATAGAATGTCAATCCATCCCAAAGATAAGATGTTTAGACGGAGTACCTGAAGTTTTGCTATGTTTCATAGTGAAAGAAAATTATATTATAAAAACAGGTGTAATGACAGATTTCCACAACCAGCATACTCCAAGCCCCAAATCTGGGGCACAGATCTAAAGGAAGCAAGGAGGAACCATTATTCATCTTCCTGACCTCAGTGTTCCACTTCCTGTCATTTGGGAGCTCCATTGCTCTTTGACTATGACATTTGGTACATATCTCCTCCCTTGGACAGATTCCTATTCACCCTTCAAGAACCGGATCAAAAATCAGTTTCTTCAAGAAGTCTTCTATGAAACCACCAGAGTTAACTGCCCCTCATCCGTATTTTTATATAGTATTGTGTTTATTTTTTTCATTCCTTCAACAAATATTTTCCAAGTAGATACTATATTCTAGGTCCATATTTGTATCTCTGTACCATCATTCCTTGAACTGTATGACAGCCACATCTGATTATCCTACTGGACTCAGACCTGGTGATCTTGGTGTAAAATGAAGGAGAGGAAGGAGTCATCACCTACTTCTCACAGCCAGCTGTTTGCATGCAGTACATCCTTTATTAACCAGATTTTACAGATGTGAAAAATGAGACACTAGAACATAGGTAACGTGACTGGGGTAAAATTTTCTTCTTTATTCTTTTGATGTAATTGAATATTGATGTTTAGCCAATTCCGAATAAATCCTACTTGGTCTAGTATGAAAATTCTTTTTACAAAGTTTTGGGTTTAGTGTCCTATAACTCTAGGATTTTTCATCTCCTTAAGAGAGATGTTGGCTTGTAGTTTTATTGTAATGTCTGTATCTGGTTTTGATATTGGGATAATTCTGGTATCATAGAATGAGTGAGGAAATGTTCAACCGGCTTCTATTTTATAGAGGATATTAATAAAGACATTTAATTCATTTCTTTCTTAAATATTTGGTAGAGATCACCAAAGAAAAAGTCTGGGCCTGGTGCTTTCTCTTCTTGAAGGATTATTGTTTGAATTTCTATAATACGTGTGGTCTTATTCAGATTACCATTTCTCCTTGTGTAAATTTTGATGGGTTGTGTCAAGTATTCATTTCATTCAAAGTATCAAATTTATGATCATAACATTGTACATAATGTTAGCTTTTAAAATGATGGTACTCTTGGGGTGCCTGGGTGACTCAGTAGGTTGAGTGGCTGACTCCTGATACCAGCTCAGGTTGTGATCTCAGGGTCACGAGATCAAATTCCTCATTGGGCTCTGTGCTGAGCATGGAGCCTGCTTTGGATTCTCTCTTGGCCCTTCCCCAGCTCGCTCATGTGTGCTCGCTCTTTCTCTCAAAATAAACTTTTTTTTTTAATGATGGTACTGTTTCATTTCCGATACTAGTAACTGTGTCTTCTCTCCATTTTTGTTCCTAGTCTGTATAGAAGTTTATCAATTACATTACTGTTTTCAAAGAGCCCTGATTTTTGGTTTCATAGATCCTCTCATTTTATCTATTGATTTTTCTCTACTTCTTATTTTAAACTTCATTGATTTCTACTTTAAGGTTGTTATTTCTCTTCTGCTTTTTGGAGGTTTATATTGCTCTTCTTTCTCTAGTATCCTAAGATGAAAGCTAACGTTTTTGGCTTTAGAGCTTTCTCCTGCTATACTATAGGCATTCAATGTTATCCATTTCCCTCTAAGCACTGCTTTCACTACATACCACCAATTTTGATAATTTGTATTTTCATTCAATTTAAGTTATTTTAAATATCTTTGGGAATTTACCACTTTCTGTTATTGACTTCTAGTTCAGTTCCATTGTGTTCTGAGATCATGCTTTGGATGACTTCAACTCTTCAATTTGCCAAAGTCTGATTCATTTACTTGAATGTGATATATCTTGCTGCATGTTTCATGTGAGCTTGAGAATTATGTATATTCTCCTGTTGTTGGGTAACTATTCTATAAATGTCAATTAGAGGCACTTGATTGATAGCCCTTCAGTTCAACTATACCCTAACTAATACTCTGCCAGCAAGATCTGTCAATTACTGATAGAAGTCTGTTGAACTCTCCAGCTATAATTATAGAGTTATTTACTTAATCTTGCTATTCTACCAGTTTTTGCCTTATTTATTTTGGTATGTTGCTGTTAAGCACATACACATTAAGGACTGTTAAATCCTCTTAGGAAATTGACCCCTTTATCACTATGTAATGCTTCTCTTTGTCCCTGATAATTTTCCTTGCCTGAAGTCTGCTTTGCCTAGCATTAATATAGTTACCCTAGCTTTCTCTTCATTAGTGTTAGCGTGGTATATTTTTCTTCATCCTTTTCTACATAATCTATCTGTGTCTATGTATTTAAAGTGGGTTTCCTGCAGACAACATAGAATTTGTTCTTTTTTTTAAATCTATTCTTTTTGTTGTTGTTGTTTTGTTTTTAAATAGTTGAATTTTTTTAATGTTTGGGGTGTTTAAATTTTTCTTAATGTTTATTCATTTTTGAAAGACAGAGAGAGACAGAGCACAAGCAGGGGTGGGGCGGAGAGAGAGGGGGTCACAGAATCCGAAGCAAGGTCCAGGCTCTGAGCCATCAGCACAGAGCCCAACACGGGGTTCAAACTCACAAACCTGGGCTGAAGTCAGACGCTCAACCAACCGAGCCACCCAGACGTCCCAATGTTTGTTTATTTTTTGGGACACAGAGAAAGAGAGGGAGTACACAAGAGAGGGGGAGGGGCAGAGAGAGAGGGACAGAGAATCCCAAGCAGGCTCTGCACTGACAGCAGAGAGCCCTGTGCAGAAGCCAGATGCTTAACCAACTGAGCCACCCAAGCACCCCCTAATAGTTGCATTCAATCCATTCATATTTAAAGCAATTATCTATATACTTGGATAATTCTCACCTCTTTCAGTACTGTTCTTTATTCATTGCGTTGTTTTTCTTTTAATCTTCCGTACTTCTGCCTTCTCTGACTTGATTAGTCATTTTTTGTGATTCTGTTTTCTCTCATTATTTATTGATATTTTATTTTTATTTTTAAATTTTTATTTTAGAGAAAGTGTGCGAGTGGGGAGAGAGGGGCAGAGGGAGAGAAAGATTCTTAAGCAGACTCCACACTTAGCATGGGTCCTGACATCAGGCTCAGTCCCACAAGTCTAGGATCATGACCTGAGCCAAAATCCAGGGTCGAACCCTCAACCGACTGAGCCACCCAGATGTCCCTGTTTTCTCCCATTTTTTAGTAGAATTATTTATACTTCTTTTTAAAAATTATTCTACTGGGTGCCTGGAAGTTTTCAACATATATTTATAACTAATTGAAGTCCACTTTCAAGTAAGACTATACCATTTTACGAGTAGCGCAGGTATTTCATAACAGAACGTTTCAAATTTATCCCTCCATCTGTTCTAGTATTGCTATCATGCATTTCACTTATTAATAAGCTATTATTGTCTGCTATGTCTTGCTGTTATTCTGGGCACCTGGGTGGCTCAGTCCGTTGAGCGTCTAACTTTGGCTCAGGTCAGGATCTCGCAGTTTGTGAGTTCAAGCCCCGTTTCTGGCTCTGTGCTGAGAGCTCAGAGCCTGGAGCCTGCTTTGAAGTCTGTGTCTCCCTCAATCTTTGCCCCTTCCCCCCCCCCCCCCCGGTGCTCTTTCTCTCTCTCTGAAAAATAAATAAACATTAAAAAAAATTAAAGTTACTGAATCAACTATATATAAAAAAATATCTTTCCTTTATTTCCTTTCTAATGCCCTTTTTTGTGTAGATTTCAGTTTCTGATCTTCATCAATTCTTTCTGTAAACACTTTTTTAACATTAAACTTTAAATATTTTTTTAAAGGGAGGTCTATTGGTGACAAATACTCTTGTTGTTTTACTAGTTTCAGAAAATCTTTATTTCTCCCTCACTTTTGAAGAATAATTTTCCTTGATATAGAATTCTAGGTTGGTGATTTCTTTCAACATTTTCAGTATTTCACTCCTTTCTCTCATTGTTTGCATTGCTTATAGAAGTCTGCTATGAGTCTTATACTTCTTTCTTCCTAGGTAAGATGTCGTTTTTCTGTCTATGTGTGTGTTTCAAGGTTTCTCTTTAATTTTTTGTAGTTTAAGCATGAAATGCATAGGTAAAGGGTTTTTGTTATTCTACATGGAATTCTCTGAGTCTTTGATCTCTGGTTTGGTGCCTGCCATTTTAGGAAAATTCTTAGCCATTTTCACCTCTTACATTATTTTCCCTCCTTTTTTTCTTCTCCTTCTTCCATTTCCAACATGCATATATTATGCCTTTTGTACTTGCCCTATAGTACCTAGATTTATTTTTCAGTTTTTGTTTCATATTTTTTCTCTATGCATTTCAACTTAGAAAATTTCTGTTAAGGTGTTTTCAAGCTCAGTGATTCTTTGCTCTGTCCAGTTTGTTCATAAGATCATGAAAAGCAGTCTTCATATCTGTTACAGTGATTTTGATTTTTAGCATTTACTTTCATTCTTAGAGTTTCCATCTAACTGCTTACATTACCCATTTGATGTTGCATACTGTACACTTTTTCCATTAGTTCTCTTCACACATTAATCATACTCATTTTTAATTTCCAACCTGATAAACTCAAAATGTCTGCCACTTCTGAGTTTGGTTCTGTTACCTGATTTGGCTCAGACTATGGTTTTACTTACCTTTTAGTATTCCTTGTAATTTTTGTTACTTGCTAGACATATTGTATTTGGATAAGAACTACAGCAAATAGGTTTTTAGTGTGAAGTTGTATGTTTATCTAGCTATGGGTCTGTTTTTATTGTCTGGCGTAACTATAGGTGTCAGAGCTTTAATTTCCTCTGGTGTCCTTGATTTTTTGTTTGTTTCCTGTGTTTTCTTTTGATTTTTGGATTAAGCTTCTCCAGAGGAAAAAAAAAAAAACACATGAGAGAGAAAGAAAAGCATAGCAGAGACAGAGAAACAGAGACAGAAACCGAGAGAAAGAGATGTTTAGGGAATGTATTTCGGAGACTTGGGTTTATTTGCTCATGTAGTTGTGAGGACTGGCAAATCCAGAATCTCCAGGGCATGCCTGTAGGCTGGAAATTCCAGCAGGAACTGATGTTGTAACCTTGATTCCAAAGGCTTTGACTCTGTGTCAGCTCTGGAAATTATTTTCCTCCTTCATCCAATTTTGTTATTGTTGCTATTTGCTGTTTTTTAAATATATGTATTTTAAAATTTTAGTTGAAATATAGTTGACCTACAATATTAGTTTCATGTGTACAACATAACGATTTGATAATCAAATAATTACGAAATGTTCACTGTGGTAAATGTAGTTACTGTCACTATATAAAATTATTACAAAGTTATTGATTGTATTACCCATTCTGTCCTTTTCATCAACATGACTTATTTGTAAATATCAACTTCCTATATCCCTTCAGCTCTCCCAGAGTTAAGCTCTACTGACTTTCAGAGACAGACATTATGATGGTCATTTTCCCCTTGCCCGTCTGCAGGGCAAGGGGTATCCAATGTGGGGCCTGATCCCTCACTCCTCAGGGAGGATCTTTGTGCCTATGGTATTCCTCCCAGTTGTGGTTTGGTTGTACCAGTGGTTTGGTTCTTGATTCTGTCTCTGCCCCTCCTACCCTTCTTAGTGTGGCTTTCTATCCCTTGTTGTGGAAGAGTTGTTCTGCTTGTCTTCAGAGGCATTTTAGGTGTGTACATGGGAGGAAATGAACTCAGAATCTTCCTACTCTGCTATCATCCTTTGTTTAGGACTTTTCTGGACTAACTCTATACTGTCTGTATTCTTTGTTGTATGTATTGGCTGGCCTGTACTTAACTTCGTGGAAGGGAGATATACATATACACCTTCAACTAATGGGTTTCTAGGACTTTGCTGAGTGGCTCTGTGTGTGGGTGTGGGTTGTGTTGGGGTACAAGTTCACTGCTTTAGCCAATAGTTTAAGACTGTGTCATAACTTTCACTTACTGCTTTTGTTAAGCCTCAAGGTCAAGTAGAGGTTAAAGTACATTTTCATGTCTCTTCTGGGCATGTGCACAGTTCTTTTTTTATTTTTTTATTTTATTTTATTTTAATTTTTTTTTAACGTTTATTTATTTTTGAGACAGAGAGAGACAGAGCATGAACAGAGGAGGGGCAGAGAGAGAGGGAGACACATAATCTGAAACAGGCTCCAGGCTCTGAGCTGTCAGCACAGAGCCCGACGCGGGGCTCGAACTCACGGACCGTGAGATCATGACCTGAGCCGAAGTGGGACGCTTAACCGACCAAGCCACCCAGGCGCCCAATGTGCACAGTTCTAAACATGAACATGACCTCCTAGATTTCCAGAAATATGATGGAAAGTTTTTCAAAGCATTTTAGTTCCCTCCTCCTCCCTTATCCCTTTGTGGAGCATGCACTAAACCAAAGACTCATTTTATTAATGCTTCTATTTGAAACCACAGCCTCTGATAATTTTTTCTAAGTTTTTTAAAAAAATATTTTAAACTTCTTTCCTATTAATATAATATGTGATGTCTCTATTTTCTAATAATGGTACAGATAGCTATGTGCTTAAATTCCAATGCTTCTAGAATTGAATTATTAATTAATAAATAAAATATAATTATATATCAATTATCAATACATTTTATTTATTGAATGTCCTTATTCATTTTACATTCTTGAGCTCATTGTTTTTAATCATAATGGTAAGCTTCTTTTTAATCTACTTAAATGTAGCTTTATGTATTGATTTAAATTTTTATTAGCTTTAGTAGAAAGTTTTGTTTTAAATAATGACAATTTAAACAATTTCCTAATACTTCACCAATGTAGCTATAGGCATCTTGTTTTATTATAAAATTAAGTTTTTAAGTGTCATGCACAACGCCCAAGGAAAAAGTAATGAATGTATTTGAGCATTATCCCTGATTAAATTTGTGTATTTTATTAGATTAGAAACAAAGCTTTGCCAGTGGGTGTATATCATTCCATGGGAACATGGAATGGCCCTCATTTCGTGGAAAAGCTAGGTTTGTGTTGAAGTTGCATATTTTTTCTTTAAATCTCTCTTTTCCTGTATATTTTGAAAATTTTCAGCAATTGTGAGTCACTGGATAAAATGTTTAACATATGAGAAGAAATTAAACACAATTACATTTTTTTAAACCCTTCATATTATTTCATGTTATCTGGGTCTTTTGTTAAGTAACTCAGCATTCTTTAAAAAGAAAGTTTCTCATATGGACCAATTTATGTCATGAACCTCTTATATAAAGTGGAAAACTGACAATTTTCAAATTCTTGTGTTTTTATTTATAAATACAAGCTTAAAAATAGGTTTAATAAGTAATCTAAAATAAAACATTGGCGTACTGATTCTGCAATATATTGATAGGTATTATGATTAATAAAATCATGATAGATCATCAAATCCATTTTAGAAATGTTGGATTAATAATGTTGAGGTTTACTTATGGCAGAAATTCTCAGTGCATTTGCAAAGTTTAAAAAAAATACGTTATTTTGGTTTTATTAACCTGCCAATTTTCATCTTGACAAAAAATACATCTTCAAATATTTTTATTAGTGTTCTAGAATATTGCTAATTACTAGAAGACTTAGGATATCCATTTTTAATATTTACCCAGCCAATTCACAGAAACTACTTAAATCAACAATGGTAAAATATATTAAAAAGTAAGTCAGTGAAGTATAACAAAGAATGCAAGGCTACATACTGAATACTGCCAGTTTCCCATTTTACCCCACCACTCTGTCTAGAGAAGAAAATGGCTTTCTTTACCCTGGGCCACCATATTAAAATATTTTCAACAATGATTTAACTGCACTGAGTTTTTTTCAAGGCTTTTAGTAATATTTTAAGGTTATCAAGTTATGTTCCTGGGCCTTATATATACTTAGGCTATGACCACCTCTGCAGTCTCATCTTGTGAACATCTTTTTCATTTTTGTTTGTTTTTTATTCCATACTCCTCTGATAACCTACTCATTATAGAAGACTAGCCACCTTATAGCTCCTCTAGGTCGACTTCTGCTGAGTCCATTGAATCAAAGTGGGAACTAGTCTCAAACTGGTTTTGTCCAATTTATTTTCTTTGTAAAGCACTGAGTAGTGAGAACTTTAATTGTAATTGGATCAACTGTCGTCTTTCATATAGTGTGAAAAATGTTTAATTGTCAAAACACATGTATATGGCTGTTATATATACTACCTATGTAATGAGGTGACTCTTTACTTGGAAATGTAAAACCCAAGGCAACAAGAATAAAAAGGTGGGATCGGCAGAAGTGAGGTAAGGTTTTCTTCTTATTACTTATTTTTTAAAGATCTATTATTATTATTATTTCTAAATTATTTACTTAAGTCATTCTAAATTATTAAGTCATCTCTTGTCAAATCAAAATGTTAGAAGACCAGTCTACACATCATCATTTGATTCAGCTAAAGAAATGAGCTTAAAATCACTTACGTTTTACTGGTCCATGTATAGAATAACGGTCCAAATTGGTGGTGTGGTCCACAGTGTCAGAGTAGTGGTCCAGGGTCCAGGTTTTCTTTACTCATATCATCGTGGGTTGAAAGTGTCTTTGCATGAAGGCTACCGAATAGAGCATGGTAGCCATCTTTCCAGAGAAAGAGCTTGGACCTGATGCAGAGATGAGGGTAGGTGGAGAATACGGGTTCTTGTGCTCTCCCTGGTGTGACTTCAGGAAAGCAGTTAGCATATTGACTCCAACTCCAGGGAGCTTGATGAAGTAGATGAGGACCTTTCTTGTGGATAGGTGGCCCCAGTTGCGACTGGAACCCACAGAGTAGTCCAGAAATCTGGTATTCAGCCGCCACCTCCATTATGACCTGAAGCTATCATTAGCTCTTAATTTATGCAATTATTCTAGAGATTAGAAATAAAATATGTATTCCCGATTTAAAGAAGAATTATCAAATTTAAAACTGTTATGGCAGTAAACAAGTTATATTCCTTAGAAAATCAGTGCCATGAAACAGATATTCAGTCAACTTGTTCAGAATTCAAAATAAAGTCATAGAAACTAGATATGATGAGAGAAACATTAAGAGAGAGAAGTAGACAATAAAATCCAGTCTGCATAAAATGGCAATGTCATGAAACAAAACTGATAAAATATTGAATGTAAAGACTACCATGTTAATGTGAAAGAAGAGCATAGTTGACAAATTTATCTTTTTCATTAAAAAATTAATTTATAGGGGTGCCTGGGTGGCTCAATTGGTTAAGGGTTGGACTCTTGATTTCAGCTCAGGTCATGATCTCACAGTTTGTGAGTCTGAGCCCCACGTCTGGCTCTGCGCTGATAGAGCAGAGCCTGCTTGGGATTCTCTCTTTCCCCTCTCTCTCTACCCCCTCTCTCTCTACCCCTCCACCAGGCATGCTGTCTTTTTCTCTCTCAAAAGTAAATAAACCTAAAAAATTAATTTATAAATCTTCAAAAGCATCAAGCAAAATTAATGAATTATCACACTGGCTACTTTTGCAAATTGCAGAGTTTTTTTTTTCCTTTTTTTTTTAAATCCAGAAAGTTATATAAAGATTTATCAGTTACTAGGTTCAGCCTTCTTCCAATATTTTTGAAGACACAAGTCAAGATGAAGCTGATATTTACCAAACACTTGATCTGATAAAAACATAATGCCACTAATGGAAGAGAAGTTTCTTCTGTTGACTGAATAGATAGAGGTGGACTGAAGGGGTAAAAACATTTTTTAGAGCAAATTTTTGCCTCATGAAACTGAGAATACATGAAACAATGATAATAACAATTTTGATTAACCAGAGATGTTACAAATTGAAATTTAAATAAATACTTAAGGTTCTCCAAGGCAATCACTCATCTTCTTGAGGCCAGCAGTGGGTACTAAAACTCTTTACTATACCCCATTCCCTACTATTATGATAGATTATACACTCAAGTGCTTGGCATTCTTTACAATATTGGTTAAAGAGAAACCTCCCTCTCTTTTCTCTCCCTTCCCCTATATTCATCTGTTTTGTTTCTTAAATCCCACAATGACTGAAATCATATGGTATTTGTATTTCTCTGACTGGCTTGTTTCGTTTAGCATAATACACTCTAGCTCCATCCATGTCATTACAAATGGCAAGATTTCATTCTTCCTGATTGCTGAGTAATATTCCTTGTATATATATGTACCGCATCTTCTTTATCCCTTCATCAGTCAATGGACATTTGGACCCTTTCCATAGTTGGCTGTTGTTGATAGTGCTGCTATAAACATTGGGGTGCATTTGTCCTTTGAAACTCAGTATTTTTGTATCCTTTGGGTAAATACCTAATTGCTGGATCATAGGGTGGTTCTATTTTTAACTTGTTGAGGAATCTCTACATGGTTTTCCAGAGTGGCCGCACCAGTTTGCATTCCCACCAACAGTGTAAGGGGGCCCCCCTTTCTTCATATCCTTGCCAACATCTATCGTTTCCTATGTTGTTACTTATATCCATTCTGACAGGTGTGAAATAGTATCTCATTGTAGTTTTGATTTGTATTTCCCTGATAATGAGTGATGTTGAACATCTTTTCATGTGTTTGTTACTCATCTGGATGTCTTTGAAAAAATATCTATTCATGTCTTCTGTCCATTTCTTCACTGGATTATTTGTTTTTTGGGTGTTGGGTTTGGTAAGTTCTTTATTGATTTTGGATACTAACCCTTTATCAGATATGTCATTTGCAAATATCTTAAATATGTACACTTAATTAGCACATGGCTCTTTTTATATAGATCTTGAAATACAAATCAAAGTAGCATTCAGATGGAATAAGGACTTAAATGTATAGAGCATAAAATCCTACAATTATATAGGAGAAAATTGAAACTGAGCTACACTATAAGGAGTTATAATGATTTGATTAAATATCAAAAACTTCAGGGCACCTGGGTGGCTCAGTTGGCTCAGTGTCTGACTTTGGCTCAGGTCATGATCTCATGGTTCCTGAGTTCAAGCCCCACATCAGGCTCACTGCTGTCAGCATAGATCCTGCTTCAGATCCTCTGTCCCCCTCTCAAAAATAAACATTTTTTAAAAATATCAAAAACTTCAAAAACTGAAAAGAAATTTCAAAATAGAGAACTTCTGCAATGCAAAATAATCAATAGAGTCAAGAGATTTAATAAAATACATAGAAGATAAATATTACATTGAATCGTCACAAGCAATTCAAAACAAATAATAAAAGCTTATAAATATAATAAAATATATAAACTGCTTAGTATTCAACCAAACCAAATTTAATACAAATGTTTTATTTATATATTTAATTCATAAAATTAACTAAATGTAAGTATTCAGATTTGTAGAAATGTAAACATTGGACTAGTATTCTTTGTATTGCTTTGGATCATGCTTTTTATCTTATAATAAAATTTAGAAACTTTGTTCCATATCTCTTTATAGATATATAACTTTTTCAGAATACCTTCATAGTCTTATATATTCTGGATTCTTCATCATTTATTTCCCATTCCTATGTGGACATTGAATTGTCCTCACTTGGCTGCTGTACAAAGAGTTCTATAATGGAAAGCCTTATCCATCCAATTTTTTGGGGATGTGTTTTCTGAGCATTCATCCATTCTCCTGGGAAAATCTTGCCCTTTTCCCAAACTCCAGTTCAGGAATCACAAGATTGGTCACTTACATTTAGAACTTTGCATTGTATTATTGAGATATGTGTTACCTCTGTGATCTCAGAGTTCGTCCTCAATTTGGTCATATTACATTAACAAAATCATCTTCCATTAGATTTTCTATTTTTACTGAGCATACACTTATTTTTCATCTTCCTTTCATTGGTGGCACTAAATTACTGAGAAAAGGGCCCAAGAAACAACTTTATTCTGCCATCTATAATTATAAATCAGTTTAATTTTTAGTTATATGTAGTAATATTGGTTCTTTTCATACATTATGTAACTTAAAATTTAGAATATTTACAAACTGTCACAAACACTAGGATATTAAAATTACATATTACTCTGAAATTACATCTGATAAGTATTTGTATTTTTTTAAGGAACAGTATGTATAAATGGTACTCTTTTATTGAAGTATAATATAATTACAACGTTATCTTAGTTTCCAGTGTACAGCACATTGTTTCAACAATTCTATACATTACTCAGTGCTCATCATGATAACTGTAGTCACCATCTGTAACCATACGACTACAATACTATTAACGATATACCCTATGCTGTACTTTCCATACACATGACTGTTTTTTTATAACTAGAAGTTTGTATTTTTTAATCCTTTTTCTCTATTTTGTTCATTCCTCCACCTACTTCCCCTCTAGCAAACCACCAGTTTGTTCCCTGTATTATAAGTCTGATTCTGCTTTTTGTTTATTTATTAGTTTTTTTCAATACCTCCTATAAATGAAATCATATGGTATATGTCTTTATCTGTCTGATTTACTCCACTTAACATACCCTTTAGGTCTATCCATGTTGTCACAAATGGCAAGATCTAAGTCTTGGCTTTATATTATAGTGTGTGTGTGTGTGTGTGTGTGTGTGTGTGTGTGTGTGTGTACGTGCGCGCGCATGTGCACATCACATCATCTTTTTTTTTTTTTTTTTTTTTTAATTTATTTTTGGGACAGAGAGAGACAGAGCATGAATGGGGGAGGGGCAGAGAGAGAGGGAGACACAGAATCGGAAACAGGCTCCAGGCTCTGAGCCATCAGCCCAGAGCCTGACGCGGGGCTCGAACTCACGGACCGCGAGATCGTGACCTGGCTGAAGTCGGACGCTTAACCGACTGCGCCACCCAGGCGCCCCTCACATCATCTTTATTGATTTATCAATCAATGGATATTTGAGTTGATTCAATATTTTGGCTATTATAAGTAATGCTGCAGTATGTATATCTTTTCAAATTAGTGTTTTCATTTCCTTTCAATAGATACCCGGTAGTGGAATTACTAGATTGTATGGTATTATTGTTTTTAACTTTTTGAGTAAACGCCATACTATTTTCCACAGTGGCTGCACAAATGTACATTTCTACCAAAAGTGCATGAGTGTTCACTTTCCTCCACATTTGTGTGAACACTTGTCATTCATTTCTTGTCTTTTTTTGTGTGTGTGTGCTATATTTTTTTTTAATATGAAATTTATTGTCAAATTGGTTTCCATACAACACCCAGTGCTCATCCCAAAAGGTGCCCTCCTCAATACCCATCACCCACCCTCCCCTCCCTCCCACCCACCTTCAACCCTCAGTTTGTTCTCAGTGTTTAAGAGTCTCTTATGCTTTGGCTCTCTCCCTCTCTAACCTATTTTTTTCCCTCCCGTCCCCCATGGTCTTCTGTTAAGTTTCTCAGGATCCACATAAGAGTGAAAACATATAGTATCTGTCTTTCTCTGTATGACTTATTTCACTTAGCATAACACTCTCCAGTTCCATCCACGTTGTTAGTCATTTCTTGTCTTTTTAATACTACTTATTCTGACTGGTGCAAGTTGATAATTCATTGTGGTTTTGATTTGTATTTCTCCAAAGATTAGTAATGTTGAGCATCTTTCCATGTATCTGTCGGCCATGTCGTCCTTGGTAAAATGTCTTTGCAGATCCTCTGCCCCGTTTTGAATTGGATTTTTTTTTTCTGTGTTAAGTTGTATAAATTCTTTAGGTATTTTGGATATTAATCCTTTATAGGATATATAATTTACAAATATCTTCTCCCATTCAATAGGTTGCCTTTCTTTGTTTTGTTGATGGTTTTCTTTACAAAACTTTTTATTTTAGTGTAGCCAGAATAGTTTATTTTTGCTGTTTTTTCTCTTGCTTGCGACTGTCTATAAATAAATTGCTAAAGGCAATGTACGAGAGATTACTGCCCATGTTTTCTCTTAGGAGTTGTATGGTTTCAGGTATCACATTTAAGTCTTTAATCCATTTTGAATTTATTTTTGTGTGTGATGTGAAAAAGTGGCCCATTTCATTTGTTACTTCCTTTCTCTCTCCCTCTCTCTCTCCTCAGCGTAGTTCCCCTGGGCTAGGGGTGCCTGGTGTGGTGTATACTTTTGTTCCTCCATGCTTGTGGTGTCCCTCCTATTTCGGGTGTGTTACAGGAGAGTTTAGTTCCCAACTGTATCTCCACCCTTGCTACCCTTTTTGATGTGGCCTTTTCTCTGTGATTAACTATGAAAGGTCTGTTCTTCTAGTCTTTAGGCCATTTTCAGAGTTAGTTGTATACATGGTAGCTATTATCTTGGTGTATTTGTGGAATGAGGTGAGTTCAGTATCCTCTTAGTGTGCTTCTTCCCAGGAATCCTATCTTTGGTACTTTTTGATATAACATTGCATTAAGAACATTTTCCATGTTACTGAGTATGTTTTCAAGATCTCTTAGTATCTACAAAAGATACTCATCTTATGAGTATGTTAACTTACCTGTACTTTTATTCCTTGCTATTGAATGTGTTTCTAATTTTTCCTATCCCAACAAATTTTGTAATAACCATTCTTATATATTAATTTTAGTCAGTTATTTTATTCCTGTAAAATGAATAATTATTATAATGCCATATAAAGTATGCTCTGGTCATTCAAATCCATAGAGAAAACAGTACATCTGAATATATTGGTGTTTAAGAATCATAGCATGTCTAGGGGAATTTTAAGTAAATGAACTTTGTGATCACGTTTAAGAACAAAAGCTCTATACAACCAGATATTATGTGCCACCTAATGTAAAGAAACAGGAAGTACAACACATCAACTATGAATTAAACTTGCCAACCAAATCTAAATCTAATCAAATCCCTTCCCTGGCTACCAATTTATAGGAAAAACATAAAATCAAAGAAATATGTTAAAAATAAAACCTATAGGAATGCAAACAAAAATACAGAATTTGTCAATTCTGTAGGGCAAGTGACTACCTACAAAGAAAAACAAACTTCATGGAAAAAGAGAAAAAAAACCTATAAAGACAAAACAGTCATCAACCAAGCTATCAATATTTTGTGCCTATTGGAATCCTGATTTCAATAAACCAATTTTGAAAGAGACATCATGGAAATATGTCCACAAACTAGATTTTTATATTATTAATGAAGTATTGTTAAATTTCCAGGTTGACAGCTAAATAATATTTTTAGTTTTTATATATATATATTTTTTTGAAATGTTATGATGTCTAGGATTGGTTTCTGTCCAGTAAAGGGCTAAGGGAAACTGACTGGTATAGAACCAAAATATGATTGTACATGTGTTTATAATTGCTGATGCTGTCTAGCTTATAGACATATGTGTCTTATGACATATATGTCATATCTTATATGCTATCACACATATGTGTATGTGTATATATATGTGTGTATATATGTACATGTATATATGTACACACATACACATACATATATGTGTATACATACACATGTATGTATACACATATGTGTGTGTGTGTGTGTCTCTCTCTATATATATATATATGTATAGACACACACGCATACATACATACATTTTTTTCTATTTAAAATTCCACAAAAGAGGGGCATCTGTTTGGCTCATTCAGTTAAGTGTCTGACTTCAGCTCAAGTCATGATCTCAGGGTTTGTGACTTTGAGTCCCAGCCCCACGTCAGGGTCTGTGCTGACAGTTCAGAGCCTGGAGCCTACTTCAGATTCTGTGTGTCTCTCTCTGCTCCCTGGCTCATGCTCTGTCTCTCTGTCTCTCTCTCAAAAATAAATAAACATTAAAAAAATTTAAATGCCACAAAAGAGACTAGTAGTAAATGGGTTTAATATTTAGGCAGGTCACATATAATAGAGTCTTGTACTGCATGTGTGTGTGTGCGTGCGTGTGTGTGTGTAGAGAGAGAGAGAGAAAATTTGGGGAAAGAATAAAATCATTAGATTCACAAGTTAGAATACAGTGTTACGAATGTAAACATGAATTGATCCAGTAGCAAGGAGACCAGTAAGTCCTTCTTCATTTTCTACAGAAGCAAGGAGACCATTAAGTCCTTCTTGATTTTCTATAATCCCAGTTTCCATACTGGTACACTCTTATGTGCTGTAATTTCTCTATAGAATGATAAGAAATATAATACTGAAATGTGACAGCCAAAGGGACTTAGTAGAGGCAAGGAGACCCTCATGTCTTACAGTAGGAGTGCAGAGATAGCCAAACATAAAGCTTGAGATTTATTAGCTTGGCAACATACATACCATTTAACATATGCCCTCACTTTCCCTCCTGGTGATGTGGCCTTTATCTAGGTTTAAGTCACAACAACCTGCTGAAGATACACTGAGCTTGGTAGGGAAAGAAAGTACTGGGGCACCTGGGTGGCTCAATTGGTTAAGTTAGACTCTTAATTTCAGCTCAGGTCACGATCTCATGGTGAGTTGGAGCCCCACATTGGGCTGACAGCATGGAGTCTGCTTGGGATTCTCTCTTCCTCTCTCTCTGCTCCTCCTTTCCCCCAAGTGCGTGCACATGCTCTCTCTCAAAAATAAATAAACATAAAAAAAAAAGAAAGTACTATACTGCAAATCTTTTGACATATATTTGTCATCATTTGGGCAGCATGAGTGGCATTTGATTAGAAGATAATTTATTCAAAGATTGGAAGATAAAACAGGGAAGATTTAATTTACTTGAGAATACTCTCTGGAGATAAACAGTTTAGCATCCTGGAAAGAGATCCAGGAGATTGTGCAAATTAAATAATAAGATGGCTCCCAGTGGCATGTTAAACACAATGGCCAAGTTGAGCAAAATCACAAGGTGTAAAATGCCATGTCAGATGATCATAAAGAGATTAGAAAGTTCAAGGAAATGGACATGCCAGAATGGATATAATATATACAATCAGAACATGAGCATGATGATTCCTTGGGAACGTTCCTTGGGAAAACTCAAAGGACACACAGAAGGCCAAATTTGAATAACCTGGTAAAAAAAAGCAGGAACATCATTAAAAATTCAGTGTGGCTCTACTTTTCAATCCAGGACTAGAGATAGGAAGGACTGTTATAGAACTTGTCTAGCTGAAAATAATGGCCATGTATGGACTTCAAAACTGTAGAGTCCAGGGCAGGACTTAACTGCCAGCAACCAGGTGGTACTTAGCCATAGATCTTGTGATGACTAGCAGAATTGGAGCAGCAGCCCCAGGAACCCAATCCAAAGGGACTAATAGGGCTAGTTAATAGAATATGACTTCCTTAGGGGCAAATGAGACTGGTGGCAAATAATTGTATTTCTCAGCTTCAACCAGCAGAATAAATCCAGGTTTGGTGTCTGAGAAACTGAGGGTGGCCACCTTAATTAAAATATGATCCCTTGCAGAGTTTCCAGACTTGAGCTCATTGTTCAGAGTTTGATCCCAGTGAACATTGGTTTTTCAAGTGGAACAACACCATAGCACTATGGTGTGTACAGACAGTAATTATTTCTTCAGTTTTTCCCCAAAGGGGATTATAAACACTTATTCAATTGACTATAAATTAGAAAATGAGGGCTACCCACATAGTTTTAGCACTTCATAGTGCTGAGTTTGATGATATTGAACTGTGGGAACATTATTATAGCTCTCATATTTATAAGGGGGAATATGGAAGTCAGGAAATATATGGCTTAGATTGGCTCTCTGGTGATAATTTCCCCGGACCCTGAATGTTGAACTGTTATCACATACTTGGAAGTTAACACAATCTCCAAATTGGGTCCTTGGTTGTGGATAACTACCAAAAGGGAGAAAGTCAAATGTAAGGTTCTGAAACTGTCCCCTCCCTGACCACGTTATTAAAAATAAATTTTAAAAATGTATCTGTATACGTTGCAGAATTTAGGAGATTCCTGCCAGCTTTCTGATAGATGCAAGGGTGGTGGTCCTTATCACATCCCCAGTTAAGTTACTAACATTATCCCTGCAGAATCCAGATGGGTCTTGGAAGATGACTGTAGACCACTGCAAGCTCAATCTAGTAGTTGCCTTGATTGAAGCTTCCATGACTAATGTGGTAAGTTTGTTAGAACGGATACAGCCTCAGGTTCATTGTATGTGGTTACTGATTTGGCATACATGTTCTTTTTTTATTTCTAATGAGAAAAAAAAATATCAAGAAAAGTTTTTCTTCACTTACAATATACAATAAAGATTCAAATTTTACCCTTGACTAGTAACTACCTTTTGCTCTCTTATAGTTAACAGGGATCTGGACTATCTAAAGATTGCAGAGAGCATCATATGAATCCATTGTTTTGAGGATACTGATACAGTGAGGATACACTGATCTATTCAATTGGCTTCTGCCCTGAAAGGTTTGTAAGACACATCTACTCTAGAGGATAGAGTAATTATAGTGGCAGAGATGGAGGCCAGTAGCATGGATTTTCATTTACTAGAGCTGACATAGCTATTGCTGCTGCCAAATGTCCAACATGTAAGCAACAAAAGAAAAACCAATCTCCCAAATGCTGTAATTTCTTGATGTATCCTGTCTACTTGGTAGCAAGTTGTCGACTTTGAGACTCTTTCATAACTGATACAGATTCACATTCTAGATAAGGGTTTCCCTCTTTAATCTGATGAACCTCAGCAGAAAGACCCACTATCTCATGGTTTACCAAATATTTGATCCATTAGCATTAGAGTCTGTAATAAATTCACCAGATTTCAAAGCACAAGAAGTTTAAGTGTTGGTCCATGGCCAAAAACTCTACTGGTCTTTCTGCATACTACATCCTCCCAAAAGTGACCAGACTGACAGAGAATGGCCTACTGGAGACGCAGATGAAGTTTCACCATGGTGGCTACACTCTACAAGCTCTAAGTAGGGTTGGAGCTTCTGGCCCCCAGTGAATTTGCCTTAGCAACTTAGACTATTGCAACAAAATACTAGACTCATAGACTCAGTGGCTTAAAAAGCACAGATTTATTTCTCATAGTTCTGGAGGTAAGGATGTCCAAGATCAAGAAGCCAGCAGATTAAATTCCTGGTGAGAGTCCTTTTCTTGACTTGCAGACAGACATATTCTGTGTCCTCACATAGTTGAGAGACAGAGGAAGAAGGAGAATACACCCTGGGTCTTCCTCTACTTATATTGACACTAATTTCATCCTAGTGATCAAGAGGAGACATGGCTTCTGTTACATGCCAGAGGCATGAAAGAACGCGTGTGGAACCTACACGATCTATTTGAGTATCTCTTGGTACTCTCTTGCCTAATTCTGGCTGTTTATGGACAGGTATAATAATCTTGTCCTAAGAAAGTTACAGTGACTTGTGGCTCAGACTCCTTTATCACAATACCAGCTAAGCCATGGAGGCCACCAGAGGTGGTAGCTAATGGCAAGAGGAAAGGAGACACAGATTACCTGTGGCAATGAGGCCTGTAGTACTTCCCACTAATCTCTCACCCACCAGAAAACATGTAGAGAAGTAGATCCAATAAGCACATGGGTTAAATATGGAGGATTGCTGTTATGCACTCTCTTCAGAGACAACTTGATATACAATTCTGGGAAGTTTGGTTTGAAAATCACCTTCAACTGTTACTTATCCCCTGGTCTACCTCAAATGCAGAGAACTACCCCACCCAAAGGGACTCAATTCCTCCTAAGGGAGTTCATATTTGGTGAATGGGTCAAGGGTGAAGTGGGTACAAAGGTCTGGCTATTTCAGCCTGACTGGAGACCTTCTGAATGGCAACATTTGCCTAGATATCTCTGTGGAACTCTGTGGATAAAGGTTTCTTGGGACTGTATCATCATTTAACTCCTTTCTTGATTCCAGTCTTGCTGCAGGAGTTGATCTTAAACATTTGTGTCCCAAATCCCATTTCAGCATCTGTGTCTGAACTTTTGGAAAAACCTAACCTGCAGCTATATTTACCTATTTATATGTATGGGAAGCATGTAATTCATAATCTTTATGACATATAAATTACGTATTCTAGAGACTGTTCTGTACATTTTCCCCTCTTAACTGCATATCCTATTATTTCCATATATAGAGATGTCCCTTACTCCTTTTTGTAGCAGCATAAACTCAATTGCATGGATGTACCACAGTTAATTCAACCAGTCCCTACTGATGGAGAATGGGATGGGTTATTTCCTGTCTATTGCTTTAAATAATACTCTATGTAATCCTGCAAGTTACTAAGTAGTGTTTTAGCAAGTGTGTCTCTGAAATTATTCTTAAAAAGGGTTGCAAGGACAAGGGGTGAATGTATGCTTATTTTGTTAGGAATTGTCAAATTTGTCTTCCTTAGAAGGCATAGCAGTTTGTATTCCTAACACTTAAGGATTTTCCCATATCCTTAACAACAGATTATATTATCAAGATTTTAGATTGCTGCCAAACTAAATGATAAATTATATCTCAATATTATTACATTATTGACTTATCTTTGTATGACAGATTTATTATTTTTATTTCTTTTACTGTCTTATGTCTTGTAGGTATTTGCTTTTCCCTTCAATTTTTAAGACTTTTCCATAGATTAGAGATACATTATTTCTCCCTTTTATTTAAATAGCAAACATTCTTCAGGTTTTTCTTTGTGTTTTTTATCTTATTTTTTTGCCATGCAAAGTTTATTATTTTTATTTATGCTAATTTATCAATATTTTATTCCTTTCGGATAGTGAATAATATCTTTAAATTTTATGTAATCTCTTTTTAAAAATGAATTTTATCTCTATACTGATTGTTTTTAATTAGGGAGGTAAGTCATTTTGAAAAATTGTTTTCTTGAAAGTTTTAAGTATGCATCTAAATATGTCTTTTGAATTTTTTCCATGCCTATCAAGTTTGAGTTTTCGGTGATGTCTCTTAATCCTCTGTTTTCTCCAATCCGAGGTACACTTCTGTATAATTTTCCTAGTTCATTCTTTCAGTTAATCCCTCCTTTTTCATATTCTTATGTTGTACAGACATATTACTTATGAACTTAAAAATTTTTAATTTGTGCTATTCTTTCAAAGCATTGATCATTTTCTTACCTTTAAAACCTTTAATCATTTTGAAATATGCTGCAATTTTCCTTTCATTTTGTGATGTCATGTTTTATTGTTACTATCTCATGGAATGTTGCCGGCTAATTTCATATTTTTCTGCCAGCATATTTGTGTGGGTTTCAAATGTATTCCTGTTCTGCTACTTATGTTTCAAAGAAATGGGTGTCATAGTAGGTGTGATTAATGTTGTGAATCAACTTGGCCCAGTTGCTCAGACGTTTTGTGAAACATTAATCTGGTGTGTCTGTAAGAGTGTTTCTGGAAGAGATTAACATTTGAATTGGTAGACTGAGTAAAGCAGATTGCTTTTCCTAATGTAGGTGCCTCTCATCTGATCAACTGAAAACCTGAGTGGAACAAAAAAGACTGAGTTAGTGGGAACTTCTCTTGTCTGACTGGCTCCAGGCTGGGGCATTGTTATTTCCCTGCCCTTATACCTGCTGTTCTTAGGTGTCAAACCTGCAGTCTTCCTGCTGGAACTCACGCCATTGAGTCCCTTGGTGCTCAGGCCTTCAGAGTCAGACTGGAATTACAGGATCAGCTCTTCCTTGTCTTTAGCTTATTGACTATAGATCTTCTCTTTTGACTATAGATCCTTCTTTTGTGAGGACATGTGAGAAGTTTCATGCTCAAGGATGTACTCTTCTGTTGTTACCACTTAGTATTCAAAACTATGGCCTCTCCTTTTGTAGCAACGTGGATGGAACTGGAGAGTGTGATGCTAAGTGAAATAAGCCATACAGAGAAAGACAGATACCATATGGTTTCACTCTTATGTGGATCCTGAGAAACTTAACAAAAACCCATGGGGGAGGGGAAGGGAAAAAAAAAAAAAAAAAGAGGTGAGAGTGGGAGAGAGCCAAAGCATAAGAGACTCTTAAAAACTGAGAACAAAATGAGGGTTGATGGGGGGTGGGAGGGAGGGCAGGGTGGGTGATGGGTATTGAGGAGGGCACCTTTTGGGATGAGCACTGGGTGTTGTATGGAAACCAATTTGACAGTAAATTTCATATATTAAAAAATAAAAAAAAACAAAAAACAAAAAAACTATGGCCTCTTTGGGTGGCCATGGCTCTGTATCTCAGGGGGTTAGTGTGATTCTAACTCTGTTGTCCTGAAGTCTATAGGCCTTGACTTTTTCTTTTCTTTTTTTATGCTTTGACTTTTTAAAGTAGTGATTCGCTTTTAATATTGTATTATTTTGGAATGTTGTTTCCTGAGATCTATTTACTCCGGATCTGTTTACCTCTAGCATCATAACAATCTTTCTGTGGGATTTCTAGCATTCCTATCTTCTTAGCACAAATTATGTTCCCAATAGTTTTCCTGCAGGGTAGATCTTTGCCTTTATTATTTTTATCTTTTTAAAGTTTATTTTAGGGGCGCCTGGGTGGCTCAGTCGGTTGAGCATCTGACTTCGGCTCAGGTCGTGATCTTGCAGTCTGTGGTTTCAATCCCCGCATCAGACAGTGCTGACAGCTCAGTCTGAAACCTGCTTCATATCCTGTGCTTCACTCTCTCTCTCTCTGCCCCTCCCCGACTCCTGCTCTCTCTCTCTCTCTCTCTCAAAATTAAATAAACATTAAAAAATTTATTTTATTAATTTTGAGAGAGAGCATGTGAACAGGGGAGTGGCAGACAGTGAGGGAGAGAGAGAATCCCAAGAAGGCTCTGTGCTGTCAGTGCAGAGCCTGACATGGGGCTTGAACCCATAAAACTGTGAGATCATGACCTGAGCTGAAATCAAGAGTTGGCTGCTCAACCTGATTGAGTTGCCCAGGTGGTCTGGAACTTTGGCTTTGTAAAACATATTTGTGGCATGTTCAGTGATGCCTGGCTATTTAGTCTGTTATGGTTGATCTTCACCTTGCCCCAATGTGTTTCCCAGAGTGTTTTGTTTTGTTTTTTTAACATGTCTCTGAAATCTGAAGCCTGCAAGTTCTTACAGTATTTCAGATTTTTCTAGGTACTTTTGAGATCAAGTTTTTGTTTGTTATTCCTGGGTCCCATGACCTGGGTCCCATGACCTGTTTGTTGTTCCTGGGTCTCATGACTGCATCCTTCAGTGCTTACCTGTTTCTTCTCATCTAACACTGGGCAGCAGCTGATCTGTCGTGGATCTGATGCTGTCACGTGGTTTGGCCACACCACTCACCCTCAGAGGTTCTTGGAGGATTTCCTGCCACATAGCTGCCATGAATATGTCATCTGTGAATTATTTACCTTGCTATCTCTTATGGCCTATATGGTTTTTATGAAACAGTTTGGGGAAATTTATTTATTTATTTATTTATTTATTTATTTATTTTTTTTAACGTTTATTTATTTTTGAGACAGAGTGAGACAGAGCATGAACAGGGGAGGGGCAGAGAGAGAGAGGGAGACGCAGAATCTGAAACAGGCTCCGGACTCTGAGCGGTCAGCACAGAGCCCGATGCGGGGCTCGAACTCACGGGCGGCGAGATCATGACCTGAGTGGAAGTCGGCCGCTTAACCGACCGAGCCACCCAGGCGCCCCAAGGGGAAATTTAGAGAAATTGCTGCAGTCATGATCTTGTTGTTAGTGGCTTAGAAATAGTTTTTTATCTTTATTCATAATATTGAAGTTACTTATTCATTTAAAGAACTCATTTATTAAGTATTTATATAATTACAGATAAACTCTTAGGTATGTATCATATGTTAATACATTTTATCATATATTTTAAATTATTATTATATAGTATGGATTGGTCATTATATAGCATATTCACATACAACATATATCAAATAATTTAAATATGATCATTTTATACAATTTTATGTTAACCTTATATTAATAGACATATTTATACACTATCTCCTTCATTAGAACATAACCCATTTGAGAATTGAAATTATATTTTATAAATCTTTATAACATAAGTGACAAAACAATTCTTGATGTGTATTTGCAATAAACAATGTAATTGACAATGTACCATGATTCAAACTTGAAGCATTTTACTAAACATTGGATAATTTTAGCTCTGAACCTAAAACGCCAAAAAATATATCCACAAAATCAAGAAATCATGTGTTCGAAAAGTGAGCAGAAAAAAAATTATAGGTAACATCAAAATCATATTGCAGATGTATCCACATTTCATATGTAAATCTCCATAGTTGAAATAGTTTTATTTATATGCTCATGATATCTTAATCATTCTTGTATATAAGACTAAGTTTCCTGAAGAATTTCTAAAACTGAATATGAGATCAAAATATCTAATATTTATAAAGTAATTTTGAACATTTATTTGCTAAGATAGCAGAGCAACTTTGACACTCATTGTTCTTTTCAAAATTCTACTTTATATTTTTGGTAGGTGGTTGGAAGTGTTTTATTTTGATATTGAAATATTTTTTCCTGGATATTATCCTATACCCAATAAAATTATAACACATTAGTAGAAACTTCCTTAATGGCATGCAGTTTGGGAAGATGATATTTTGGTAGAAAAAGTGTTCTTCTATTATCCAAAAATGTTTCTTTTCTTTTTACCTGTTACTAATATTCTTTTTTTCCCCTCAATGTATAATAAATCGGTCCCTTAAATACAATCCATATTACGTTTTTTCCTATAGAAAATTATATTTTATATCACTGTTTTAATGTGTTCCTTCACAGCATTGGAAATGTACCAAACTTGACTTTCCAGTTTTATAGTTCCCTACCATCCTGCACCACATCGTATTATTCTAATCCTGAATGTTTGAAAGAAACATTTATAAATAGAATTATTTTGAAAGTGTTTGCAATTTTTACTATACGTACTTTTGAAATTTACAGGTAAAAAGATCTGTAGACAAGTGTTTCCTATTCTTGGAAGACAAACCCAACACATTTTCAACAATTTATTGGACTTTCACTGCCCATGTCTTCTAAGAAATCAATTTATCTTTCTTGGTGGAATCTGTGAACAGAACTGCATTTCCAATTGACAGGTGCAGGAATTTCCCTGGTTAGCTGCCCCTTTGCTCTTTTTCCTGTGCTGTCACCAGAGAGAAATGACTGTAGGCCTTGGTAATGAAAACATTTTCTGACAAATAGTCCCATCCATGTAGAAAGAGGACAACACACGTCCATATGCAAACCTCCATTCAACTTCCTTCTTCCTAATAGGGTTTGTTCTTTCTATGACTGTTCAAATCATTCGACTATTCACAGAAATTTTAAAAGAGTAAGAATTTACAGGGGTCAAAGCAATGGCTGTTGGCTTCTTCATGTGAAGTGGGTTAGGTGGATGAAGGTCATCTTTGGTACTCTGCTGTTCGTGTTTTCAAGTTATACTTGTAGAACATTTTTTTTTCTTTTCCCGTCCATTTCATGGCTAAATGTCTAATATGAGAAAGGTATCCTAATGAAAGAAGTACAGTAATTACCCACTAGAGAGGCAGGAAGCCATATAAAGACACCAGTTGGAAATAAAGGGCCTGGGGCCTGTTTTGTTCAAAGCTAAAGCTTTAAGTGTGTCTTGTATCTCTCTTGCTTTCTTTTCTCTCTCTCAAAAGATTTACCTGTCGATGAGTGAGCACTGTGCATCCTTAGTGAGAATACATGGTACTGTGTAACCTCTCCTGGTGGATTATTTCATATATCATTTTAAGTGGGCAATAAAAGATATTGCTATTTAAGTCATTAAGAATAGTGACTTTACAATGGGGCACTTGCAAAAAAAGATGTCTTTAATTTTCCAAACAATTCTACCTAGAAAATCTGTAAGGACAGCCTTGGTAATGGAAATAAGCCAGAAGTTCTTTCTACTCTGGATCCTTGTTGAGCGGGTCTTTTTAGTAGAATCCCCTGGTCTTTGTTTCACATCAGTGTCTTAGTTTTATCCCTTGACAAAACAAGAAATATAATAAATGTGTGTCTAAGGATCAATGCCCTCACTTCAAATTAATTCTGTTCCATTTTCCATTGCTAGGATTAAAATCTCTGAGCTTTCTCCCATGGTTTAAGGTGGTCACTTTGTGCTTCTTAAATTTATATAGAGCATCTAAAATGAATTATTTTGATATTATTGTCTGACCTTTTTGTACCTATCTCTATAATAACACAAACAGCATGTTATAATTATATAATAACTTACATGTGTTTTGGTCTTATGGTGTTTGTTTTTCTGTATAGGGTTTCAAAATATAAAATGCTTTGAGGAAAGGGTAGATTTTCTTGTTTGATGGTTACCAGTAAGGTCTGATGGTTATCAACAAAGCAATCTTCATATTATATATGGTCTTGAAAATGAAAAAAAAAATGTTTTCAAAATCAGTGTAATCCACTCTTGTCTTAAAGCAATACCACTATCTACTAACTAATATGCTAAACACCCTCACAGAATTCCATATTCATTACTTCTTGAAATCACTTGGGTGATATTCATTTGGTAGATTCAAAAGTTATATGATTTCTTTAGTCAAATAGCTTTTATTTTGTTAAAAAATGTCATGAACAGAATGATAAGCCATCCAGGACCTATAATGGTAAATGTAGATATCAATTAACGTTGTTTTACTGGGGGAAAAAAATCTATGTAGAGTATCTGTGGACTAAAGAATCTTATTTCCATGCATCAAAAGAAGGTCTAATGATTTCTCATTGTTTTACTACAACAGACATGGTGCCTTACACGTGTGTCTATAGTAAGTGGATCTACTTTGGGGGGAAGTTAATAATCAACCCATTTTCTAGTTTAAATTCTAAAAAATACCATCATTGGACATTGTTACAGTACATCTTAATTCAGCTAACAGTATAAACCTATATGTCCTTGATAGTTATTTCATACTCAGTCTTCTGTATGTCTTAAAAATATTAAAAGTGGCTACACACAAGAAAGGTAAAAGTATCCATTAATCCAAGAATATTCTTGAAACAGTGTAGACAGTGGTTCCATGAACTTGAGTCAGTCTGCTGAGTTTAAATTTTGGTTTCACCTACTGGGTGTGTCACCGTGGGAAAGTTATAAGATTCCTTCAACTATCAGCTTCTCATCTATAAAATAATTCTAGGACTTAATTCCTGGGTTACTGTGAAGGCTACATGATAGAGTATATGAGATGATTAGAACAAATCAAGGTACCAAATAGCACAAATCAAGTGGCAGTTAATTTGTGAGCTGGTCCAAACTATTAGCTATGTTTTTCCTTCCAGGAATAAGACAATTACTAAATAGCACTCAAAACCGTTATTTGTAAAGCTTAAAAAAAAAAAAAAAAAAAAAAAAAAGGTGATTTGCTGAAGAGATAGCATCAGAATCTCTCATTTTACCATTTGGGCATTTTTTTTTTTTTTTTTTTTTTTTGGCACAGGAAAGTTGATTCTTTCCTAGCAAGCACCTAATATACCTTGTTTGCCTTTTGAAAATTTATGCTGCTATTAAACATCAAAAATTGTGTCACATGGAAATGCCTTCCTGGGACGGTGTGCTGTTACTGTTGAATCATCTGTTTGTGCTATCATTAGGTACAAAAGCTTTGAAGTAAGACCTGAAGCCAAAATTCTCACAGATGTTGCATGGAAATAAACTTCAAAAAGGATGCACAGCGCTCATTCACAGACAGGTAAACATCTGTGAGAGAGAGAAAGGAAAGTGTGAGAGACAGAGAGCCTCACTTAAAGGCTTAGCTTTGAACAAAACAGGCCCCAGGCCTTTTCTTTCAAATTGATGTCTCTATTTATATGGCTTCCTGCCTCTCTTCTAGTTAACTATTGAAGTCTCCCTCTTTGAACTAATTTACATTGACCTCTCCCTTAACTCCCACTAGTTTCTTTTAAAGTAAGGTTTGTTTTCCCTAATGAGGATCGGCTGTGAGCAAGGGCGACCAAAAGAAAATAAGTTCCCTTTTAACAAGCTAGGCCTCTACTTAGGCTGATATTTGGAGGAGAGGCCAAGAATACATAGAAGATCTTGAGTCTGCGGGTTTAAAATTGAAGATCCTATAAATGCAAGGTATTTAGGCTCACCACATATTTCTTTTTAAAGAAACTATTCCAGACACTAAGGCTATAAAATAAAGACAAGCAAAGTCATAAAAAGAATGACCATTTTTGATGGCCTTGGGCCACCAATTAAACTTTCTCTATTTTTTTTTTATTTTTTTTTTAAACTTTCTCTATTTTTAATAAATGCACGAAATTTAGATCGAGTTTTACCTTCATAAAATTATTCTTTTTCTGTTCATTTTATCAACAGATGGTTTAGAAGTACTAACGCCATCACAGAATGAACAAGAAAGCAAAACTACAAATCAGAAAGGGTCAATCTATCAGAATGATAACTTGATCTCTCAAAGCCTACAGCTTGCTCAAAGCCCCAAAATAATTTCATCAAACAGTATTGTAACTGGAGATAAACAGCCCAGCTCTCTTTGAGTTTTCAGGTCTTTTGTCTTCCTTTATTAGTTTATCATATGATTTATTTTTCAAAAAACAAGGATCTGACAAATTTGTGCCACTAAATCCCTTCACTACTTTGATCTTCATTTATGCTTTAGGGCAAAACAGCTTATGTGATTCTCTGCTTTATGGAATGCAGATTCTTTGCCCTTCATGTACAAGCCAAGCTTCCTCACCTCCAAGCATTCTGGAACTGATCGATGGCAAGCGTGCCTCAAAAAGTCTTTTCTTATCCTCAGTAAGAATATATCAATAAATAGGAAAGGATGACGATGCTACCAAAGCCTGTGAGCACAGCTTCTCATTTCATCAGCTCTGCTGATGTTACCTCTGGCTCAGGGGTTCCATTTCCTCTGCCTCTATGGGATACATCAGGATTGCTTTGACAGAAAGGCCCAAAGGCATATGGCAGAAAGTTTCTTGCTTTTTAAGCCTGCTTTTACTGGCTCACCAGTTCATCGAAGTAGCTCAAATGATAACCAGGGAGCTGGTAAGATAATCCAAAGAGTGCTGTCCTCAGATTCTGAGTTAATAAAAAAGAAGGCAAACTCATCTGAGTGAACATACTTTATTCTCAAGATAAAAAGAAAATAGGATATTCCTTTGGCTAATATTATTTTATTTTTATTACAATATTTTTATATTATTTTCCTTAAGAGATCATGGGTTTTATGTCACAAAAACACGGATGGAAATTCTGACTTTATCACTGATGAGCATTGTGACTGAGGAAATCAGATTAATCCTATAATCACCTTGAAATCCAGTCATCTCCACTATGTGTGGGTTTGCACCCGGCTCTAAATCAATTGAGATAGTATGCTGATTGAGGTTTTGTGATGTGTCAATGACATGTGTTCATGTTTAGGATTATAATAGACACAGAAATAATCACTTAGCGTGGATTACTTCTGTTGGAAAAACAAAAAACATACAATCAAAAAACAAAAGCTTAAGACACTTTATCTCTGCCTGGTTAAATACACCTACCTCAAGAGCTTGAGTTCCCTGACTTCATTCAGTATTCCTATAGCTTTTGGTGTTTATTGGCCATAATGCATTGAACCATGGCCCCCAAAAGATATGTCCATGCCCAGTTATCCAGAACCCTTGGATATTGTATAGCAAAGGTATGATTAAGTTAAGGATCTTGAGAGGAATGATTTCTCCTGGATTAGCCAGGTGAGCTTTAAATGCAATCGCATTATCTTTGTGAGAGAAAAACAGGGTTTTGAGACAGAGGAGAAGATCCAGACAGATTAGAGCAATGCACCCACAAGCCAAAAATCATCTGAAGTCCCCAGACGCTGGATATTCCTTCTAGCTTTTGGAGGGAGTGTAGCCCTGCACCACCTTGATTTAGCACTTTTGGCCTCTACGACCATGAGAGAATACATTTCTACAGATTTAAGCTATCCAGCTTTTGATAATTCTTTATACCAACCATAGGAAGCTAATGCGTTGCCATTTATCACTTTGAACCTTCTGTATGTGTTTGGGAAACCTTATCAGTAGACTGCTAGGATCTTCAATGTGGAAATCACATGTTGCTTCTCTTTGCATTGGATTCGGTACTTAGCACAATTTCTTACACATAGCAGGGGCTAAAAGAAAATTCCTAAATGGAGTATTGAATGGCACATTAGTGAGAGAATTATTCAGGAAACAGTCCCAAAATACAAAGATTAAGAATAGACTGGTAAATATTCGGTAAGGTGGACCGACTATTAAGAGATCTATCTTTAGGGGACAAAATAAAATGAAACATTCATTTTTACACTGAACAAATTAAGAGCATGGAACAGTAAGGAACTGTGACTGACAAGTCTAAGATTAATTGACAAGCTAAGGGAAGAATTAGTAACAGAATTTTTGTAGATTGATTATACTTCCAGTGTCCAGTTCAACTTGTAAGGAGCTTGGGAGTGGTCACTGTCTTCCTCACAACAAGAAAAAAGATGGATAAACTGAAAGTCATCGACTCTATTTAGTCATCAGTGAGTCAAAACCACATGGCAGACTGTTTCCCTTAAGACTAGAGAGATAGGTGAATACAGAGAATCACAGCTTATTGGGTGGATGAGTCCTGAAGTGGAACATAATCTTGTCACTAGTGCCAATCCTAATAGGAAAACAGACTGCGATTGACAAATCGCTACAATCCCAGTGTGCACTAGCTTGGGAGTTAAAATCTCCACGTGGCCCCAGTCTTTCACAAATTTTATGTCCAGGAGTCCCATCAGGGACTCTAATCAGTGAAGGTTAGAGAAAAATCATCTCCTACATCTGGCAGGGGAAGAGTAAAAGCCACTGCTCTGGAATAGGCCTCTATCTGTTTGTTCTTCTTAACAAGCCCTGCCCTCAAGGGAAACTAGTTTAGCAGAGCCTGTTTGGAATTTATATAAGTCCAAAGACCCGGCAGAAGGGAAGTCACCAATTCTAGCCCTCTAGCTCTTTGAAAGAGAAGAAATTAGTAGATGATATATTAGAATACGTGTTTAGGAAAGAGACGTGTAATGAAATAGTATTAATTCTTTTAGCGGATTAGAGAAGTTACCACCCAGAGTGACTGGTTAGGGGCATCCTGGCTATCAGCAAGACAGTTTGATACAGAATCCAAGAAAATTCAACACCAGGACTCAAGACAACTACTGATGGATGGACTCTGGCAAAATTAATAAATTAATCAAAAATGAGAAAGCATGGAGGTCAGAAAACAATGGATGCTACATAATGGAGGAAGTCCTAGGTTGAAGATGAATGAAAGTCTGAGGAGGAAGACTGTGCAGCAAGACTAGGGAGCAACCAGTCCAAAAGGGGATGGAAGAACTACCTGTGAGAAAATATTATGGTTAGGAAAAAGTACAATAGATCTGCAGGACCATTTGGAGAAAACTATTTAAAAAAAATTTTTTTTTACATTTATTTATTTTTGAGAGACAGAGACAGAGCACAAGTTGGGGAGGGGCTGAGAGAGAAGGAGACACAAATTCCGAAGCAGGCTCCAGGCTCTGAGCTGTCAGAAAAGAGCCTGATGCGGGGCTCGAACCCACAAACTGTGAGATCATGACCTGAGCCGAAGTCGGATGCTCAACCATGGAGCCACCCAGGCGCCCCTGGAGAAAACTATTTTTAAATAGAGAATAAAAGGCAAAGGAAGCACTGAAATAATTATCTTCAGGAAAACATGAGAGTGTACAGAAAGGACATTTAATAATGTGCACAATTGGGTGATGTAGTGAGCACACTTTACACATTTTTTCCTCTGTGTATATTTGTCAATTTCATTAACTAAAGGGAAGAAAAGAGGTCTTTATATTTCCTAAGGGTGAATTAGTTTTTTAAAAGAGTACCCATAAAAATACATATTGCAGAGAAGAGGTTACAGCTAGATTGGCGGTGATCAGCAGATAAATCGCTAATCTGTTGTACATTCTCAGACTTTGTAAAGTTGTACTCCCTGAAAAACATTTTATGTTAAGTGGTACTTATGCATATTTTGGCTTTAACCAGTTTTTTGTTTCTGCAGCAAAATTGTTTAAAATATTATAATACAAGTATATTTTCCTTCTTCATTTCTCTTTTCTCAGTCTTGTTGAACTTTGTTTTCCCCTTCAAACTCTTTCCCACCTCATTACGCTTTCCTTCTTTTACAGTCTCATCCCTTCTTAAAATATAGAGCTGTTTCTCTTCTAAAGGATACACAAGAATATGTGCATAGATGGAAATTAACTGGGATTCTGTACACCTAGATTTTGTACCATTTCAAATCCATACTTCTGGCGTATTATGTTCCCATATAGTACCATTTTATTGTTCTTAAACTGGTTAGTTATATTTCCTTGGGTCTCACTTTGTTTCTTCCTTTGATAGGTAACAAAAACACTTCAAGAAATGTATCATTGTGCTCTTAGAATGGTTTTCTCTAAGCATTGTTTGGAGTTCTCAGTTTAATATGGAAATAAATTATTCATATAACTTATGCACTTTGTTGCATAAAAAGTACAAACTAAACATGGACTAATATATATTTTCTATCTTCAGAATTCTTAATCATGTAACATTTATAAAGAATCCTATATATCAATCTTTCTTACAGACTATGTGGTCTACGAAGTTCTACATCAATAATAGTTTATCACTAATTTATTACTGACAAATAAAAACAGCTACTCTTTGAGGCCTATATTATCATATATAATTTAATATGGGGAAATAGAGACTTAAATGAGTGGTTCTCAAGGTGGCCTTGTTAATAAATAAGAGATGCTGCTGATATTTATATTTAAATCCACACATTTAAATCCAAATTTGATATATATTAAATATTGACTGATATTGGTGACTATTATATGTCATGATAATTAATGTTATGTAATATTCATTTGATTTTGTCTATTTTTTAGACTCACAATAGGCTAGCAAAAAGGAAATAAAACAACTTTTCTATAAGAATAGTTTTTTTTTTTAATGCATGATGTGGAATTGAAAAGTAAAATTCAAAAGATCAATAATGTATACATAGTAATGGATGTTATTGACTTCTTAAATTGTCAAAAGTAAATATGTTAGCATAAGCCTGCACAAGATTTAATTATAGGCTCAAATAGACAGATCCATCTCTAGAAGCAGAGTGTAAAGCATTTTCAGTGACAGGCCATGGAGTCCCTCTTATTGAATTCTGCTCAATAGCTAAAGAAACAGTCATCAATTTGGTGACTTAAACATTTAATTTTCTAGAGACATCAGAGTAAACACCCAGCGGAATGAGAATTATGCACACAATTACAATTTGTATTGCAAACAACAACTAGCACTGCAAAGTGACATAAAATAAGGTTTGCAACAACTGAGATATTTAACATACTCCTGACTGAGAAAGCTCAGCATTGTAAATATATTTTCCCTTGTGAGTGTGTGTGCGTGTGTGTGTGCATACCAAAAATTAATAAAAATTTCACACTTAAACTAATTAGCTTAAAAATTAGTCTGGAAAAGAAATAGAGAATCATTTACCTCACTTTCTTTGGTACAAGTTTGTACTTCTGTTTGTTTTTCTTGTATAGCCTCGGTCCATATTCATTAAACTGCTATCTCCAGGCTTATGCCCCACTTGGGTCATGTAAAAAAAATAATACAAGATCCAGTCAAGCGGATGGCCTTGTCAATCAACTGCCTCCAACTGTCTAGCAAACCCATCCTGTTCCTCTCCTCATGCATTTTCACAATTACTGGGAAAGGACAAGTTCTAAGTTTTTCACTCTCTTCGGGCTTTCAAGATCCTCATGTTCCTCTTCACTTTAAGGTGACAAGATTTTTCACCTACCACACAGAAAAATAGAGCACATTAGGACATAACCTCTTCAAATTCATAGCTCCAAATCCCCAGACACATTTTTTTTCTTCCTGTCCCATATTTACACATCCAAGGCCATCTCTGTACTAGTGCCCTGAATATGACTAAATTTTCAGGAAACTTGTAATATTCATTATTTATTATCTTCTATGAATCTCCTGACTCCCCTCATTTACTAGACATCTTTGACAGCTTAAAAACATGTTCTTAACGTATCTCTCATAAAGAACATATTAAAAAAAAACAAACTCTACACAGTATATATGAGGATCCTCTGTGCTATCTTTGCAACTATTCTCTAAAAGCCTAAAATTACTTTGGAACAAGAACTTGAAGACCTAGAATTCTACTTCCTTTTACCAATGTTAGCCTACATCTCCATTCTTTTTCGTAAACAAATTTTGTGGAAAAAGTTTCTCCACTCCTTTCACTTCCAAACCATTTGGAGTTTATGGTTAATGCCCCAAAGGACCACACCAGGGATTTCCATCCGATACATCTGATAAGCAACTTTAGACTCAACTGTTTTTATTTAGCAGCAGTGTTTCACACAGCCCAGCACACCTTCTTTTTGAAATATGACTATTGTCACTTTCTTTTGTCAAAATACGATCATAGATTTTTGTTCCCTGAGGTCCTTTGTGTATAAATTCCAACTATCGTGTAGGACTGTCAACCTGGCCCTCTTCTCTCTCCTGGCTTATATTGCTATGTACATGAAATAACTTCCCAATCAAAATCTCTAGTCCAGGCAACTCTGTTGTTATTTATAATGTGCCTACATTTAATAATTCCCATTGGGTGTTTAAAAATACACCCTAGAGTTAATGTAATCATCTCTCCTTTTACCAATGTTTCCTTCATCCAGACTCTTCAGTGAATGGGCAGCCATTCATATGTGTTTGAACTATACATCTTTGAGTCTTCCTTAAATCACTCCTGCATATTCTCTTACCAATTTATCACCAAGTCCTCTTTCTAAAGTGGACTAAAGTCTTTCTGAAGGCCTCCTCAGTCTCAGTTTTATGCAATATTTTTGAATCTACACTCGGACAACTACATTGACTTCCTAAATACTTTTTCCACGTTTATGTTCGTGGAATCTGCTCCACACACCACGACTAGAGTGATCTTTAGAAATACAAATCTAATCATGTGACTCCATGTTTATAATCTTTTCTTATGGCATACAATCTCCAATGTATGGCATGGAAAAATACATGTAACTCCTATCATAGCTTCCCATCCTCCTTGTCTAATCCTAGCTTCCGTTGGCCCAATATCCCTGCCCTCCCCTTATTTTCTTTGGATAAATATGTTTCCATTTCCAGTAGATTTTCACACATGGTTTTCCCTCTGCTTGGAGGATTGTGTCATCGCTTCGTCCATTAAAGAATCCTACTCTGTATTCGTATATCACTGTATTTTCTTTAATGTTTATTATTTTTGAGAGAGAGATAGTACGAGTTGGGGAGGGACAGAGAGAAAGGGGGACAGAGGATGTGAAGCAGGCTCTGCCCTGATAGCAGAGAACCAGATGAGGAGCTCAGACTCAAGAACCATGAGATCATGACCTGAGCTGAAAACAGGAGTAGGATGCTTAACCAACTGAGCCACCCAGACTCTCCTACATCTCAGTCAGTTTAAACATCCTCTGACAGTCTTTACCTACCGGCTCTTTGCTTTTGTCGATCTAGGTTTCCAGAACACCTAGGAGTCTTTCTGTCACTTTGCATAGTGACAGATTTCATAGCAGGACATGATGGACACGTACATACACAACATACATTACATTTCCTTCTGGTAAGAGTATAGTTTATTTAACTTCAAAAAATTTCCCTGTCATCTGCATATCTCTGCGGCATTGCACAGAGCAGAGGTTTTCCCTTCACCCCCACTCAAATAACCATGAACTTGTATTGTTCTCAAATGCAGTTTTAGGTACACTAAATATTTATTGGCTTGGGCTGCCATAACAAAATATCATATAATAAGTGGCTTAAACCACAGAAATTTATTTTCTCACAATTCTGGAGGCTGGAAAGATCAAGATCCATGTCTGGCAGAATTTACTTTCTGTTGAGAGGGCCCTTCTTGATTTGCAGATATCCATTTTCTTGCTGTGTCCTCACATGACAGGGATTAAGAGATGAGCGAGACAGAGACAGGCAGATAGAGGTGAGAGATAGGAAGAGATTGAGCTGGCGGGGTGGGGGGAAGATGGACAGAGAGCGAGCTCTCTGGTGTCTCTCCTTATAAGGACACTAACTACACTAACCCTATCCTATCAGGACCTAACTCTTATAACACCATTTAAACTTAATTACCTCTTTATAGGCCATGTCTTCAAACATAGTCACATTAAAGGTTAGAGATTCAGCATATGAATTTTGGGGAAAACGCAACTGAGTACCTAGCACTAAATATGGATTGGCTAGCTATATGGCTGAAGTACTGGCTCACTTTTTGATGGTATTCTATTAGCTGTACTTGTTAACTGTACATGGATCAAACATATCTATGTTCCAGCAGACTCTTCCAAATTATGAACTTAAACAGCTCTCTTATCTTTAGGGGAATTCTCAAGAAATCCATCCTTAAGTACTTAAGAAGCTACATAGTAAATGTCTTATGGTATATAAGTATATATCTTTATAGATATCTATATAGATATAGATATATAATTATAGTTGACACATGATGTCACATTAGTACAGGTTACAACATAGTGATGTGACAACTTTATATCTTAGGTTAAACTCATCACAAATGTGGCTATTGTCTGTCACCATACAACACCGTTACAATATCATTAACTATATTCCCTATCCTGCACCTTTCATTCCTGTAACTTCCATAAATTGAAGCCTATGTCTCCCATTCTTTTTCACCCCTTTTGCCTATCACCCAGTCCCTCTCCCCTCTAGTAACCACCAGTTCTTTGTATTTATGGGTCTGTTTTTGCTTTTTGTTCATTTGTTTTGAGTTTTAAATTCCACACATAAGTAAAATCACATATTCGTCTTCCTTTTACTTCACTTAGCATAATACCCTTTAGGTCCACCCATGTTGTCACAAATGGCAAGATCTCATTTTTTTTTTATGGCTGAGTAACATTCCTCTGTGTGGGTATGAGTGTACATGTATTTTAATAAGCAATGTATATTTTTCCAATATTTCATTAGGAAAAATGCATCAGAGCATATATTTTCACTAATTCAATACAAACCAATGTACATATGTTTTTTGTTTTTGTTTTTTTGCTTTTGTTCCCCATGTTTCATTTTCTCACAAACCTGTGTTGCCACCCAGGCTCTGTTTCTTCTCTTTTTTTCCACACTGGATAGTGACTTTCCCTAAGCTCCTATAAGTTTCCTAAGATGATCTTGAAAAATTTCACATTATTTACCCATTCATTATTAAGAGTATATTAGAATTCATCTTTGCTATTTGAGCATGTCCTAGAGCTTAGGTAGTCTGCCCAAATGGATAATCAAATATTTCTTTCTGGTGAATAACAGAAAATCCACATTAAAGTTTCTCTTTATGTAAATATGAGTTATATCTTATAAATAACATATTTCAACCAGACAGAATAATTTGCAAGTTGAGAATAAAGAACTAAACATTTTAAAATAACATGACTGGATCTCTGAAAATATAGATGTCTGAGTTGTAAAGTATGGGAAATAGATAGTTACACTATATATGATGGGAAATAGTATATATAATTTCCCATTACTGATTGTATTTACTATCTTTTAGAGTTTACGTTGGTCTTGGGAGATGTCAGAATATGTCCAATAGTTCTGTTGGTAGTGTTCATGAATTTTTGCTAGACATTGGGCTAGTTCATCATCACACTTGTTCAGAAATTCTAAAGGACAGCTGAACACACTGAGACTGGTAAAACCAGTATTTTCCCTTATTGACTTATCTGCATATTTTGAGGTGTTAGAGATAAGAATTGGTAGGTTTAACAAGAAACCCTCAGAAAACATCATAATTAATGGCAAAGACCTAAGCAAAGACATTTCCTGGAGACAGAGTTTAGTGTTTCAAGGGAATGGATGGAGATGGGCAGATGAAAAGTAAGACTATAAAAGCTGACCCCATATAATAATTGAACTCTAGACTGAGAAATCAAGGCTAGTCAGTAAGTGGAATGTTGAGAACTTGTGACACATTTCATTTGAAGGGTTTTGCTTTCTGGATTTTGAGAAAATTTGTAATTTGTACAGTTTTCAATTTTTCCAATACTACAGTATAACGCTTTGTTGAAATTTTTCTTGTCCTAGAATATCTACAGTTGTTAAACCTATCATTTTTGATGTGTAGGGATATATAAAAATGTCAGGGAATTAAAGGGAGAACTGGGAGAGTTGTGCTAGCAGAGAATAAACTGCATTCTTTCCAGGGAACTTTGTCCCAGGATTCTAAACATTGGCCCAGGATGAAACTGAGAAAATTGAGGAAAAAGCCAGGATGCTGAGGAGGAGGTTTTAATGGAGAACAAAGGAAAGGGGAAGAATTAACACAGTAGCAACAACAACAAAACATTTGTTTTGTTTTTCATCTGTTTTTTACTGTTGCTGATTCTTCTCATCATCTAAAGTGGTCAAAGTTGCTGATATCATGTGTGTTTTGTTTTTTGAATCCTCGTTGATATATTGCTAGTTATCTAAGATCCTCAGATTTGAGGTTATATTTTATTTTTTCATTTATTTTGTTTTTGTATTTAGAAACTGACACCATCATATTAAGAGATTCCAGGTATGATTTTTAATGACTCTAGCAGCCGAGCTTCCTAAATGTTATAGAGAAAGGTAGTTGTGTGATAATAACTAGATATGATTTTACTTCCACAAACATGAATCCTAACCTATCAACATGTTTTGATATAAATTTATAGATTTAGACATTAATGGGCCATCTTACATTTAGGAATACTTGGAATTCTTATGGGTAATAATAAGACGATACACTGTAAGACATTTCCTTTGAGATCTCTGCATCCACGGAGCATGTTAATAATCCTGTTTTAAAGTTTTGTCTGCTAATTCTGTCCTGTTATTTCTAGTCTGTTTCTAGTTACTGATTTTTTCTTTAGTTATGTGTTACATTTCCTTGCTTTTCGTATGTCTAGCAAGTTTTGATTGGCTTTCAGGTAATTTATATGGGTGATTATAGTTTTTGTTTTTGTTTTTTGTTTTTAGTATAATACCAAAGAGTTGTGGACTTCCTATGTGGTGAGCTATTAACTTATTAACAAACCAGGTTGATTGTGTGAAAGGCTTGCTTCTAAGCCCTTTTGTTTTAAGTCTAGAGTGCTCTTTACATTTGAGATAATTTAGTCCCACTTCTAAGGTATGCTTATAGTTTCACCATAAGGCCCTCTCTATTTCCAAAGTCCCTCTGCTCTAGATACTGTGAACTCAATTTTTTATTTTGTTTGATATCTGGATTTAATTTCTTTCTTCCCATAAATTGTCTTTCCTGGCTTCAGTGAACCCATTTCATACATTTTCATACAGATACTCAACTGAAAATTGAAGAAGACTTCTATTGAGACTTTAGAAATGCATACCTTCCTCTATTTTGTCACCCTTCTTTGCAAGTTTTAGCAACTTTTCTTCTTCACGTTATTTCATTTTTGCTCAAAATTAACAAAATTATAGTGTTCTATGTTTCTTGTTTAATGATTTCTTTAAATGCCAGTTGCTTATTCAAACCACAGCGTGGCTAATTATCATACATTAAATATCTAGTTGTCTTTAGGATATTTTTATGGAGTAAAGCTGCCATTTTACTCATATTTTTAACATTTTATTTTCATATTATTTTCGTATCATTTTGCATAATGATCAAAGACTTTAAGTGCTTTTAAGAAATATTTTCTTAGTTCTTCATAATAAGTTAATGTTTTATGAGTTTTACAGAGTAGTTTTCAATTTTAAGTGACATTTTTTAGATATGTCCTAACGCTAGAGACACGTACATAACAATGAGAAGTATGATCATGATGATGAAAATTATAATGATGGTAAAAATATTAATAACAACATTTAAAAAACATTAACACCTATTTTTTAAATCTGTTAGTTACAGATTTTGGAAAAACTTTCACATTTCAAGTTCTCATAAATCTCATGAATCGAAATTTTAGAAATGAAAAATGATTATTTTTTCATTGGAATTTGCACCCCCAATTTTGACATTCACATCAATTTTGTACTTTATGTACTGTGTAATTTGTATATTATTTAAATAAATTTCTAATTCCATCTCTTTTTACAATTATTGCTATATTTTTTATAATAACTTCTTCACTTCTGGAATTTATATTGATAATTTTCTTGGATGGGCAGTATGTTTCTCTGAGATTTTTTAATTTTTAAATTTCTTTTTTGATTAAAACAATTTTTTAACGTTTATTTATTTTTGAGAGAGAGAGAGAGAGAGCGCCAGTGGGGGGAGAGGCAAAAAGAGGGAGATACAGAATCTGTAGCAGGCTCCAGGCTCCGAGTTGTCAGCACAGAGCCCAGTGTGGGTTCTATCTAACCCATAAACCTCAAGATCATGACCTGAGCCAAAGTAGGAGGCTTAACTGACTGAGCCAACAAGAAACCCCTCTCTGGGTGTTTTTTAAAAAGATGTTTTAACTCTTATGTGGATCCTGAGAAACTTAATAGAAGACCATGGGTGGGGGGGGGAGGGAACAAGTTAGGAAGAGAGCCAAACTACAAGAGACTCTTAAAAACTGAGAATAAACTGAGGGTTGATGGGGAATGGGAGGGTGGGGAGGGTGGGTGATGGGCATTGGGGAGGGCACCTGTTGGGATGAGTACTAGATGTTGTATGGAAACCAATTTGACAATAAATTTCATATTAAAAAATAAATTTTACATTAATTATACATTTAAGAATACTCTTGAGGTGCCTGGATGGCTCAGTTGGTTAAGTGTCCGAATTTGGCTCAGGTCATGATCTCATGGCATGAGTTTGAGCCCCATATCAGGTTCTCTGCTGTCAGCCCTGCTTCAGATCTTTTGTCCCCCTCTCTTTCTGCCTCTACCCCGACTCATGCTCTTTCTCTTCCCTGTCTCAAAAATAAATAAACATTAAAAAAACCTTTTTTTTAATTGCCTCCACCCATGAAGGGCTGATGGATGGATGTAGCTTTCTTTTCCATCCCATTATTTCCCCTTATTCACAGTTGATGTCCATTTTCATGAAGAAGCACACTTAGGGAAATTCTAAGCATTGCTGTTATCACTTTCTCCTTATTATTTACTGTTTTTTTTCAGTCCACTATTTTTAAAGGTGTTTAAGCTAGAATGTACCTAGGTTTTAATAACTTTTTACCAAATTCTTCTCTACAACATAGGAAACACCTCAAATTATCAGACTTAATGTATTCTTTAATTATTGATGTGGGCCTCTATTAGCTCGGTTAATTCCAAGTGTAATTCTGATGATATTAAGAGGGCTCTCATATATTACTTCATTATCTGCAAATATCACTGTTGTTGACTGGCAGTCCAACTTGAAAGAAGCATGCGTTTCTAATAATATTTTGTTCACCTGACTTACAAAAAGAAACTGAACAGAAAATCCAGCACGGTCACATTTCCATCTCATCAGTTGGCTCTCAGTTACCCACGTGTATTCCTCATCAGAATGGGGCATGTGAAGGTGACAGTCAATGGGTATGCACATCACACTGACACAAGAAACCAGTCTAAGTGTCCCACATTTTTTTGTATAAGATTCTAGTAACGTGCATGCATCGTATGGCCTGCATGCCCGCTCTCAGCAACTGATGGCCAGATGTGGTTCCACAGATCAGAAGTTTCACAACCAGCAAGGCAGATATGATATTCCATATTCATCTTCATTTTTTAAATTTCCAAACAAACATTCATGTGAAAACCAGCCCCAGATGTTGTTGTCCCAGGTAGTTCTAGGTCAAGCCAAACTTGATGTCATTGCTTTATTCTCAAATATCATCATCTTCAGATTCCAACTTCTGTTTTCCTCACTACGGTGACAAATTTTGTATAGTGTTGTCATCTCCATGTAACTTTTGGTAGAGAATCCACCTTTATGTTTCTTGCTCTAATTCATGGCTGTAGTACCCCTTTAAATCCTGTTGGAAGCACACTTTTATTTAAAATTAATAATTGTCCCGTTTCCTTGTAAGCTTTTATTTTAAGGGCTTGTTCTCATTCACCCAAGTGATCACCCTTTTTAACTTCAGTATTTTTTTTAAATTATATGCTTATCTAGTTCCCCAGTCATATTTATGATATATATTTATTTTTTTCCTTTGTGGAAATTGACATAAAATATTTCTTGACTCTATCAGATAATCTGTAAGGAATAGCAGAGATATTTACATTAACTATAGTTTGATTTCATTAGTTCATAGATTTATATCCCTGGGAGAAATATATGCAGAAGTAAATCTTAAGGCAAGTGTAAAGTCTTTCATAAAATTTATCTAACTTAAGAAAAAAATTATACCTATCTGGAACTAACTGCTAAAAAATCTAATTACTAAATTAACATGAACAGACTTTTATTTTCTTTTGATTGGTGGTTATATTAACAAGGGTTACAAAGGGATGGACAGGTCTTCTATTTGCCTATTTCAGCAATCCATACCAAGCGCAAGTGCTGAGAATAAGAAAATATGATGTTTTATCCATCACCAGCCCTCTCCAAAGTGGTATTGAAATTCAAATGAGTATACTCCTTAGCCTGATTGTCTCCAAACTTTTCCAGTGCGTATTTTCATATGTCATCGTATAACAAATGATATCATATAGCATCATCATTATCAAAATTAAACTATTATTTTATATATTTTTATTTGTGCAATTAACCACTTAAGAGTTTCTGATGCTAAATAATAAGTAAATAATTTAATAAACAGTCAAATAATTTAGTAACACAACTGGAGTTAGAGTAAATCAAATAATTACACATTATAATCAAATAACCATAAATAATTTGATAATAAAAATATAATAATGATGAAATAGTTATTATTTCATTGATTTCCATTTACAAGGGAAGAAATTAAAGAAGGATATTATATATACATTTCTAAGTTTTTATGCTCATAGTTATTTAATATGAAATTGAATCTAGACTTTCTGAATTTATGATCCACTCTCAGTAGAAATTTGCCCCACTTAGAATATCTTCTGTTTGTCATGTCACTAGAAATGTGTGTTAATTTACCAGAACTTATAAAAATTACATAAAACTTGGAAGACCCAAAATATATTTCTTCATTTGTTATTAAAGTGTTGAGTTTTATAGGATATAATACATAAAGCTAAAAACTATTTTTCTGTGATTTAAAAAAAAGTCAAGCTCATCAAACATCATATTTACTTGTGCCTTTAAGACAATGAATCAACTTTAATATCATTCTATGGACTTTAAAATCTACACATTTTCTTTGCATAAATTTTATCTTTTGTAAATTATAATACAGCAGCCCAATATTATCAAAACATATTTAATTAAATTTAATTAAACTTCGGTGCATTTTTTAAATTCTAAAGATTTTTGTAATTTTTGTCTCATATTTTTAACAATATACTAAATGTATTATGTATTTTAAATGAAATTTTTGATACAATGATGAATAAAAGCATCTTCTCTAGGAGATTTCTGTATAATTGAAAAATCAGGCCTAAAAATGGATAAATAATAAAACAGTGTGGTGTTTGCCATGTGGAATAATTTTGAAAGGTGCAACAGTAGTATTAAGAGGCTAGGGGTGCCTGAGTGGCTCAGTCAGTTAAGTCAGCTCAGGCCATTCATGATCTTGCAGTTTGTGGGTTCAAACGCCGTGTCAGGCTCGGTGCTGAGAGCTCAGAGGCTATAGCTTCAGATTCTGTCTCCCTTTCTCTCTGCCCCTTCCCCATGCACTCTCTGTCTCTGTCTCTTTCTCTTTCCCCAAAATAAATAAACCTTAAAAAAAAGAAAAAGAAAAAGAGGCTAATTATTGGTATTAGATAAAATCCTAAACTTTGAGGTAAAGATAATATCTAAAGGAAATTTAGAACATGACTAGAGTTAAAATGGGGATAACAATGCAGAATTAATTATCTAGGAGGAAATACATTTATATAAGAGAAGGGAATGTTTGTGTCCATAAGTTAGACACATGGTATAGGAACGTGAGAATTAATATCACAGGAAGATTAATAATTCTGTAAACCAAAATTATTAAAGTGAGAGCAAACACTTTGACATGTTTTGCAGTTAAGAATATCACGCTCTATTAATATTTTAGGAAAAAGGGAAGAAAAACAAAACATTATCACACATTTAAACAAATATTATTCTGATTTCCATTCCTGGGGATGAATGTAACAGATTCATAATAAAAGCAACTTAGAACCCAGAGTGGCTTTTTTTCAACTGTATTTATTCTTTAAGGAATGCGTGAAAACAAGTGTGGATTAAAAAAAAAGAAGACTAAATAAATATAAAAACCTTATGGAAGTCTGTTGTCTTTGCATCTGATTGTGGACACATTGAAGGAAACATTGGAAAAGATAAGAATAGTGATTTCAAAAAAAGTGAAAGATTCCATTGAAGAACTTAATTCTTGGAAATTATGAAAGATAGGAAATACAAAGGAGATATATTTTTATCTGAGAGAATGACAAAAGTTAAAAACAAGAACCTAGTGTTGGTTCAGACTCCTTCAAATATTTTAGTTGAGAATTTAAATTTGTACAATATTTCTAGAACACATACCCTTTCTTTCTTATATTTTTGAAAATTTGCTTTGAATACATTGTCTCACATATATGTTTGTATGTTCAACATTAAACAATGTATAATGGATACAAAATAGGTTACTAATAGGAATTATAGTAAATGAACATTTACTAAAATCTCATAGTAACAGGATTTCACATAATTTTTGTGCTTTTCTATATATCTTTTCCTTATTTTCAACATTTTAATTCACAAATGCAATATGCATCATTTACTTCTATTTAAATCTTAAATTCATCTTTTCTTTCAAAGATGCACAAGGGGGGAAAAATGCTGATTTCACATGAAAGACTGAAAAGATCTGCAGACAACCCTCTCACTAATATTTCAACTAAGTATTATCTACACCCTTTCTATGATGGAGTCCTTCTGTAATACCTGTTAATATCAGAAATGATAATCGTCTGAGAAATGCATTTTATAAGTACTGAACTATATCATAAACCTTATGTTAATATTTTTAAAAATATAAGTTAAGGATCTGATAGGAATTCTTCATTACAAAAAAAATAATATAACATGGTAGCAAAGGGAGAAGTCACTTTTCTTTAGTAAACAAATTGTAACCTGGTCAAATACATAAGTGTATATGAGGAGATGCCTGATTCTTCAAAGTAAATATGTAGATTGCAAGTTGGTTGAACTAGGGCACAATTGCCGTTTTCGGTCCATCCGAGGACTAGTGAAGCATAAGAGCAGTAGCAGTGTGCACATACATAGTTGTCATTTTTAGTGCTGTAAGGGAATTTCCATGTGTGACACTCTGTCAAGGTTGGAAGAAAAATCACATATATCAGAAAATATTAATTACAGGTTATACATAATTGGGGGGTCAAGGAGTTGTTAAAGCTAGATTGGATTCATATCATAGACCATAAAGTCAGATAAAGAAAGTTCATGGTATAATTTATTTATTGGAGTTTATCAATATATTTTACATTTTATTAAATATTTTTATTGAAAATGTAATAAGGAGAACAATGAAAAAAACTGAAAAGTAGCCACCTCTGTCATTAAAGACCCATTCATAAACCTCAACCTGAGTCATTCTGATTACTTTCTTGAGGGTAGGCAACTAAAACAAAAATGATTCAAACACTTTATAGATAATATAGATTTATTCCCATAACAAAATATATAAGAATGAATGCTGAGTTCATAATCGTAAGTCTTCACAATATTTAAGTATTGAATGATCACTATAATTATTAAACATTTTTGCATACCTTAAAAATAGGATTAGACAAAGACAGCAAAAATATGGTTGTGGCCAATTTTTCATTAACTGCATTTGTTAATCTCTTTTCTAGATTTTCCACAATAGATGTATATTACATTGATAATTATGAAAAAATAAACAGATGTCATAGTTAAAAATATTTTCCTCAAAAATAATCTAAAATGTGTTAGAACTTAAAATTCTTATGGCACACTGATGCCATGCCCATGAAAATAATTCTCATTTTTATAAGCCTTCTCAAATATCTGTATTCTGTGCCAAGACATTTGCCCTGTAGTGCCTCTGTTTTATGGAACCAAGTCTTGCAAAATATCAGTACCTGTGTCTCTTAACATTATCATAATGCTTATATAAGTAATAATCATCCGCTTAAAATTAGTGAATATGAGAATCAAAGTATCCTTCAAATGATTGCCAATCACATCAATTCCATGCAGTATTCTGTGGTGCACACATATTATGAGGTGCTCTAATTGTTAATTTAATGTGTCAACTTGCCTGCCTTAGGGGATGACCAGATAGCTGGTAAAACATTATTTCTGGGTATGTCTTCCAGGGAGTCTTCATAAGTAATTAACATTTGAATCAGTAGACTCAGTAAGGAAAATCCTTCTCACAAATATGGTGGTGGGTACTAGATACCATCCAATCCACTCTGAAGGCCCAAATAGAACAAAAATGCAGAGGATGGGCAGTCTCACTATATCAAAACCTGGGGCATACATTCTCCTGCCCTTGAACACAGAGTTCCTGGTTCTTGGGCCTTTGGACTAACTGAATTACAGCATAGCTTTTCTTGGGTCTCCATATTTTTAGATGGTACATCATCATCTCTCTCAATCTCTCAAATTGCATGAGCCAATTCTCATAATAAATCTCCTCTTATATCTATATATCATATTAGTCTGTTTTTCTGGAGCCTAATACAGATGTCAGCCACAAGCGTCATCCTTTCTAAAAAAAATGCAGTCTTAATATATGTGCATATTTTGTCTATTTTCTGAGAACTGCACACGCATTGGAACAAATGAATTGTATTTGTTAGTATTTAGTGCAAAAATCAAATACATAAAATATATTTTAAGAAAGTTTTAGTTAGGAATCACTGCTCTAAAGGAGGAAATACCTAAATGAAAGTGCTAAAATATTTTGAATTACTAAAATCAGAATATCGTTCTAGATTTCTCATTAAGTCTGTGTTGAAAAATAATGCAAAAACATTTAAGCAAACATCATAAATTAAAATATTTGATTTCACAGTCTATAACTGCTGTATATATTTTTTAAAACTACCATTTACATATACTTTATGAGTCTGATTTTATGTAACATACTGAGGAGGAAGTGGTATTGAATCAAAATGCTTTAAGAAGCCTGGAACTATGTATATATTCAAAGTGTTTATTTAAGAAAGTAACTAAAGCTGTATTATACTATTATAACATGTTTTGAATGCTTTTCTCAAGAGATTCTTACTGAGCTGAAGAGAATAATAATTGAATTATAATTGCATGCCCATACAAGTCAAGATACATTTACTCTTTGTGTAAATATTAGAATAAAACATTAAGTTTTTTCTTTAATTTTACAGTACGATTGTAGTGCTATAAATAGAAAACTGGCTACCAGATACACCTTATAAAGAATGCAAACAAATTTGCAATTATGAAGGATAGATGAGTAGTTTACATACATTACATACATTATACAAAATGTAACTAGAAAGCAAACGTAAAGCTACAAATTCATTTCTACCAGATTTTGTTTTATCTAGATTACATTGTTCATTTCCCATTCATTAGTTCTATTTTATTTATTTATTTATTTTTGCAAAATTCAAAACTGTTCACACTAATATCTAGGAATCTTTTTTTTTTTTTTTTTTTTTTTTTTGCATTTGCTACTGGTTTCTCTACCCTTTACTGATTACAGTGTTAATTATTAATGCTATTGCTATTATCATCAAAATTTTAAAGATACATAAAGTTGGTAGTATTTTGGTTAGTCATAATCAATGTTTAAAAAGTTTATATATTTTCATAGTTTTCATAAAATATATACTACATTACTAATAAAGTGAAGAACTTATTTCTCCCTATCTCATTCATTTTTGAACTTCTGTAGGTGACCATTTATATTTTGCACTTGAATTCTTTTCATCTCTTATTGGAACTTTATCTACCGCCTACATTATCTGTCATCTCATCTTTTAAGTGGATCATCCATGTCTAGGTCTATGTCTGTCTAACAAATTTTTAAATTTGTTATCTGATGTTTATCTTTTTCATATTGATATGACTTTAAAATAATTGCTGGATGGCAATTTTTTCTTTTTTTAAAAAAATTTTTAATGTTTATTCATTTTTGAGAGAGAGAAACCGAGAGAGAGGGAGAAGGAGAGGGAGGAAGAGAGTACGAGAGCAAGCATGAGTTGGGGAAGGTCAGATTGAGAGGGAGACACAGACTCCGAAGCAGACACAGGCTCTGAGCTGTCAGCACAGAGCCCAACACGAGACTCGAACCCACAAACTGTGAGATCATGACTTGAGCTGAAGTCAGACGCCCAACCACCTGAGCCATCCAGGCACCCCAAAGGATGGCAATTTTTCCATTTCATATTTTAAGATCTCTTCTACTATATGTTTTAAACACCTACAATATCTTTTATCATTAAAAAAAAATCATTCTGTTTAATTTGGAAAGTCTACTTTCTATATGCTTTTGTTATTGAATGTCGTTTAGTTTATCCTTACATTAGACAAGAGTTTAATATTCTATATTATTTCTGATTTTCTTTTTATGTTTAGGGTTTTAATTAACCTATTGTGTTTGTGTGTGTGTATTGTGAGTCCAGTTATATTTTTTTTTACAATAAAAGCCAATATATAAAATGTAATGAATAATATCCAATTTCCCCGGTATGTCTGTTGGCATAAATATGAGCAAATTGCATATATGTTTCAACCTGTTTGGGGGCCCCTGGGTGGCTCAGTCAGTTGAGCGTCCAAATCTTCATTTCAGCTCAGGTCATGATCTTGTCATTCGTGCTGTCAGTACAGAGCCTGCTTGGGGTTCTGTCTCCCTCTCTCTCTGCCCCTTCCCTGCTCTCTTGCTCTCTCTCTCTCTCTCAAAATAAATGAATAAACATTTAAACAAAAATACATACATACATACATACATATATAAATAAATAATCTTTTTGGCTCCCTTTATTCTTTTTTGATGATTATTTCTGTTTTTTACTATTCATTCTTCTAGATTACCATACTTTAAGCGTATTGGCATAAGATAAGGTATGGGTCTGTCTTAATTCCTTCTTTTAGAATTATCTTGACTATTCAGGAATCCTAACAATTTATTATAAAATTTAAAATTACTAATTCAATACTTACATTTTTATTAAAATTTTACTAAACTTGTGTTAAATTTATAAATGATTTTGGGAGAAACTGGCATCTAAATAATTTGAATCGTTCAAGTCGTACACATTGTATATCTTTCCCTTGTTTTTCCTCTGTGCATAAAAATCTTATGCCCATTTTATTACATATATTTCTAAGCGTCATTTGTCCTGCTGCCATTTTGAATGTGATCTTTCATTATTATTAAATGTTCTAATTTGAATCACCCACAAGTAGAAACGTTATGGATTTTTTAATATTTTCCTGACTCTGGCAAAACTTCTGGCATAAACTCATTTATTAATTCTAAAATTTTGTCTTGAGGTCCTCTTGGATTTCCTATGGTGACAATTTCATCATCTGTAAATCACTGCAACTTTTTTTAAATTGAACTATAGTTAGCAAACAATATTATATTCGTTTGAGATGTATAACATGGTGATTTGATGATGGTGTACATTGTGAAGTGCTCACCGTGATAAATGTCATCACCATCTGTCACCATCAAGGTTACTACAATACTCTTGACTATATTCCCTCTACTGGTATAAAATAAGTCACAGGGATGAGAAGTACAGACCTGTCGCTCTTCACTTTCCTGTCTACTCCCTGGGCCTTTTATACTCTCTCATCATCTCAAACTCTTGGACCTCATTCTCCTCTTCCTTCTTATTTAAAAAATCTTAATCAGGACTTAAACTAAAATACTAATGAGGTAAAGAAATATGGAGTGTTTTTTTAAGTAGGCACCACTTAAAAAATTCATGTCCCTCAGGCACCTGGGTGGCTCAGTCGGTTAAGCAACTGACCTCGGATCACGTCATGATCTCATGGTTCTCGTGAGTTCGACCTCCACATGGGGCTCTCTGCTGTCAGCACACAGCCTTTGTCGGATCCGACCCCTCTCCTGCTCATGCTGAGATCAAGTGTCAGATGCTTAACTGACTGGGCCCCCAGGAGCCCCGAAGATTTTGGAGTATTTTTAAATCTCTAATATATTAATGTCTCTTTGGTCCTCCTTGTCCTTTGTCTTCTTTCTCTCCCTTGAATATTTTTATTTATACTATAATGCTTACATTCCATTTTTTCTTTAATTCATTAAAATTCAGACTTTTTAATTTCAGAAAGAGATTTAGGGATGCAGGCCTACTTAGGTGACCTAGACTTGTAAATGGTTTTTGAAAAGAATGTTCTATCTCTGTGTATTTGTAGGCAAGCTCTTAACTGTGTTCTTCAGATATCCTTTATAGCTTCTTTCTTTTTTGTCAGATGTTTCAAAGTGAGGAATTTTAAAATTTATAACTTTGCGGATTTTTCATATATCTATTATTCCAATTTTTCCTTTGTGTATTTCAACATAAGGTATATTTGGTGCATAAATATCTGTGATTGCTTTATCTTCATGGAGAATTATTCAGTTAATCATTAGCTAAATGTCAATTATTTTTATCTCAATTCTATTTTGCTGCAGTTGATAGTGATATACAAACTTTTTGAAGGATGGTAATATTTGCCAGATTTGTTTAAAGTTACTACTTATTTAGCTAAGCGATGTACTTACCAAGTTCTTTATTGTTTCAGAATTCTGCATTTCTGTGTCATTTCCTCTTTTCTTTAAAGCCAATTTTTTCCTTTTCCTTTGGGGAAATGTTTGGGTTTTTATTTATTACTTATGTTAACTTTAGAAAAGTCAAAATTTTCAAGTATATGGAGATCATTATGATTTCAATACTGGATTTGGGCACAGCATATCTACTTACATAAAGAATGTTATATCTAGAATTATAAGCGATTGACAAGTACTTTTGCTTTTAAAAAATTTTGGGGGGCACCTGGGTGGTTCAGTTGGTTAAGTGTCTGACTTTTGATTTCGGCTCAGGTCATGATCTTACAGTTCGTGAGTTCCAGCCCTGCATTGGGCTCTGGGTGACAGCACTCTCTCTCCCTTCCTCTCAAAATAAATAAATAAACTTAATTTTTTTTTAATTGTGGTAAAATGCACACACAAAACTGATCAGTTTAGCTATTTTTAAAACCACACAGAAGACGGTTTTTTTTTTTTTTTTTTTTTTTTTATTTATTTATTTATTTTTGGGACAGAGAGAGACAGAGCATGAACGGGGGAGGGGCAGAGAGAGAGGGAGACACAGAATCGGAAACAGGCTCCAGGCTCCGAGCCATCAGCCCAGAGCCTGACGCGGGGCTCGAACTCACGGACCGCGAGATCGTGACCTGGCTGAAGTCGGACGCTTAACCGACTGCGCCACCCAGGCGCCCCAATCAGTTTAGCTATTTTTAAGTGTATGTTTTAGTGATATCACCTAGATTTACCTGATTGTGCAAACATTACTACCATCCATCTCCAGAACTCTTTTCATTTTGCAAAAAACGAAACTCTGCATACATTAATAATAATTGTCCATTCTTCTCTAATCCTAGCCCCTGACAACTACTGCTCAACTTTCTGATTCTGCGAATCACCTAAGTGGAACAATGCAGCATTTGTCTTTATGTAAATCGTTTATTTCCCATAGCTTAATGTCCTCAAGATTCATTCATGCTGTAGGTGTGTGCCAGAATTTTCTTTCCTCTTATTGTTGAATAATACTCCATTGTATTTATGTACCACATTTTCTTTAATCACATCTCTCAATGGATACTTGGCTTGCTTCTACACTTTGGATTTTGGAAATAGTGTCGCTATGCACAAAGGTGTCAAAATATCTCTTTGCTACCCTGCTTTCAATTTTGGGGGATGCATACTCAGAAGCGTAATTGCTGGATCATATGCCAATTCTACTTTTAATTTTCTGAGGAACCACCAAACTGACTTGCATAGCAGCTGCACTATTTTACATTCCCTCCATGTACAGGTGCCAGTTTCTCCACATCCTCACCAATACTTGTTAGGTTCTGTTTTGATTTGTCTTAGAGTAGCTCTCCTAATGGGTGGAGGTGGTATCTCATTATGGATTTATTTTTATTCCCTAATGGTTTATGATGTTGAGCATCTTATGTGTTTTTTGCCATTTGTATAGCTTCTTAGAAATCTATTCGAGTGTTTTGCCAATTTTAGACCCAAGTTGTTTGTGGACTCTTTGTCATTTAGTTATGGGAAGATATTTTTGGTTTTTATTTAAAAGATCCCTGTAGTATACAGAAGATATAGATAGATGATAGATGGATAGATACATACATATATACGTGCATACATACATACATACATAGTTTGGATTGTGTTTAAATATGGTGATAAAATATGAAAAAAATATACATTTAAAATGTATAAAATGTATAAAGTATGTGATTGTAATCCACTAGAATACTGAATTTCCCAAATAAAATATCAAATGGTATCCAAGGAGATACACCAAAAATATTTTCTTCAGTCATTGACTTACTTTCATTTTTGGTAAAGAAATATTGAATGTATTGTGACATATATGTATTTTTGTTTTGTTAAAAATCAGATACCACTAAAAATATTATACTCATTTTATCTTTATTTCCTTCAGGTGTATTGGGTAGGTAAATACTACAAACGTATTCAAATATAATGATCCAATGGAAAAAAATTGAATGCTGAGGAAATATTTCTAATATAAGGTAAAAAAAAAAATTAGAGATAGCCAGTGCAAGTGGGTGAGGGGCAGATTGAGAGAGAGAGAGAGGAGAGAGAGAGAGAATATCAGCACAGGACCTGACATGAGGCTTGATCCCAGGACACTGTGATCATGACCTGAGCCAAAATCAAGGGTTGGATATTCAACTGACTAAGCCACACATGCGCTCATAAAGTGAAATTAAAAAAAAATATTTGTAGAAATATTAAATTACTAATAAACCAAAGTATAAAATCAATTTAAAAATTAATCTATTTTACAATAGGAAGCTTTGGTTTGTCCCCAAGAGATTAAAATTTAACTGACTTCGATCATTTCCTAAATTTTAGAATTAAAAAAACGTGTATTTACATACTTGACAGAAAATATATTCCAGCTGCATTGAAATTAATAAAAGAGCTTAGAATAGTGAAAGGGGTGCCTGGGTGGCTCAATCGGTTAAGCGACCGACTCTTGTTTTTGGCTCAAGTCATGACCTCAAGGTCTGTGGGTTTGAGCCCTGCATTGCGCTCTGTGCTGACAGCTCAGATTCTGTGTCTACCTCTCTCTCTGCCCACACCCCCCCAACTCATGCTGTATCCTTCTGAAAAATGAAAAAACATTAGACAAATTAAAAAAAAAGAATAATTAGTGAAAAAAGGCAACTATCAGATGTCTCTCATTGTTACCATCGCCCCCCTGTGAGCCACATCAAAAATTACATTTAATTTGAGGCCACATTTTCTAGCTGACTTCTGTAATGGAGCAAATTTGATATTTATGACTATACAGGTATTATCTACAACATGGAAACTTGAATGGTCCAGTAGTTAAGGATATAGGCTTTCAGTCAAACGTGTCTGTTTAAATTTCTGCTTTGCTCTTTAGTCTCCATGTAAACTGAAGCAGATTGTTTAAGTATGTATACCTATATACTTGTGTTGTTTTTTTCCATGTACAATATGGGGTCCATGATGATAATAAATGGTCATCTTTTGCAGAACTGTGAATATTAGAAGAGTTAGCTAGCATACATTAAGTCCTATGTACCCTAAAAAGTTGACAGTATGACAATAGATGTGGAGGAGAAAATTGATTAGATAAGCAAGGTTTGGGGTGAGAGTAAGTCTAAAGCCCAGATCTACTGCTTGCTAATTTCACTATAAATTTGTGTGTTTATATTTATTTTATTTATTATTTTTTAAAGACATAGGTTCTTTAAAAATTGTTTTAAATTTATTTTGGAGAGAGACAGAAACAGAGTGTGAGTGGGGTGGAGCAGAGAGAGGCGGAGAAACAGAATCCGAAGCAGGCTCCAGGCTCTGAGCTGACAGCACAGAGCCTGATGCGGGGCTTGAATTCACGAACTGTGAGATCATGCCCTGAGCCGAAGTTGGATGCTTAACCTACTGAGCCACCCAAGCACTCCATAAATTTGTGTATTTATATTTTAAATGGGGATATTATTTGTTTCATTTCCAAGGGTTGCTATGTGGTTTTAATAGTTTAATTCATTTAAAGGGCTCCATACAGTGACTAATAAATAAATTTAATATCAACTATTGTTTTAATAAATGATAACCATCAAAATAGTTTTTTTGCTTTTGGGGCGCCTGGATGGTTCAGTTGGTTGAGTGTCCGACTTCGACCCAGGTCATGATCTCATAGTTCATGGGTTTGAGCCTCATGTCAGCTCTTCACTGGCAGCTCAGAATCTGTTTTGGATTCTCTGTCTCCCACTCTCTCTGTGCCTCTTCTGCTCATGTTCATGTGCTGCCTTTCTCTCTCTCTCTCTCTCTCTCTCTGAAAAATAAACATTAAGAATAGTGTTCTTGCTTTAAATAATAATGTACACATTATTGATTTGTTTTATTTATTTTGAAGTTATTCTTACTTCTTACCTCTGAATTTGTTTTTGCAATACCTTCTTTCTGTACACCTGCACTTTGCTCTTGCTACAAATTCAATTCGTGTCTCCCAGGGTCAGTGGCTCTGACTCTTGCGTAAATACATGGGTGGTTGAAAGGTGATTCTGAAGGAACAAACATATACATTTGAGTATATGACAGAATACTTGTGTGAGTATGTATACATATTTTCAGCATACAGATTATGGAAATATTCACCTAGTTATATCTGAGTTCTACTGAGCCATCTCACAGTAAAATCATGATATGACACTCTATTCAGGCTATGACTTGGAATTATTATGCATCCATTTGTACACCAGTATGATAAAGCAGCCTTATAGTATGTCAGTTTGATAGATTTTGTACATTACTAAAATTGTTGCTTATTTTATATTCCCTATTTTTTCCATTTTTTATTGTTTTAAAACATTTACAAATATTTAGAAGAGATTTATACGCAAAGCAACATCTTTGCAAACATCATTCAAGTCTTCTAGTATAATTTGCTCCCAGCTCTAAACACATCTGTCATTTAATGCAATGTTGCTTTATGTTATTCATGAAGAAAAAGAAAAATATCACATAAAATAAGATATATTTTTATAATAATAAATCATGAAAACATAGTTTTATTTAACCAACTAAATAAACATTTATTGGTATTGTAAATAAGTTTAGAAAGATAAATGCCTTTTTTAATGAAGTACTTTCTCTGTTGTGTTATGAAACTAAATACTGCATGAACATGTCAGAACCCGTCAAATTTTGTACAAAGTGTTTTTTTATTGGGTAAATCCTAGAAGGAAAAAATGAAATAACTATGCTTCCTATTTAGTCTTAACAATACAAAAAAAATACAAAATTTGCCTACATTACTTACATCATTCTTCAAAGACATTTTATGAGTGTTGTTAAACAAGAAATATGGAATTTAGTTTTTAGTTTTAGATAGTGAAGTGGGAAACTATTGATTGATTGTTCTGCAAATGATTCCTTTATATATTTTTGTAAGTTTTTAAATTCTAGTTACTTAACATATAGTGTAATATTGGATTCCAGAATGGATTTTATTGATTCATAACTTAAATACAACACCCAGTGCTCATCCCAACAAGTGCCCTCCTTAATACCCATCACCCATTTAGCTCATTCCCCACCCACCTCTCCTTCAGTAAGTAATCCTCTTTTCTCTATAGTTAAGAGTTTCTTATGGTTTGCTTCTCTCTTTTTTTCCCCTTCCCTTATGTCCACCTGTTTTGTTTCTTAAATTCCACATATGAGTAAAATTATATGGTATTTGTCTTTCTCTGTCATATTTCAACTAGCATAATATACTCTAGCTCCATCCACATCGTTGCAAATGACAAGATTTCATTCTTTTTGATGGCTAATATTCGATTGTATATGTAATATATGTATTTGTATACATAATATATATATATGTATTCCATTGTACAATATATATACATATATATATATATATATATATACACATACACACACCACATCTTCTTTATCCATTCATCAGTCACATGTGCCCTTTATATCAGTATTTTTGTATCCTTTGAGTAAATACTTGGTAGTAAAATTGCTGAATTGTAAGGTAGTTCTTTTTTTTAACTTTTTGGGGGAACTTCCATACTATTTTCCAGGGTGGCTGCACCAGTTTGCTTTCCCACCAGTAGTGCAAGAGGGTTCCCCTTTCTCTGCATCCTTGCCAACATCTGTTGTTTCCTGTGCTGTTAATTTCAGCCATTCTGACAGGTGTAAGGTGGTATCTCATTGTGGTTTTGATTTGTATTTCCCTGATGATGACTGATGTTGAGCATCTTTTCATGTGTCTGTTAGCCACTTGGATGTCATCATCGGAAAAGTGTCTATTCATGTCTTCTGCCCATTTCTTAACTGGGTTGATTTTGGGTGTTGAGTTTGATAAGTTCTTTATAGATTTTTGGATACTAACATTTTATCAGATATGTCATTTGCAAATATCTTCCCCCATTCCATTGGTTGCCTTTAGTTTTGTTGATTGTTTCCTTCCCTTTGCAGAAGCTTTTTATTTTGATAAAATTACAAGAGTTGCCTCTGGAAACATGTCTAGTAAGAAGTTACTGCAGCCAATTTCAAAGAGGTCCTGTCTCCTCAAGGATTTCAATGGTTTCCTTTCTCACATTTAGTTCTTTCATCCATTTTGAATTTATTTGTGTGTGTGTTGTAAGAAAGTGGTCCAGTTTCATTCCTCTGCATGTTGCTGTTCAGTTTTCTCAACACCACTTGTTGAATAATTTTTTTTTCCATTGGATATTCTTTCCTGCTTTGTTGAGATTAGTTGACCTATAGTTGTGGGTCCATTTCTGGGTTTTCTATCCTGTTTCATTGATCTATGTGTCTATTTTTATGCCAGTATCATACTGTCTTAATCACTACAGCTTTGTATTATAACTTGAAGTCTAGAATTGTGGTGCCTCCAGCTTTGCTTTTCTTTTTTCAAGGTTGGCTTGCTATTCAGAGTCTTATGCGGTTCCATACAAATTTTAGGATTGTTTGTTCTAGCTCTGTGAAAAATGCTGGAGATATTTTTATAGGGATTGCATTAAATGTGTAGATTGCTTTGGGTAGTATAGACATATTAGCAATATTCTTCTGATCCATGAGCATGGAATGTCTTTCCATTTTTTGTGTGTCCTCTTCCATTTGTTTTACCAGTGCTTATAGTTTTCAGAATATAAATCTTTCACCTCTTTGGTTAGATTTTTTTCTAAGTATCTTATGGTTTTTGGTTCAGTGGAAATGGGATTAATTTCCTAATTTATCTTTCTGTTGCTTCATTATTGGGGTGTAGAAATGCAACAGATTTCTGTATGTTAATTTTATATCCTGTGACTTTACTGAATTTGTGTATCAGTTCTAGCAATTTCTTGGTTCTTTTTCAGGTTTTGTATATAGAGTATCATGTCATCTGAAAATCGTGAAGGTTTTACTTTTTCCTTGCTGATTGGTTTGGATGCCTTTTATTTCTTTGTTTTGTGTGATTGCTGAGGCTAGGATTTCCAGTACTTATGTAACCCATAACAATGGTGAAAGTGGACATCCCTGTCTTATTCCTGACCATAGAAGAAAAGCTCTGCATTTTTCCCCTTTGAGAATGATATTAGCTGTGGGTTTTTTATATAATGCATTTATTAAATTGAGATATGTTCCCTATAAACCTACTTTGTTGAGATTTTTTTTATGAGTGTATGGTCTACTGTGTCAAATGCTTTTTCTACATCTATTGAAAGAATCATATGGTTCTTATCATTTCTTTTATTAATATGGTGTATCAGGTTGATTTAACTACCCTTGTGGGGCAACTGGGTGGCTCAGTCAACTGAGCTTCCGACTTTGGCTCAGGTCATGATCTCATGGTTCGTGGGTTTGAGCCCCGCATCGGGTTCTATGCTGACAGCTCAGAGCCTGGATCCTGCTTAAGATTCTGTGTCTTCCTCTTTCTCTTCTCCTCCCCAGCTGGTGCTCTGTCTCTCTCTCTGTCTCTCAAAAATAAATAAACATTAAAAGAAAATTTTAAATAATAATTAATAATAATGATAATGATAATAATAATAATAATAATAATAATAATAAAAACTACCCTTTCAGCCCAGGAATAAATCCCACTTGATCATGGTGAATGATTCTTTAATGTATTGCTGCATTCAGTTTGCTACAATTTTATTGAGAATTTTTACATACATTTGCATCAGGGATATTGACCTGTAGTTTTCTTTTTTAGTGAATTCTTTATCTGGTTTTGGTATTTGGTATCAGGGTAATGCTGGCCTCCTAGAGTGAATTTGGAAGTTTTTCTTCCTTGTCTATGTTAGGAATAGTTTGGAAATAATATTTTTAACTATTCTTTAAGTGTTTGCTAGAATTCTCCTGTGAAACCATCTGACCCTGGACTTTTGTTTGTTGGGAATTTTTGATTACTGATTCAATTTTTTTGCTGGTTATCAATCTGTTAAAGTGTTCTATTTTTTCCAGTTTCAGTTTTGGTAGTCATATGTTTCTAGGAATTTCTCCATTTCTTATTGTTGTCTAATTTGTTGACATAGGGTTTTTCATAATATTCTCTTCTAATTGTTTTTATATCTATCGTGTTGGTTGTTATTTCTCCTCTCTCATTTGTGATTTTATTTAATTGAGTCTTTTCTCTTTTTGATAAGTCTGGTCAGGGGTTTATCAATTTTTATTATTATTTTCAAAGAACTGGATCTTGGTTTCATTGATCCATTGTACTGTTTTATTGTTGTTGTTGTTTGTTTGTTCCTATATCATTTATTTGTTCTTTAATCTCTATTATCTTTATTTCTGATGGCATTAGATTTCATTTGTTTTCCTTTTTCTAGCTCCTTAAGGTGTAAGGTTAAGTTGTGTATTTGAGATTTTTCTTCCTTCTTGAAGTAGGTTTGTATTGCTATATACTTTCCCCTTAGGATTGCTTTTGCTTTATCTCCAAGGTTTTGGACCTTTGTGTTTTCATTTCCATTTGTTTCCATGTATTTGTTTTATTTCTTCTTTGATTTCCTGGTTGACCCAGTCATTGTTTAGTATCATGTTGTTTAACCTCCATGTATTTGTGGTCTTTCTAAATTTTTTCTTGTAGTTAACTCCAAGTTTCATAGTGTTGTGGTTAGAAAATATGTGTGGTATGATCTCAATATTTTTGTACTTGTTGAAGATTGATTTGTGACCTACTACATAATCTGCTGTGGAGAATGTCCCATGTACACTTGAAAAGTATTTGTATTCTGATGTTCTAGAATGGAATGTTCTAAAAATATCTGTTAAGTCCATCTAGTCCAGTGCGTCATTCAAAGCCATTGTTTCCTTGTTGATTTTCTGTTTAGATGATCTGTCTATTGATGTAGGTGGCATTTTAAAGTCCCCTACTATTATTATCAATTGGCTCCTTATGTTTGTTATTAATTTTTTATATACTTGGGTACTTCTGCATTGGGTAGATAAGTATTTACAGTTGTTAGATCCTCTTGCTGGATTGTCCCCTTTATTATGTTATGGCACCCTTCTTCCTCTCTTATTACAGTCTTTGTTTTAAAGTCTGGTTTGTCCAATATAAGTATTGCTACTGTGGCTTTCTTTTGACGTCCATTTACATAATAAATGTTTCTCCACCCCCTCACTTTCAATCTGCAGGTGTATTTAGATATAAAATAAGTCTAATGTAAGCAGAGTATAGATAGATCTTATATTTTATCCATTATGACACCCTAAGTCTTTTGATTGGAGCATTTAGTCCATTTGCCTTCAGAGTAAGTGTAAACAGATATGAATTTAGTGCTGTTTTATTACTTGTTTTGTCATTGGTTTTGGAGATTTTCTCTGTTCCTTTCTTGTCTTTATCACTTTTGGTCTTTCCTTTCCACTCGAAGAGTCCCCTTTTATAATTCTTTGATAGCTGATTTAGTGGTCTTGAATTACTTCAGTTTTTGTTTGTCTGGAAAACTCTTTATCTCTCCTTCTATTCTGAATGATAGCTTTTCTGGATAGGGGTTTCTTGGCTGTAGATTGTCCCCATTTAGCACTTTGAACATATCATGCCACTCCCTTCTGGCCTTCCATGTTTCTGTTGAGAAATATGCAGCTAGCCTTATGGGTATTCCCTTATAAATTAAGAACTTCTTTTGTCTTGTTTCTTTTAAGATTTTTTTCTTTATCACTATATTTTGCCAGTTTAATTACAGTATGTCTTGGGGTTGATCTGCTTTTATTGATTTTAATGGGAGCTCTTGTGCCTCTTGAATCTGTGTGTTTGTTTCCTACCCCAGATTAGGGATGTTTTGAGCTATTATTTCATCAAATAAATTTTCTGCCTCCTTTTACATCTCTTCCTCTTCTGGAATTCCTATAATATGAATGTTAGTATGTTGGATGGAGTCACTGAGTTCCCTAAGTCTATTCTTGCGTTCCATATTTCTTTCCTTTCTTTTGTTCGGTGTCATTATTTTCCATTATTTTAGCTTCTATGTCACTTACTCATTCCTCTGCTTTTTCCAGCCTGCTCTTCATTGCATCAAGTATGTTCTAATCTCAATCATTGTAGTTTTCATTTCTGACCGATGTTTATCTCTACGGCAAGGATCTCTGTGAAGTCTTCTCTCCTTTTTTCAAGACCAGCAAGTATTCTTATGACTGCTGCTTTAAATTCTCCATCAGACATGTTACTTATATCTCTTTCATTTAGATTTCCGGCCATGACCTTATCTTGTTGTTTCATTTGGAGTGAATTTGTCTGTTTTGAATTTTTTTTTAACGTTTATTTATTTTTGAGACGGAGAGAGACAGAGCATGAATGGGGGAGGGGCAGAGAGAGAGGGAGACACAGAATCGGAAGCAGGCTCCAGGCTCTGAGTCATCAGCCTAGAGCCCCACACGGGGCTTGAACTCACGGACTGCGAGATCGTGACCTGAGCTGAAGTCGGATGCTTAACCGACTGAGCCACCCAGGCGCCCCTGAATTTGTCTGTTTTAGCATTTTGTCTAAATCTCTGCCTTCTTCAATGTGGCTTCTTCTATCCCTTCAGTTGTGAAGTTTTTTCTGTCAGTCTTCAGGTTGATTTCTTGGGTATTTAAAATGATTTGATAGATATCTAGTTGTGTTCATGGAATAAGAGGAGCCTAGAGTCCTACTATTGTGCCATTCTCCTTCCCTCCACTACCAGTAGTACCTTGGACAAACTGCTTAACCACTTTGAACTTTGGTTTTCCTGGGTGTTTCTCAATTTTTTTTTTTTCATGGATCTGGCTTCATTCATTGCCACTTAAAGAAATATTACTTTTCTGTTCAGTTCTAGAGGCTAGAAGTCCAAGATCAAAGTGCTGGAAGGTCTGATTTCTTCTGAAGTCTTTCTCCTTGGCTTGCTGCCTCTTGTTGTGTGCCTTACCTCTGTGCCCATGTGTGCCTGGTGTCTCTGTGATTGTGGATAGTTTTTAAGGCTCACCTTACCTTCTTTCTCTTCTGCCCTTCATCTGGACAAGCTGATAAGAAAGCCTGAGTGATTGCTCTATTATGTATCAAATAAATCATCTCCCAGTCATCTATCACTTATCAATAAATTATCATATATCCATCATGTTTCAATTATTTATTCATTTATTTTAAAGTTTATTTAGACAGAGAGTGCGCACAAGACTCTGCAAGTGGGGGAGGGCAGAGAGGGAGAGAGAGAATCCCAAGCAGGCTCCATGCTGCTAGCACAGAGCCTGATATGAGGCTCAGTCTCACAAACCATGAGATCATGACCTGAGCTGATATCAAGAGTTGGATGCTTAACACTGAGCCACCTAGGCACCCCATCTCTCAATCATTTATTATCTAAATACCATACTTCATCAGTCTTTCATTTATTACATGTCATCAATCTATCATGGATTAGCAATGTATCTTCAAATTATAAGTACAGACTAATAATTCTAGCCATTACACGATCTTAACATTCTTCCTTGTCTTCCCTTGCTTAACATTTCTTACTTCCTTTCTCTGACAGTTATAAGTGTGTCTTCCAGTTTTATCAATATATTTCTCATTTGCTTACTCAGACAGTAAAACAGAAAATTGTCTCAGAATTGCTCACTCATATCACTGAGGTGAAAAAAAAAAATCATGCACTGCATAGGATTCAGCATTTTTTTTGCAGTTCTTTTTGTCTTCAAGCTGAGTAGAAAAGGTGATAGTACACTATGTTATATGGTTACCTCAATTTCCTTTACAGTAGCTATAATTATATTCAAAATAAATGTAGTGAGTTTTATTTATTTCTGGTTTCTAGAATCTCTGTTGTATTTTTGAGACAGTACTCTTAATATTCTCTTAATTCGAGTAGCTTTGTAGTATGTCTTTAATTCAGGTAGTGTAAATCCTGTTATTTTGTTCCTCTTTTCCTTGTATTGGATATTCTAGGCACTTTGCATTTCCTATAAATTTTAGATAAATAAAACATTTTTAAATGTTTATTTTTGAGACAGAGAGAGACAGAGTGCGAGCAGGAGAGGGGTAGAGAGAGAAAGAGACACAGGATCTGAAGCAGGCTCCAGCCTCTGAGCTGTCGGCACAGAGCCTGATGTGGGGCTCGAACTCACAAACTGTGAGATCATGACCTGAGCCAAAGTCGGACGCTTAATCTAATGAGCCATCCAGGCGCCCCTAAATAAAAGATTTTTTAAAAGGATTCCATATAAAGCCATGGAGATTATACTTACGCTTATTTTGGATTTCTAAATAATTTTGGTAAAATTGATATCTTTTTTAAAGTCTTCTAATCCATAAACTTTGAATATTTTTGCATTTACTTAGGTCTTCCTTAATTTCACTTAGCAGTGTTTTGTAGTTTTTACAGTAAGGTACTGGTTTTGCATAACTTTTGTTAGGTATATGCTTATGTTTATAGGATGTATAATAACACAGTAAGCTGCTTTTATTCAAGAGTCAAATATGTGAATAACTTTAATATCTGAAAAGTTGCCTGTTCTAAATAACTGTTCTAATAAACTGAATAATAAGGAAGGCATAATGATAGTTTTACTAATATTTTAAAAATAAATACAAATTTGATGTTAATTTTTTTCCAAAAAGCTACCAAATTTATACATTAGTTTTAGATTTTATCTGTTTGATTGTAGTTATCATAGAGCATTATTTGTGGACCATCTTGTCATTTAAAAATAATGACAGCTGTAATTCTTTTCCAGTCTTAATTTCTTTTGTCCTTGCTTTATTGCATAGGTGACTTTTAAGTACAATATTACAAAAAAAATGTGGAGATAATGAAATTTCTTTTCTATTATCAAACTCAGAGGAATATGTGATTTTTTCATTCTTAAGTAGAATATTCATTTAATATTGTTTTATCTTTCCAGATTGCAAACTTTTAAAGTTCTGAATTGATTTAGATTTCTCAATGATTGTCTGTGTCTCTGTCTCTGTCTCTGTCTCTGTCTCTCTCTCTCTCTCTTTTTTTTACCAAGTATTTTAATATATTTATTTGGCAAAAGTTCTTTTTCCCCCTCCTTTATTCTGTTAATATGCTGGATCACTGAATTAATTTTGAATGTTAAACTAATTTGAATTATTGAAATAAATCTCATATAGTCACAATATATTATCGTTTTGTGTACTTCTGGATTATGTTGCATCATATTTTCTTTAGAGTTTTTGTGGTTATGTGTTAATAGAACATATTGCCTTTACATTTGTTTTTCTTTTGAGATTTTCATATATGCTTATTCTGGATTCATAATATACGGGTTCAATTATTTTTAAATATAGGGAAATAATTGATTTTTCTATTTTTTCTTGTTTATGTTTTCATAAGTGTTCTTCTTTCCTGAACATTTTGTACATTTCACCTAACAGGTCAAATGTATTGCCACAAAGTTGTTTATATTAGCATCTTATTATCATTTGGGACTGAAGGATCTATTATATAGTGTAAGTAGTTTGTGGTTTGGTATTCTTTTTGTGATCTGATTTTCAGTGTTTATATAAATGTTATTAACATTTAAATGTCAGTCTTAGGCTTTATTGATTTTCTTTTTTGAAAAATGTTTAATATTTCATTTTTACTTAGACCTAATCATGTGTCTCTTATTGTTTTCTTCGCTACAATACAATAAAAAAGTTTGGATTATTGTTTTAGTTTTTCTTTTTACTATTTAATTTAAAGTATTCTTTAAACACTTTTTTAACTGCAGTTTCCCCAAACTTGATATTTTGTTTTCATTACTTCTCATTCTAAAGTATAATTGCCATTGCAATTTTTTATACATTTTATGTTACTCAGTTTCACACATTTGAATTCAATTTAAATTTCCTAGTTATATCTTTGGTTTCTGGTTTAATTCAATTATGTCAAATGAGTATACCATATATGGTTTATATTTTCGGGTATTTGGTAAGACTTATTTTATAGTTCTTTATATAAACTATGTCTTTTGGTAAATAGTCCATGTGTTCTGAGAAAGGATGAATATTTTGCAAGTATTGGATGCATTTTTAGTAAAGGACTTTTCTTAGCAATTACTTTGGTGATTGTAGATTTCTACAATGAAAAAGAGCCTTCTTTAACTAGCATTGCACCTTTGATTTCTTCACACTGTAGGTAAACAGCTGACATTTCAGGTGATATTCAAATGTGAGTCACATATTTGACAGTTGAGTAGATCTGGGTTACTGAATTGTTAGCAAATATTAAAAGTCTCATTCTACACTGCTGCCACAAAAGTAACACTTTTTTAAAGAAATACTGTCCTTGATTTTTAAATACATGAATCACCTGTTTAAAAAGAAATCTATGTTAATGGATTTACATGGCTATATAAATGATGAGTTAGTCTGTAAACGGATTCCTAGGAAACTCACTACATGTTGAAGAACATATTGTAATAATTTTTCCCTTTGCTGCATTTCAATCCTTTGGATGTGTTTTGAAGCCCAGCTTTAACTGCAGATATTTTATTGTAAACAGAAAAAAAATGTGTCTGAGATCATTTGATATGTCTGTTGGGAAGAGAGGTTTCACAGTTACGAACATTTTCCCAATGCTTTCAATAGATCTCCAGTATATTTCACCCTCCTTATTTTATTCTGAAAATATAAGAATAAAGAGTAAATATACAATACATATGCCATCCTTATTAGAAAATAAGCACGAGGACTTGACTAGCCTGAGAGCCAACTGGACCTATTAAATAGAGTTCAGCATTCAGCACCTTTATCCTCCCGATGACAGATAGTTTCAGACAGCATAGGTCTGACTCTGTAGAGAAGAGCCGACAGGTGTTCTCTTTGAGCAAGCTACTCCCAAGTAGAAATAGCACAGATCACAGACAAATTTTGTTTTATTGCTTCTCCAATGCAACAAGAATGCTTTATAACAAACCACCTCTAAAGTCAGTAGTTTAAAACAATACCTGCTTATTTACTTTTTTTCTCTTTGTGTGTGAGTAGATCTTCAGGCTACCAACCTACTGGGCTTGACTTAAGGCTGCAGTGAGTTTCTTTTTATTTTATTTTTTTAATGTTTACTTACTTTTGAGAGAGAGAGAGACAGACAGACACGCAGAGAAAGAGGGAGATGTAGAATCCAAGACAGACTCCAGGCTGAGCTGTCAGCACAGAGCCTGACACAGGGCTTGAACTCATGAACAGTGAGATCACGACCTGAGCCGAAGTCGGACATTCAGCTGACTAAGCCACCCAGGAGCCCCAAGGTTGCAGTGAGTTTCAAGTCTGCCCCTGGGTTTCCACATTCTCTTTGCACCTGCACGTAGCTGAACATGCTTTTCTCTCAACAGATCACTGAAGCACAGAATGGAAACAAACCCCTTAAAGGCTTGGCTCAAAAGTAGCCTGTTTACAATTCTGATCACATTTTCTTTCCCAAAGCAAGTCATGTGAATATATACAAATCAGTGGGACTGCAAAGTATAGAAAAGAAATCATATGAGGGATTAAAAGCCCACATGATAAAGAGTAAATACGTAATTCCAAATACAGGTAAGAATGGAAAACTGAGGGTAATAATTCCACCCCCTACACACACCCAGTTCTTTCTAAATTTAGCAATCGAACAAGAAAATTTGCCTCCTCAATAGTAGAGTAAGGAAAAAATTACTAAGAGGTTCAGTGTTACTAATGTGTCTGCTTTCACAGAATAAAAACATTTTTAATAGGGAATAAAGGTTTCTCTTTAAAAACTAACACATCATTGTTAGTATACTGAGTAAAGATGATAATAAAATTCAGCCTAAAATTACATTTGATTTCAATAGGGTTTTTTCCAGGTAGTCATGAAATATCATTTCATTTTAACTGAAAATGAGAGATAATAATTACTTTAGATGTTGATGATCACACACATTGCAATTTTTATAGACCTCATTCCCTGGCAGCCCAAAGAAATTTGGAGGAAATGAAACAAGAATAACTTGGACCCTATTTCTCTACTTGGAAGTCATTGTATAACAAAGACTGCTCCAAAATCCATGTTAGGACTAAGGCCTTTTATAGAATTTGGACTTTTGACAAGAAAATAAAATTTTAAATTTCATTGTGTGTGAATTGATTGTCTCATTTTTGGAAACGGCTAGTTTTACTATAGAATGCAGGAGAATTTAAATGGACAAAATAGACGAATGTATGGTGTCAGATTATCACCTCACTTTCCAGGGATGATAGTTTTATAAAACTTAAATGAGGATTAAAAAAAAAAAGGAAAAGATAAATATAGACACAGATTTCTTTAAGTTTGCTTAAATGTATCTTTGGAACATATTTTAAAATAACTCCTGGAATGGATAATACTTTAAACTTATCTATATAGAAGCAGAACAAAGGACTTACTCCTAATTTAGAATCTTTGTTAATTCCTTCGCTTTAAAAAATTTCAAAGTTCTTTTGCTTTGAAAAAAAACACATAAAACTGACTTCCTATAGCACCATTCAAAAAAATAAAGTACTTTTCATAAAGTAAGCAAAAATAGGTGATTGTGATTGATGAAGTTTAAAATTTGCCTATAGTATCAAAGACTTTTGGTTTCAATAAGAATTTTTGCTGAAATTTCTTAGATTCTAAGCTACTTTTACATTAACATGTTCATATCCATTAAAAAATGACAATATTTTTAAATTTTTAAATTTTTTTTATTTTTGAGAGAGAGAGAGAGAGAGAGAGAGAGAGAGAGAGAGAGAGAGAGAGAGTGTGATCAGGGGCGGGAGAGGGGCAGAGAGAGAGGGAGACACAGAACTTGGAAGTAGGTTCTAAGCTCCGCGCTGTCAGCAAAGAGCCCGACGCAGAACTCGAAGTCATGAACTATGAGATCGTGACCTGAGTGGAAGTTGGAAGCTTAACCGACTGAGGCATCCTAAATAATAATATTTTAAAGCTAGTAATTTCATCAGCAACAAAACATCTCTTGTTTTACTTTATTAACATTCACTTTCTCATAAAAGATTCAGGACAGCTTATAAGACACACAGTCTAACCTTACATAAAATAATTATTATATATAGCATATATGTATATATATGCAGATTCTTATACTTTATGTAAGTAATGAATTATTAACACTGAGTAAACTGTAAAAAATTGATCAGATATTAAAAAAATAAACCTAAAAGCAAAAAAGAAGTTGTAGCTACAATGTCAACAGAGAAAATAATTGAAAAATGCTTGATTATTCCATAAAAGGAAGGAAAGGAGGAAAAAGAAATTTTACATGGCAGTAAAAAAGAAAGTGAATTATTCTTATGCCTAAGACCATGGATGAATCTCAAGCTGCTATGCAGAGGATCAGAAAAAGGACACAGAAAATCCACATAAATGACGACGTGTGTGCATGGGGGGGTATCTGTTTGAGATAAAATTAATGTTTCATAGGGAGAAATACCCCAGAAATTTGATTGCCCCCAGATGAGAAATTGAGATAAGAGGAACAAGAAAACTTTGTGGCATAAGAGAAATGTTCTGTACATTGATAAAAGTACATGGATGAATCATCATTTTTTTTCTGAATGATCAAATTTAAATATAGAAATAAACTTAATAGATTTGTTTTCCATAGTGGTATGAGTTAGGATTTCTCAACTATTTTCTGTGAATTCTAGATTTAAAAAATTAGTAATTTTATTGAGTTTCTTTTATCACAGATTACAATGTAGAAAGCAGGAGATCACAAATGTAGAAAGAGAATAGACAAGAATGCCCCCCTAGTGTAGATCTGAATTGGAATTTTAGGTATGAGCATAAATTAATGATTGTAAGTATAGATTTACATAGCAATCTTTGTATAGAAAATAGCTTTATATAAATCTATACATGTAGTTTTAAATATTTTTATATATGTATGTATATATGAATATATAATTCATACATAAATGTTATGTGTATGTATGTGTAAGTATGTTTTATATGTGCATGTGTGTTTGTATTTTTTTTTTCTAGTTCTGCTTTCTAACAACACCTGGGGCACCTGGGTGGCTCAGTAGGTTGAAGGTCCAACTCTTGATTTCAGCTTAGGGTGTGATCCCAGGGTTGTGGACCAAGCCCTGTGTCAGGCTCTGTGCTGAGCATGGTCTCTCTCCCTCTGCCTCCTCCCCTGGTCCTTCTCTCTCTCTCTTAAAAAAAAAAACAAACAAAACAAAACACATACACACAAATGCACATATACACACACACAAATATACATATATTTAAGAACACCTAGAAGCAATGACATACCTTTATCAATGAGTATACCTAGCATCTATATCTTGCTTTAAAGAAATTACTATATTTTTCCTGGGCAATTTTGGATTTACAGTTACATTGAAACCAGTACAAAGGGTTTCCATAAACCTACTCCTGTTTCCTCCCTCAGTTTTCGTTATTATTATCTCTCATTAGAGTGACAGCTCTGTTGCATTGATGGGCCAATATTGATACTTTATTATCAATGAAATTTCACAATTGCATTGTTTCTTTGTGTTGTACATTTTTTGAACGTTGACAAATGTATATGGGCATGGATCCTCTCTTAGAGAGTCCTACTCTCTCTCTCTGCTTTGCTCTAGTTATTCCTCTCTCCCTCCTCCCACCCACACTCCTGGGATTCACTGATCTTTTTACTGTGTCCCTAGTTTTGCTTTTATGGACAGACACATATTAAAATCATGCAGTATGTAACATTTTTTATCTGGGTTTCTTTCACTTAGCAATATCATTTAACATCCTACCATACTTTTTTTTCATGGCTTCAGAGTTCATTTCTTCTTATTGCTGAATAGTATACCATTGTATGGATTTCCCATAGTTTGGTTATCCATCCACTGAAGAACATCTTGGTTTCTGCCAAGTTTGGCCACAACTAATAAAGTTGCTATAAACATTCTGTACAGTTTGTGTGTGTGTGTGTGTGTGTGTGTGTGTGTGTGTGTGTGAACATAAGTTTGGAGCTCATTTGGGTAATTGCCTAGGAGTGTGATTTCTGGATAGTATTAAGACTGTATTTAGTGTTGGATTAACTGTCAAACTGTATTCCAAAGTGGTGTTACCATTTGTATTTCCACAAGCAGTACGTGAGAATTCCTGTTGCTTCAAATTCACACCATCATTTGTGTTTTAGATTTTAGCCATCCTAGTTGGTGTATAGTGGTATCTCGTTGTTTTAATTTGTAGTTTTCTAAGGACACATGATGCTCACAACCCTTTCATATGCTTATTTATGATTTGTATATTTTCTCGGGTGAGATTGCTTTTTAGTAACATTCTTAATTGTGTGGAATGTTTTCTTATTGTTGTGTTTTAAGAGCTCAATATATTCTGTGTAATAGTCATGTATCAGACAGATACATATCTTTTGCAATCTCCCTACATTGTTTGTCTATTCATTCTCTTAATACTGTCTTTCACAGAGAAGAAGTTTTTATTATTAATGAACATTAATTGTTTTTCTTTTAAGATGGCGCCTTAGGCATTTTTAACTAACTGTCATTGCTAGACTCTAAGAAACAGATTTTTCTCCTATTCTATCTTTTAGGATTTCTACAGTTTTGTGTTTTACATATAGGTCTCTGATCAATTTTGAGTTAATTTTGTAAGAAGTATAAGGCCTTTTTTGTTTGTTTTTCTTTTTGCATGTGGATGTCTAGTTTTTACAACACCATTTTTTCCCCCAAAACAGTCTCCTTTCTCCATTGATTACTTTCACTCCTTTTGAAAGATCAGTTGACTGTATTTGTATTGGTCTATTCCTGGGCTCTCTAATATGTTTCATTGATCTATTTGATATTTTGCCTACACCACACTATCTTGATTACTGTAGCTTTGTAATAAGTCTTGAAACCAGGTACTGTCATTCCTATGACTTTGTCCTCCTATTACATTGTGTGTGCTATTTTGGGTATTTTGCCTTTCTATTTATATTTTTGAGTCCATTTGTTGATATCCACAAAATAAGATAAAATTGAGATTGTGTTGAATTTATATGTCAATTTGGGAAGAACGGATATGTTTACAATATTGAGTCTTCCTGACTGTGTACGTGTAGTATCTCTTCATATACTTAGATCTTCTTTGATTTTATTCATCAGATATTTATAGTTTTCTTTATATATAAATCTTGTTATACCTGTAATTAAATGATTTTGGTATTAATTGAAATAGTACTGTATTTTAAATTTCATTTTTTGATTGTTTGTTACTGATGTATAAGAAAGCAAATGACTCATGTATTAAATTTATATCCTGTAATTGTTCCATAATTCCTTACTAGTTACCAGGAGTTGTTTTGTTCACTCTTTGGGACTTTCGCCCTAGACAGTCATATAATATGCAAACAAATATAGTTTTATTTCTTCCTTCCCACTTTGTATACTTTTTATGGCCTTCTTTTTTCTTACTGCATTAGTTAGGACTTCCGGCACAACATTAACTAGGAGTGGTGAGGGTAGATATGCTTGCCTTTTCCTATGTCTTAATTCTAGATACAATTTTCCATGGGAATAGTCTAGGGATCCTTAGAGGAAAGTCTCTTTCCTAAGCTTATGCTAAGAAAGCCTAAGATGACTTGGAATATCTCCTCATTCTAGAAATGAAGAAAATAGCCCAAGAATAATGGGGACAGAGGAAAAGGAAGTAAGGAACAGCATGATGAGATTTTCTCTGAGAACATTTGGGGTAGTTTGGACCTCAAAATAAATAATGACAGCAATTGATTATAATTCATTGAATAAATAAAAATCCGTAACTATTAGTATTATAAATAAGTTAATGGTAAAATTTCCATTAATCAATATAAATGCAATGATAAACTTATATAATTACTAATGCTTGCTAACACTATGGCAGTATAAAGAATTAAAATATTTGTTTAAAGCATGTCTACAAATTATTAATGACAATGTGAAAAAGAAAAACTTTACATAGGAGAGATGTAGTGGACATCACCTAATCCAAGTGACCAAAATTAACATTACTAATTTTAGGATAAACCAGTATCATGCGGCTTCTAATATGATGCCCCGAGATGAACACATCATGTTTGTAGCAATATTACCAAAATGCACAATTTGAGTCCTAAAAAATACTGTATAAGTCCTAATTAAGGGATATTCTGTAAAAAATATCTTACTTTAGTTCATAGGACAGTCAAGGGAAAAAGATAAAATAAAATAAAGGATACTAAGTAATTCTTTCAGATTAAACTAGACTAAATAGACCTGACAATGATATACGGTGCTTGATGTTGGATTGGATCCTAGCAAGGAAAATTTTTGGTAAATTACAGTATTAATATAATTGATAAAAGTATTAGTTTAGATAATAGTGTTTGTATTCAATCTCTTGATTTTAATAATTGTTCTATGGCTAGGTAATAGCATATTTTTGTCTTCAGGATATACTGTATCTAACCTTAGAGGAATGGTGAGTTTGGATAAAAGATATGTAGTAATTTTAGAGGCCCTTGGGTGATTCATTTGGTTAAGCGTCCGATTCTTGATCTCAGCTCAAGTCATGATCTCATAGTTCGTGGTCTCCTACATCTGGCTCTGCACTGACAGTGTGAAGCCTGCTTGGGATTCTGTCTCCCTCTCACTCTGCCCCTCCCCCACTTGCTCTCCATCTCTCTCTCTCTCAAAATAAATAAAAATAAACTTTTAGAAAAGATCTATGGTAATTTCTTGTATAGGCATACCTCAGAGATATCATGGGTTAAATCCAAACCACTATAAGAAAGCTAATATGGAAATAAGGTGAGTATCTCAATAAAGCGGGTCAAAGACTTTTTTGGTTTCCAAGTACATATAAAAGTTATGTTTACACTACACTGCAGTATACTAATTACACAAAAATGATAGGTCTTTAAAAACAGTGTACATAACTAAAAATATATTTTATTGCTAAAAAATGCTAACCGTCATCTGTGCTTTCAGCAGGTCATAATAAAAAATCACAGATCACCGTAACAAATATAATAATAATGAAAATGTTTGAAATCTCATGAGAGTTACCAAAATGTGACACAGAGATACAAAATGAGCAAATGCTATTGGAAAAGTGGCACCAATGGTGTTCTTATATTTATATAGAATGGTACCTGTGAAGCCCAATAAAGCAAAGTACAATAAAACAGGGATGCCTGTGCTAGTCTTATGATATACAATATTACATATATATTATTATTACATATTTATTATTTATACTCTAAGATATGTGTGTGTATAGACACATACATACGTATATGTTAGCTCCTTCCTATGGAAAGATTGAAAGTACAATAGATCCAGGCATTGTGTTTTATCCTAAAGAAATATATGGAATCTTCTTCACTACTTTCTAATAATATTTCAAAAAGGATATATTTTAGTATGTGAAATTCAGAATAAATATAGAATAAATATTTAGAAGAAGCAAAACTACCCAAACATTTGTGCTTCAAGATTTTGCAAATTCTCAGAGAAAAAAGCTGTGCCATATAATGAGTTTTCATCAAATAACAGGGAAGTTTCAAAAGACAGTTCTTATAGCAGTGCCTTGAAATAGAAGTTAATGGTGACTTTTTGCTATTTTCTAATGGCTATTTTCACATCAGAAGTAGATCGTAGATTAATGGATGGGCTTCATAGTTGTTAAAATAATTTTCTTTTTAAAAAAATACTTGTGTTTTGGAAACCTATTACTCAATTGATTGTAAAACTGCGATGTGTTGAGAATTTATTACCTACCATGCACTACACTAAGGATTAGCATACAATTGGTCATTTGATGTCTTTCAGGAGACTTGCAAGTTTTATAGTTTGCTTTAAATCACACAAGTAAGGATTAGTGCACAGATTCAAATTGATACTCCAGCTATGTTATTATAATCCCTGTGCAATATAACTTAGTTCCCTGTAATAAGCATTGCTAAATGAAATCATGATAGTGTATGCAAAATGACTTAAATATGCATATGTCACTGTAAGTGATTTTCATCAGCATAAATTCATTGAGCATCTATAAAGATGATGGTTTTACTAGCATTAGATATACAAAGAACAACTATGCCCAAAGTGGATGTGGCAAGAAATAGAGATACTGGGATCTCTGCATAAAACTAAAATTAAAAATAAAAGTTATCTTTTTGCTAAAAACAATTACATAGAAAGTATTTTCACATTGTACCAAGATAGTATTCGTTAAGGATATCAACATATATCACTTAAAGAGACATTCTAAATCTAAATAAACTCGGGAAATACTGAATTAAGCACAGCTGAATCTCTTACAGGAGTTCCTAGAGCATTTAATATGCAAACTCGTAATTGTATATCACTTAGAAGTTAATGCAATACGCAGCGTACCTCCAGTTCAAATTGCTAGAGAACCGCCGCTTCCTTCCTCACTTTTATCTCCCTAACAAAATATCTCCAGAGTTAGAGCTCCACAGGGTACATGCATTGCAGTTAGAGCAATACTGATATGATGTGAGAAGCTTCAAGATAGAGGAGGATAAAGCTCGGAAAATCATTAAAATTCAGCTAATTGTCAGGAAACAGACATTTCAGTTATTTTGAAAAGAGAGATCAGAGACTGAGTGAGAAAAAAAAAATGTTACTTGATGAGGAGAAAGCTTCCATGCAAGAACTATTATCTGTATTGTCGAGATAAATGTCAGTGAACAGTGAGGAAATGAAATGTTGAATATAGATTCATTTTAACAATAAATGAATATGGCATCTTGAAAAGAGTATTCATATGGAAAAAACATTGCAATAAAATTTGTATTATATTTGGTAATAAATAGCAAGGAATTGGAGAAAAAAGACAATGATACATAAAAAGGAACAGGGAATAATCTGGAGATCAAGGACCCCAATTAACACAAGTCAAGGGCTCCCCCTTGGAAAGGATGTGGGATGCTATTTGCTTTGAGGCAGAGAGGCGTTAGATCAGAGGTTCTCACATGTGGCCCCTGTTCAGTCTCATCACCTAAAGACTTATTTGAAATGCCAAGTCTTAAACTCTGTTAGTGGGCGTGGACTCTATAACAAATTTCCATAGATTGGATGGTTAGACAACAAGTATTTATTTTTCACAGTTCTGGAAGCTAGAATTGGAAGATCAAGGTTCTGGCATGCTTAGATTTTTGGTGAGGGCCCTTTTCCTGGTTTATAGAGGGGTGCCTTCCTAATTAACTCTAGAGGTGGAGGGGGTGCCTGGCAGTCTGTGTTTTTATAAGCCCTCCAAATGTTTCTGTTTCATCCTTATTTTGAGGACAAATCCATTTCGTGTTAATTTGGAGAAAACAGTGATGTTTTCAGAAAGATGTTGCATGTTCAAAGCATTAACATGAAAAACTCAGAAAATAAAATTACCCCAGCTTCAGGCCTTTTATGCTTACTGATTATGGTGGATCCTCAAGTGGGCTTGTGATTCTGCTGTGTTCTTAGCATTGAAAGGCACACTCGTTTTAAATCGGATGATTTTTTTTTTTTTTTTTTTTGGTTTCGGTTTTGGTTTTGGTTTCTTTGTCGTTTTGCTATTGAGCTGTATGTGGTTTTTAAATATATTTTGGATATAAACTTCTAGTAAAATGTATGCTTTGCAAATATTTCCTCCCATTCTTTAAGTTTCTTTTTTCATTTTGTTGATCATTTTTCTTTTACTCTGAAGAAGCTTTTGACTTTGTTATAGTCACAATTGTTTTTATTTTGTTGCTTGTGCTTTAGGTGCCATATCAAAAAAAAAAATTCCAAAACCCAAGTCAAGGATCTTTTCTCCTATGTTTTCTTATAGGAGTTTCATGGTTTCAGGTCTTATATTTAAACCTTTAATCAATTTTGAGTAATTTTTGTGGTTGGTATAAGATAGGCGTCTAATTTCATTCTTTTACGTGTTAGTATCCAATTTTCCCAGTACCATTTATTGAAGAGTCTATCTTCCCCATGGAGTATTCCAACTGTTTTGTCAAATACAATGGGCAAAAGGCAAATAGACATTTTTCCAAAGTTGGTAATCAAATGGCCAACGGATATATCAAAAGTTGCACATTATTAGTCATTAGGGAAATGCAAATCAAAACTACAATGAGATAATACCTCCTACCTGTTAGAATAGCTACCACCAAAAAGACGAGTGGTAACAAATGCTGGTGAAGATGTGGAGAAAAGGGAATATTTACACACTGTCAGTGGAAATGTAAATTGGTACAGCCACTGTTGAAAAGAGTATGGATATTCGTCTAAAACTTTAAATAAAACTACTGTATGATCTAGCAATCTCACTTCTGGGTATATATCCGAAGGAAGTGAAATGGTATGTCAAAGAGATATCTGCCTGCCCATGTTTATTGCAGTGTTACTTAAAATAGCCAGGACATAAAAATCTTAAAATCTTAAGTGTATAGAGACAGTTGAAAGGATGAAGAAAATGTCCATATATTTACACACACACACACACACACACACACACACAGCCATTAAAAAATGAAGGAAATCCTGCCATTTGTGAAAACACGGACAGACCTTGAGGTCATTATGCTAAGTGAAAAGCCAGAAAAGAACAATTATTGTATAATTTCACTTATGTGGAATGTAAAACCAACCAAAATCATAGAAAAAGACAACATATTTGTAGCTTCCGAAATGTGAGGGTGGAGTGTGGTAGAATTGAGTGAAGGTGGTCAAAAGGTGCAGACTTTCAGTTATAAAACAAATAAGTACTGGGAATATAATGTACAACATGATGACTATACTTAACACTGCTTTATGGTATATTTGATTATTTATTTATTTTTTAACGTTTATTTATTTTTGAGACAGAGAGAGACAGAGCATGAACGGGGGAGGGTCAGAGAGAGAGAGACACAGAATCGGAAACAGGCTCCAGGCTCTGAGCTGTCAGCACAGTGTCAGCACAGAGCCCGACGCGGGGCCCGAACTCACAGACCGCGAGATCATGACCTGAGCCGAAGTCGGCCGCTTAACCGACTGAGCCACCCAGGTGCCCCGCTTTATGGTATATTTGAAAGCTACTACAAGAGCAGATCCTAAAAATTCTTATCACAAGGAAAAATTGTAACTATATGAGGGGAAGGGTGTTAACCTATTTATTTAAATTTACTTTAATCACTTTGCAGTATGTGCATGTCAACTCCTTATGCCATACACCTTAAACTTATATAGTGTTGTGTGCCAACTATATCTCAGTACAACTGGAAAGGAAGGGAGGGAAGGCAGGAGGGAAGAAGGAAGGAAGGAAGACTCATGCAACCACATCTACTTACAGGAACAAGTGAAATTGGTGTCTGGGTGATGTCTGAGACTATAGGAAGGGACTGAGATTTAGACTTCCCCACAAATGCAAAAACTAGATTCATTAATTGAGACACTGTCTTCAGTGTCTCAAGGCTCACTATCTCAAGGCCTACTATCTCAATACTCCGATAAAAATATTTAGGGTATAATTTATGAAACAGGGCCAGGTGACAAGGTCCTGTATAGTGCACAGTGTTAATGAATAATTACACTAAGGTTTAGCTGTCACAGGAGTCCATCAATTTTTAAAACTGCTAGATCAGATTGAAAAATAGGCCATGTGAGCTGGAGGAGGAAATATATATATATATATTAGGAGGAAATGCTGAAGTTATTAAAGAAGCTAGAAGTACTTGATATGAGATTGTTGAGAGAGCAAATAAAATAGAAAGTAAAAGAAAGAAAATTGGTGAAACATAAGAAAGAGTAATTGAACAAAGGCTTTCAGCTAGTTTGCACAATTAAGGAATATACTGACCTTTCTCTCTGTCTTCCCCTGCCATCCCAGCAGATTGAGGCTAGTAGGAAAATATATTTCTAAAGGACTGAGCAGAAGAATTTGCCATAGTCAGATCAGAGGTGACCTTTATTTAACACAAATATACAAAAAGTATCCTTTTTGAAAAAGTAGAAAATGAGTAAGAGGACAGGGTACCTCAAACAGAACAAGGTACAACACAATACTATACCAAAGAATGGAGGATTAGGCTTGAAAAGTTTGTATTTAAACTGTATTTATTCTGATTCTCTGTTTACCAGGTCACTATTTGACCTTATTTCAATTACTTAGATGGCTTTACTTCCTTCTGCGAGAATGTACAATAGATTGACATGAAGATCTGGTAATCACTCCCTCACATTGTAATATTCCGTATGAATTCTAGAGGATATTAAGCTTCCAAAATTTTACTGGTATGAGTACCTTTAAAATATCTTGAATGGGGTTGCTTGGATGGCTCAGTCAGTTAAGCCTTGGACTTCTGTTCAAGTCACGTTATCACCCTTATGCGTTCGAGCCCCATGTCAGGCTCTGTGCTGACAGCCCAGAGCCTGGAGGCTGCTTCAGACTCTGTGTCTCCCTCTCTCCCTTTCCCTCCCCTGCTCGCACTCTGTCTCTCTCTCAAAAATAAACAAAAAAAAAAAAATTAAAAAATATATATCATTGAACAAGTTAATCATGGAGAATTCTAACCCTACCAAATTGGAAGAAGCCATCAGAATAATTACCAGACATTTTATTTATTTTGAATAAGACTATAAAGATCATAACATTATTTTTATTTTTTAAAGCATTACTGATTATATTTTTCTGTATCATACAATTTTCTCTAAATGAATAAATGATGTATACAGTCAAATGTACACACTTTAAAGAATTTATGTGCATCAAATTTTCCTAAGTAGGCATATACTTTTTAGTTTCTTTATCCATGTAATAAAGCTTAAAATTTTGGCTTAGTTCAATATCAGTTGAATCAAGTTTAACCATGGCAGTTGTGTTTCCAATGGCCTAGGCATCAGCACTTGGAATAAATCAGGTCAGATTTTTAAGTTAGGGTGTTTATTTGCATTATGAGAAAAAAAATAAGTAAAAGTATAAATATTATTTGTGTTGATGAACTATCTGAAACAAGTGTCTTTGGTGGAAAAATGAGTTTTCTCCCATAAAAACAAACAAAAAAACAAAAAACAAAAAACACAACTCCTTAATTGGCATTGATATGTGGTGTTATGCAAGCCTCTTAAATTGAGCTAAGAAGTATTTATGCCTCCTCTATTGTCTAAAACATTTTGTGTGGGTTGGTATGACTCACTCTAAAATGTTTGATAAAAATTTACCTGAAACGGGTGCCTGGGTGGCTCAGCTGGTTACGAGTGCCCAGCTTCGGCTCAGGTCATGATCTCACGATTCGTGAGTTCAAGCCCCGTGTTGGGCTCTGTGCTGACGGCTCGGGACCTGGAGTCTGCTTTGGATTCTGTGTCTCCCTCTTTCTCTGCTCCTCCCCTGCTCACACTCTGTCTCTCTCTCAAATATAATAAAGATTTTTAAAAAATTAAAAAAAAATTACCCGGAACAGTCTTGGTCTGAGATTTTCTTGGCATAAAGTTTTGTTTTGTTTTGTTTTGTTTTGTTTTTAAATAAAAGTTCAATTATTTTAACAGATTCAGGAGTACGTGAAGTTATATTTTTTGTGTGTAACTTTTGGTAATTTGCCTTTTCAAGGCATCTCTCAACTAATATCAGTGTGGTTTTCTGTAGAACATTCAGAAATTCTGGATCCCCTCAGATAATATGACAGAAGCTCACATGTTAACAAAGATATTTAAGGCAGAACTTTAATGTTTAATGTTCCCTTCCCCACATAAATGCAGTGTATAACTGATTGGAAACTAATGAATTAATGATATTAATGTCCACATAACTTGTCATTGAGACCCTGTTAATCTGTTCTAGCAGAGATAACACATTTGGGACAGCATCTGCAATTGAAGCTATTGCTGGTTCAATTTGTGATCCACTCTCTTCCAGTATTCATTCGTTGTTGGTTTTTTTGGTTGTTCTGATTTGTTTTTGTTTGTTTGTTTCCTAGAGACCAGACTTGGGAATTAAATAGGGATATAATGGGCACCAGTAAATCTTTGTCAATTAAGACAAACCAAAATTCTCCAACCACCATCAGTGATAGGGCCCTAAGTGTCAGAAAACCCAAAGAAAATCCAGTTCCAAATCCCATTTTAGGATCTGTTTCCAAAAATGACTTCTGTTACCAATTGTTGTCAGTCAGTTTCCCTTGGAAATAGACTCTGAAATGCAAATTTGTGTGAACGTGTGAAGGTAGTTTATTTTGTAGGATTGTGTAGGGTAGGATTGCACACAGGGAGAAGTTGAGAATGGGGATGCACATAGGCCTCAGCCAAACCTACATGGAGCTCTGAAATTTGGATGGCCATTTACAAATAAAAAAAAAAGGGCTGAGATGCTTCAACAAATCGGTTGGTTTCCTTTCTGAGGTAAGTTATAGCCATGGGAAAGGCAGTTCCTTTTGGTTAAGGGCAGTTCCTGAGAAGGGGCCCAGCTATGAGTGTCAGCAGGTTATCGATCCCAGCAACTGAAAGGATGAGGATTTCAGAATTAGCAGATGATTTATTAGCTATATGTAAGACCCATCTCAAACTCTTTAAAGTCCCCATAGCTGGGCACCAATCTGGCCTCCTAGTTTTGTTTTGTTTTTTTCAAAGAATTACACAGCATCTTCTTTAACATTAATTATTATCACTTTTATATATGTAAATATTATAGCAAAATTTTGGATAAGTGATCAAAATTACTTGCATTTTGATGAGTAATGCAAGGAAGGTTTTATGTGCTAATTACTGGTCATGCCTTAAAAATTAAAATTTTTATTGTATAATTAACAGTATTATATTAGTTTCAGGTTACAATATGATGATTCAACAATTCTGTATATTATTCAGTACTCGGGTGAACTTTTGATCTCCTTTATCTATATCACACCTACCACCACCTACCTCCCCTCTGGCAACTATCAGTTTGTTCTCTGTATTTAAGAGTCTGGCTTGTGTCTCTTTTTTCTTTGTCCATTTTCTCTCGACAGACCCAGGTCTTAACTGGCTAAAAGATCTCACACTTAATTAGCTAAAAGCTCTTTTACTCCTACATTTAATTGACTAAAAGAACTCTTACTCTCTTTTCACAAACTAAGTTACATTGAAAATTCACCCACAGTCTTTCCAAATCCCAAATAAAATTATCAGACTGATTTCTATAATTATGTAAATGCATCTTCTCTTGTTGATCACTCAAGTTGGAAATCTTAAAGAACCTTCAAACATTCATCCTCTTTGTTCCTCATATTCATAGTCAATATTATCATTTTTAGTTACTATTGCCTTCTTTCTACATTAAACACATTACTCTAGCGTAGTCTTTACTCATTCCATCTGTTCTAGTGCAATTGCTTTGAAATTAGGGTTTTTAACTTGTAATTTCTTTTATCAATTACTGGTAGATTATGTTCATAAAATTTGTTTCTGAATACACTCCCCTAACATGAAATACTAAGAAACCTAGAATATTTATCTTAGGATGTAGAATAATTATGGGCAACTAAGCATTGAATTAAAGATTCTCCAAAATCTAAATGAACCTTCTTCTCCAGCTTTTGCTCTTACTGTTTCTCAGGTAGATTTTGCTCTTCAGCTAAGTCAACCTCTGTATTTTTTTTACTCATCCTACCCTCTGTGTTATCTATGGTAATCACCTCTAGTAGATATCTCTCTACCCATTGTCCCTTTGAAAATACTCCTTCTTCCTGAAAAATTTTATCTTGAATCAGAAATTCATTTTTTTTGTGTCTCATAGCACTTTAAAATTTTCATAGGGCTTATCACATTTTGACTTTACTGCAGTTTTATACGTATGCCTTATCTCTTGTTGACATATAACATCCTTGAGATAACATCCTTGAGGATTGGAATGTATAAATTCCTAGTCATTTATAAAACATAATCTTTATTTGTTGTTAAAGAAAATGTTGGACAATCATTGAAAATCATTTTTTTAGTTATCTGGTATTGATAAATGATGGTGTGACATTCTTGATCATTAAATGGAAAGATTTCACTATTATGCATATCCTATCCTTGAGAACAGAGATGAATTGACAGTCAAATTAATATATTTGTTATTGGAGTGCCTGGGTGGTTCAGTTGGTTAAGCGGCCAACTTTGGCTCAGGTCATGATCTCACAGTGTGTGAGTTCGAGCCTCATGTCAGGCTCTGTGCAGACAGCTCAGAGCCTGGAGCCTGCTTCATATTCTGTCTCCCTCGCTCTCTGCCCCTCCCTCACTCGTGCTCTCTTTCAAAACTGAATAAACGTTAAAAAAATTTTTTTGAATAAAAAAATATATTAGTTAGAAGACATAGATAAATGCCAAATGAAATTTCACTGGTTAGGATTTTCAAATATAAAATATGCAAGAGAAACACAATTATTTTCTAATGTATACAAGTAAAAGTGATGTGCTTCTGAATGTGTTCATCAAAATAAAGGGAGATTTTTACCGAAGAAGTGATATTGGCATTCAAAGTTCAGGAACATTTTAATTGGAATAGATATTATTTATGCTTATTTTGTAACCAAAAGATATTAACCATCATTTACAAGATTAGAATTTAAACCATTTTGTGAAGAAATGGCACAGAAATACAAGATTCTAGAGTGTAATACATATAGATATATGTGTATATACGTTTGAATATATGAGAAATGTAGTGGCAATGTAAATACTGATGTTTCTTGGATTGAAATGAAGTATTTTTTTTTTATGAAAGAAGAACAGTGTTTCACAGTGATATTCATTAAAAAAGTCCTTATTCAAATGTATGTTTTGCAAGTATTTTGTCCAGTCTTACTTAACTTTTCATTTTCCTGTGTCTTTTGAAGAGTAAACATTTTAATTTTGTCTTTTTAATGGTGAATGCTTTATCTATTCCAAGAAACATTTGCCAAACCATTGAATATAAAAATATTTCTCTTATGTTAGAACTTTTATAGCTTTAGATATTATTGGTTCTATGATCCTCTGGAGTTAATTTTTGTATATTATATGAGGTAATGATTGACTCAAGTATATTTTCTTCTACTTCAATATCCAACAATTCAAAACCATTTGGTGGAAAAAGGGTGTTTTTGTTATGCCAGTACATTTATGTGCTTTGTTGGAAATCAGACGCATGTATGTACCTATTTCTGCACTTTCTCTCTCTACTCTGTAAATTTTGATAAATAATTATGTCTTTATGCCAATATAATATTGTCTTCATTAGCATAGTTTTATAGCATTCTTGAAATTAGATGTTACAAGTCCTCTAAGTTTGATCTGCATTTTCAAAATTGTTTGGCTATAAGAAGTTCTTTCCATATCCATACAAATTGTAGAATCAGCTTATTAAATTTTACAGAAGAGTTTGCTGGACTTTTGATTGGAATTATAACTAATAGAATGATTTGATACTTTAACAATATTGAATCTTTTAATCTATGAGTGTAAAACACTTTTCCATTAATTTTGTTCATCTTTTTTTTTAAGTTTGTTTACTTATTTTGAGAGAGACAGAGAGAAAGAGAGAGAAGAAGAGAGAGGGACAGAGAATCCCAAGCAGTCTCTGTGCTCTCAATACAGACCCCAATGCTGGGCTTGATCCTGCAAACTGTGAGATCATGACCTGAGCTGAAATCAAGAGCTGGACACTTATCCAACTGAGCCACACAGACATCCCTGATTTTGGTCCTCTTTAATGTCCTCAGCAAGATTATGTAGTTTTTATGCTGAGGACTTCCCCACATTTTAAATTTATGCCATTGCATATGGTACTTTATTTCAATCTCATATACTTTGCTGTGGATATATAAAATATATTTAATTTAGTAAACTTCTTTGCTACATTTATTAGTTCTGATAGCTTTTTGAAAACTCTTAATGTTATTCTATATAAAGGATAATGTCCTTTTCAAATAAAGAAATTTTTTTTCTTTCAAAGCTACAAGCTTTTAATTTATTTTTCTTGTCTTACTGCAGTCATTTAAATGATGATGTACAAAATTAAATAGAAGTGTTAAGTAAAGACATTCTTTACTTGTTTCTGATCTTAATGGAGAGAGATTTAGTCTTTCACCAGTAGAAATTATGTTAGCTGTAGGTTTAACAGTTGAGGATATTTCCTTTAATTCTTACCTTGCTAAAAATTTTTACCATGAATTCCTTACGTATTGAATTTTGTTGTCAAATATTTTTTCTCTATTACCTTTCATTGATTTTTTTGGTTTTTTACCTTCCTATATTGACTTTGACTCTAGATTATTATTTCTTTAGTGTCTTGAAGTAGAAGTTTGGAACACTACTTTTACATATCTTTTTAAATATAAATATTTAACTCTATATATTGTCTTCTAAATACTGTATTGACATCTTCCCACATATTTTGATGTGTTATTTTTATTTCTGATTTCATTAAAAACAAATACCAGTATCCCATCTTTTATTAGTTTGTTATTTAGAGGTGTACTATTTAATATCCACATATTTAGGGGGGTACCTTTTTATCTTTTATTGTTGCCTAGTTTATTTCCTCTGTGGAAAAAGCAATATTCTATTTTATTAAATCTTTGTATTTATTGAAACATGTTCCATGACTTAGAAATGTGTAATCAGATATTTTTTGCTAGAGTGTTCTATAAATGCCACTTAAGTTAGTTGATATTGACCAATTCATCTTTTGTCCTTAATTACTTTTTTCCTACTTCTTTTATTAATTTTTATGAGCAGAGTACTAAAAAGTCTGTATAATTTTGGCTGCATCTACTTCTCTTTGCCATCCTGTCAGTTTTTGTCTTCTGGCTGAAATGAGTATTTTATCATTATGACGCATCTTTCTTTATCCCTGGTAAAATTCACTTTTCTGAACTCATGTTTGCCTGATATTAGTTTAGCCTATTCAGGTTTCCTCAGATTGCATCTGGATGATTATCTTTTTATAATCTATTATTTTAACCTATGGCCCTTTTATTTAAAATGGGATTACATACATATCATATACCACATCTGACTTTTTCATTTAGCTTGATAAAACTTTTAACTGGAGTATTTAGTCAACTTATATTTACTGTAAACATTGTTAGGGTTTGGTTTAAACCTAGCATCATGTTCACTATCACCTATTCTTTTTTTCCTTTTCTGTTTGCTTTTACATTGAGTATTCTATTCACTCATTACTGATAATTTCCTGTTTATATTTTTAGTGCTTTCTCTAGGGTTGACATAAAACAATCATAAGTGATAATATTACATGCTATAATTTTGAAAACATATTCTACTTGTTTGCTTTTACACAATTATCTATTAAAGAGAATAAAATTAAGAAAATATTTTATATATTTGTTCATATGTATATTTATGATGCTCTTTATTCTTTAATGTAAATATAACATTTTGTAAGGAATATTTTTTCTTTTGAGAATTTGCTTTACCTTCTTTTAAATGCACACATGTAATGGTTATCTTAGCTTTCATTACTCAAAACTACTCTTCAAATTTATTTTGAGATAAATTTTTGCTAAATAATTCTGGGTTAACAGATTTTTCCTCTTGCAGTGATTTAAAATGGTATTTGATATTGTTTTTCTTACCAGTATGACTTATATGAGAAATCTGTGATCCCCATCTTTGTTATCTTTATATATCAGTCTTTCTCTGGGTGCCTTTATGAATTTAAGCTTCATGAATTAATACCAATAACTGAATTATGATATTTTCTGTTTCTTTTCTGTTTGTGATTAGTTTAATTTACTGAATTTGTGGCTTTATACATTTTACTAAATTTGGGAAAAACATTTTCTATGATTTCTTCAAATACTTTTCTACTCAGTCATTATTTTTGTCTCAGAGTATCCTGAAGATCTTATTTTCAATTTTTTTTTCTATTTTTGCGTCTTTTCTCTTGTTATTATAAAATTTACTTTTATCCCATTATTTTATCCCATCAACTTTTTTACTCTTTAAAATTTCAGATATTGTATTTTGTACTTCTAGAATTTCTTTTATGTTTATGCCTTCCATTGATTTCCTCATTATGTTTATTATTTCCTTTGCATCTCTGAATATGTTTAAAAGATGGTTGTTTTAAGGTCCCTTTTTTTTGTCTTAATTTCATAATGACTTTCATCTCTATAAATTTTCATTTTCTTAATTCTCTTGCTTATATCATTTACCTGCTTCTTTGCATGTTGAGTAAATTTTGACTAGATGCTAACATTTAACTTTTTATGTTTTTGGAGTGCTTTGTTTCTCTAATTGTATTTTCTGTTCCTAGAAGCTCATTTCCACACTTTTGTGGCTGTTTTCAAGCTTTGTTATGGCAGGTTGAGAGCAATTTTTATTTTGGGGTTAATTTCTCTTTGAAACACATCATCTGAAGAATGTAATTGAATGTATTATAACATATATTCACTTGGTCTATTATGAAACATAGCTATTCAAAATCTTTTATGAATTCCGATAATTATATATCCTACTACTTTCAAATACTTCTTTCCTTATAGAGAAGTTTAGGAAGTTTTCTACCATTCATATGCAAAACTTTCTTCTCTGGCTCTCTGCAACTCAATTTCCAGTGCCCTTATACATGTAAAGTCCAGCCTCTTTCCTTAGCCCACTGAGAATGTTGTCTACTTTGGTCTCTTTCTGTGCTGTGATTTAGAACTGCCTTCAGACAGTGCACTGGGACCATTATTGGATTCACCTAATTTATTTTCCTTCTCATTGGTCAGAGAAGACCACTCAGTGGTCATGTGTGCATGAGTGAGGTTAGGGGCAGAGAGAGAGCGAGAGTGAATCCCAAGTAGGCACCACACTGCCAGTGCAGAACCCAACATACAGCTTGATCTCATAAACTGTGAGATCTTGACCTGAGCCGAAATCAAGAGACAGATGCTTAACAAACTGAGCCATCCAGGTGCTCCTCACCTCATCCTTTTTCAAATATTTTTTCTCTTAGATTTTTATGTAATCTCAAATCCTCCCAGTTGCTAAAATCTTGGTCATAGTTTTTATTTTTTTTTATTATTATAGTTGACATAAAATTTTATGTTAGTTTCAGTTACACAACACAGTGATTTGGCATTTATATACATTATGGAATAATTCCCATTATAAGTTTAATTACCGTCTGTCACCATCAAGTTATAATATTATTGACTCTAGTTTGTATGCTGTACTTTACATCCCTGTGACTTATTTATTTTATAACAAAGTTTGTACTTATTTTTTTTTAATTTTTTTAATGTTTATTCATTTTTTGACAGACAAAGGGCGAGTGGGGCTGGAGTAGGGAGAGAGGGAGACACAGAATCTGAGGCAGGCTCCAGGCTCTGAGCTGTCAGCATGTAGCAGAAGGGGCTCAAACTCAGGAACCACAAAATCATGACCTGAGCAGAAGGTCGGATGCTTAATTAACTGAGCCACCAAGGTGCCCCAGAAAGTTTGTACCTCTTAATCTCTTCACCTATTTTACTTATCCCCCCTCCCACCACTCTCCTCTCTGGCAACCACTAGTTTATTGTCTGTATTTATGAGTCAGTTTATGTCTTGTTTGTTCATTCGTTTTGCTTTTAAGATTTCACATATAAGTGAAATTATACGGCATTTGTCTATCTCTCCGTTACTTTTTTCAGTTAGCATAGTACCCTCAAAGTTCATCTATGCTGTCACATATAGCAAGATTTTGTTCTTTTTTATGGCTGAGTAATATTTTATTGTGTATATCACAGCTTTTATCCATTTAGCTGTCAATGAACATTTAGGTTGCTTCCATATCTTGGTTATTATAAATAGTGCTGCGATTAACATAAGAGAGTACACATCTTTTTGAACTAGTGTTCTCTTATTCTTTGGGTAAATACACAGAAGTAGAATTACTGGGTCATATGGCAGTTCTATTTTTAATTTTTTGAAGAATCACCATACTGTTTTCCATAGTGGCTATACCTATTTACATTCCCATTAACAAGGTCTCTGCATCTTGGCCAACACTTTTCTGGTCTTTTTGATAATAGCAATTCTGACAGGTATAAGAGGATATTCCACTGTGATTTTAATTTGCATTTCCCTGATGATTAGTGATGCTAAGCATCTTTTCATGTGTCTGTTGGCCATCTGTATGTTGTCTTTGAAAAAATTTTCTATTCATGTCCTCTGTCTATTTTTTTAATTGGATTGTATTTTTTGTTTTGGTTTGTTTGGGTTTGGGTTTTTTTGTTTGTTTTTGGTAGTGAGTTGTATGCGGTCTGTATATAGTTTTGATATTAACCCCTTATCAAATGTATTATTTGCAGTTTCTCCCATTCAGTAGATTGTATTTTTGTTTTACTGACTTTTTCTTTTGCTGTGAAAATTTTTTTAGTTTGAGATACTTTTTATAATTTTTGCTTTTGTTACCTTTAGCTGAGGAGACAGATCCCCCTCCCCAATCTCCTGCCAAATTGCTAAGACCAATGTCCAGAGTTTAATAGCAATGTTTTCTTTTAGGTGTTTTATGGTTTCAAGTCTACATTTAGGTCTTTATTTTGAGCTTATTTTTATGTATGGTGTGAGAAACTAGTTCAGTTTCATTCTTTGCAGCACCTCTTGCTTGAAGACACTGTTTTTCCCCACTGTATATTCTTGCTTTTTTGTTGAAGATTGAGCATATAAACATAAATATATTTCTGGGCTCTCCGTTCTGTTCCATTGATCTACATGTCCGTTTTGTTTTGTTTTGCAAGTAGCATATTGTTTTGATTATTATAGCTTTGTAGTATAGTTTGAAATCTGGGATTGTGATAACCTCCAACTTTGTTCTTTCTCAAGTTTGCTTTGTCATTGGTGAGGATATGGAGAAAGAGGAACCCTTTTGAACTGTTGGTGGGAATGCAACCTGGTGCAGCCACTGTGGAAAACGGTATCGACTTTCCTTAGAAAGTTAAAAATAGAATTACCATATAATCCTAGGTATTTATTACCTTAAAAATGCAAAAATACTGTTTCAAAGGGATACATGCACCTCAATGTTTATAGAAGTATTATCTACAATAGCCAAACTATGGAAATAGCCCACTGCCCATTGACTGATCAATACATTAACAGGATGCGGTGTGTGTGTGTGTGTGTGTGTGTGTGTGTGTGTGATGGAAGATTACTCATCCATAAAAAAGAATGTACTCTTGCCATTTGAAATTATGTGTATGGAGCTAGAGAGCAGTATGCTAAGTGAAATAAGTCAGTAGAGAGAAAGACAAATGCCATATGATTTCACTCATATGTGGAATTTAAGAAACAAAACAAATGAGTGTAAGGAAAAGGAGAGAGGGAGAGGCAAACCAAGAAACAGACTTTTAACTATAGAGAACAAACTGATAGTTAACAGATGGGTTGTGGTTGGGGGATGAGTTAAATAGGTGATGGGAATTTAGGAGTGCACTTGTGATGAACACCAGGTGAGGTATGGAAGTGTTATATTGTACAGCTGAAACTAATATAACACTGCATTAACTAATTGCAATTAAAATTAAAACTTAAAAAAAAGAAAAAAATAACTGTATTATAATATATAAAAAAACCTTCCTGATTGGGGAGAGGGGAAAAAGTACTGACCTAAGTAATTTTAGAAAAAAACTAAAGACAAAATAAACTGCACATAAGTACTGTTAAAAAGAGAGAGAGAGAGAGAGAGGGAAATTGCCTTTTGCTATTTGGGGTCTTTTGTGGTTCCGTATAAATTTAGGATTATTTTTTCCAGTTCTGTGAAAAATGCCATTGGTATTTTGATAGGGATTGCAGTGAATCTGTAGATCACTTTGGGTAGTATGGGTATTTTAACAATATTCTTCTAATCTGTAAATATGGTATATCTTTCCATTTGTTTGTGTTGTCTTCAGTGTATTTCATCAATGTCATATAGTTTTCAGCGTACAGGTTATTGGCTTTTAGGTTAAATTTATTGTTAGGTATTTTATTCTTCTGGATACAGTTATAAATGGGATCAATTCCTTAATTTCTCTTTGTGATAGTTTATTACTATATAGAAACGCAACATAATTTGTATATAATTTTATATCTTGCAACTTTACTGAATTCATTTATTCTACTATTTTTTGGTGGAGTCTTTAGAGTTTTCTATATAGTATTATGTCATCTGCAAATAGTGATAGTTTTACTTCTTCCTTACCAAATTTGGATGCCCTTTCCTTACTCCTTCCTTCCTTCCTTCCTTCCTTCCTTCCTTCCTTCCTTCCTTCCTTCCTTCTGACTTTTGAAGCTAGGATTTCTAGTACTATGTTGAATAAAAGGAAAGGGAAACAAAAGCAAAAATGAACTGTTGGGACCTCATCAAAATACAAAGCTTCTGCACAATGAAGGAAACAATCAGCAAAACTAAAAGGCAACCAACGGAATGGGAGAAGATATTTAAAAATGACATATCAGATAAAGGGTTAGTGCCCAAAATCTATAAAGAACTTATCAAACTCAACACCCAAAAAACAAATAATCCAGTGAAGAAATGGGCAAAGGCAAAAGACATGAATAGACACTTCTCCAAAGAAGACATCCAGATGGCCAACCAACACATGAAAAAATGCTCAACATCACTCATCATCAGGGAAATATAAATCAAAACCACAATGAGATACCACCTTACACCTGTCAGAATGGCTAACAGTAACAACTCAGGCAACATCACGTGTTGGCAAGGATGCAGAGAAAGAGGATGTCTTTAGCCCTGCTGGTGAGAATGCAAGCTGGTGCAGCCACTCTGGAAAACAGTATGGAGTTTCCTCAAAAACTTAAAAATAGGACTACCCTATGACCCAGTAATTGCACTACTAGGTATTTATCCAAGGGATACAGGTAATGCTGTTGTGAAGGGACACACACACCCCAATGTTTATAGCAGCACTGTTTATTTTGTTTATAGCAAAATATGGAAAGAGCCCAAATGTCCATCAATGGATGAATGGATAAAGAAGAAGATGTGTGTGTGTATACACACACACACACACACACACACACACACACACACACAGAGTGGAGTATTACTCAGCAATCAAAAAGAATGGAATCTTGCCATTTGCAACTACATGGATGGAACTGGGGGTATTATGCTTAGTGAAATTAGTCAGAGAAAGACAAATATCATATGACTTCATTCATATGAGGACTTTAAGAGACAAAACAGATGAATATAAGAGAGGGGAAACAAAAATAATATAAAAACAGGGAGGGGGACAAAACATAAGAGACTTAAATACGGAGAACAAAGGGTTACTGGAGGGGTTGTGGGAGGGGATGGGCTAAATGAGTAAGGGGCATTAAGGAATCTACTCCTGAAATCAGTGTTGCACTATATGCTAACTAACTTGGATATAAATTAAAAAATAAATTTAAAAAATTTTTAAAAAATGGCAAAAGGCACTTCTCAGACATCCTTGTGTTGATACTGATTTTAGAGGAAGAGCTTCCAGCTTTTCACCATTGAGTGTGATGTTAACTGTGTACTTGTCATATATGGCCTTTATTACATTAAGTATGTGCTTGGTGCTAGTTTTGAATCCCCTTTCAAAATACCTCCATTTCTAACTTTTTTGCCTTTACTTCTAGAGAGATTTTAAATTGGCTTTTTCTTCCACTTTTATTTCCCCAAAATTTATTTCCAAAACTCCTGAAAGCTTCTCATTAGATCTAGAATGAAATAAAACTTATCTCTATGAAATTTTCATGATTTAGCCCTAATTTGGCTTTTCTTACCTCTATCTGCCAATTCTTATTCATATTCCATGATCCATGTCAAATAACACTTCCTCACAGATCTTCCTGACTGCCTTATCCACATTCTTCTCCCTCCTTAGATAATATTTCCACTTGCCTTATTTATCTTACTATAAAGCTTTTTTATTCAAGTTATATTAATTATGTATTATTTTCTTTTACTCTGCCTTGCATTCCCTACTACTAGGTAATTTCTATGAGGAAAGTGACATATCTTTTTTATTCACTATTGTATCTCTAGTAACTAGAACCGTCCTTGGGTCATCCACATTGAACATGAAATTTTGGATAATAAATTGCCCTAGACAAATCAGTTACCCCCCCCCAAAAAAAAAAAAAAAAAAAAAGAAGAACAAAAACAAACAAAAAACCCGGAAACAACCATGGGACAACTCAACAAAGTAAAAATGGATTATAGTATTTTGGGAAATATTGTTTTTTAAGTGTATTTTAATTGAGCAATACTTTTATATGGCTCAAAAAAAAAAAAAAGATTGTGTATAAAGTGGGAACCGCATCAGGTCTCTACTGCAGAGTCATCTGAAAATCCCATATCCTTGGAAATTTCAGTGTGAACATTGATTTGGGATTGAGTCCAGAAACTCTTTTTTTTTTTTTCAAAATGTTTATTTTTTCAAAATGATCATGAGCAGTAAGATCATACCTGAGCCAAAATCAAGAGTTGGACACTTAACCATCTGATCCACCCATGGGCCCCTGAGTCCAGAAAATTCATCTGAAGCTCTTTTCCTGAGTTGTAAATCAAAACAATTTTTTTTCAAAGTGATTTGGTCCTCCAGACAAAAGGAGGATGTTTCTTATGAATATAATTTCAAAGATCACTGTGTTATGATTTTAGGCAACAAAATTTTGCAGTGAGTTAGAAAGTAATATTTTCTCAAAGATAAAATGTGGTGGAGAGGCTCCCAGCATCCTTAGGAGAAATTTTTCCTGTTAAGATTGTAGCTGGCCTTATGTGTCTGCTATTATTGCATGATGAATACCCAGGCAGATCTTGTTTTGCTTGAGTTCGCTACTATTATCTCAGTTTGGGTAGATTATAGAATGAATATAGCAATTCACAAAGGAAATTTTGAAGCTTCTGATAGACACTGCATTGAATGTGTAGACTGTTTTGCGTAGTATCTACATTTTAACAATATTTGTTCTTCAAATCCATGAGTATGGGATGTTTCACCATTTCTTTATGTCTTCAATTTTTTTTCCATAAGCTTTCTATAGTTTTCAGCGTATAGATATTTTACCTCTTTGGTTAAGTTTATTCCTAGGTATTTCATGGGTTTTGGTGCAATTGTAAATGGGATTGAATCCTTGATTTTTCTTTCTGCTATTTCATTATTGTGTATAGAAATGCCACAAATTTCTATACGTTGATTTTATATCCTGCGACTTTGTCAAATTTATGTATCAGTTCTAGGAGTTTCATTACTCCATAGACTTTAAAATTATATTTCATCTGTATAATAATAATATAAAGTATCAGAAAGTATAATATAAATAAAAATATAAAAAGCTAAAAATTTAAAAATTGTTTCAGATGACAATATTATAATAAATTCTAAGAGTAGTAATACATATATGGTAATTATATGAATATCAAATTATATGAATTATATGAATACAAATCTGTAGCTCTAGAAAAATTAATTTGACTCATTATAAGTGATTAATACTATATATATACACACACACACACTTTTGTGAAAGACACAGCAGCTTTTAGAGTTTTATTATCTTCATAATTTATATATATTTATTCAGAATATGTTATATATATGTATACATGAGATTTCACATGGATTGCTATGTCACATAGGCAATAAATGAAAGACACAGCATGTAAAATTAAGTGCACAAAACTAATTTTTTCTGATACACCACTCCTTTATTCACTTTGTCTCTTATGCTTATAAATACATTTGAACAGAAAAGAAAAATAAATATTAAAATTGTCAAAAACCAATTGGAACTAAAATGGGCTAAATCTATAAGAGAATATGAGAGATTTTTATTCCTTACATTTGCTTTAATGTGTATACGGAGTCATATCTTGTGATAGTCATTTTTCTTTTGCTCCCTTCCCTACAGTGAGTACATTTTATGCTTTTTTCCTAAAGATTTCATAAACTAACATGGAAGTTCAATGCCAAAAGGTTCTGGCTCATTCTTTTGCTTATTCATTTATATAAATATAAATATAAATAAATATAAATATAAATATAAATATAAATATAAATATAAATATAAATATATATTTATATATATATTTATATGTATTCACTTATTCATTTATATATTATAATATATACATATATAAAATATATATTATATACATATATAATATATACATATACAAAACATATTATATGTAATATATACAATATATACATATATACATATATACATATAATATACATATATATTATATATAATATACAAAATATATATATATAAAATATATGTGTGTATATATATAATTTATTTGCTTTCTTCAAAGGCAATGAGAAAGTATTGATAAGAGTAAAACACAAAAGGTAGATGTCTATGGGCCTGAAAGCGTGTGAAGTGCTTATGTACATGATCTAAAATTCCAACAACTGTACAAATAGTGCTGCTTCACACATAACAATACATGATATATACATAAAGTGTCTTTTGTAGCACAGTGCCAAAAAATAAGGTTAATTTTTAATCAGCTACTTGCATTAAAGAACAGGGACAAACAGTGCAAGTAAGTGATATACACCAAACTTTTGAGTGTTACTAGTAAATATGAGTTGTCATTTTCAAACACATTTCTGTTGGTATCATTTAAAATCAGAATTTCTCTTCTGAAAATTGTAAACTGTTTAGAAAGGAAACTTCAAATCTTAAATGCTGATAGTGGAAAAAATACCAACCTTTTCCATTTTCATATTCGTTTGTTTCATAAAATTGATCTCTTTCAAATTTTAGATTATAAAAATGATGATTCAGACATATAATCATAGCAGCTATATTGCTGGTAGAGCAGAGTCCAGGGAGACTTAGGTGCAAAGAAATGAGCTATATCTTGTCCTCACACTGGATGCAGTGCCACAGGCAGCACTGAACCATGACAATTGTCCCCCAAAGTGGAGACTATCACACTGTGTGCATCCGAAGAGCAATTACAGAGAGGCAAGTCTGGGTTACAAGTATACAGTTGCTAATTTTATTTTCAGTTTTTTGCTTTAACCAAAATCATGGATCAGATTAGTTGGATAAAGGTATCAACTGTACCATCAAGCTGAGGCCAGATCAGTATATTTGTTCTCTGCATTCAGTCTTATTCAGAAAGGAGGGAGGAAGGGAGAAGCTCAAAGTTCCTAACCCCACATTTACTGAAAAGAAAACTCACTTTTCTTCCACCAAGAGGGACTGCATAAAGGAGTACTGCGGGGCCAAAACAGCCAGAGAAGAGTCTCTCCCTTTATTTCTTGACATATCATGTGCTTTATTCACCCTGTTGAATAAATGACAGTCTTCTTTTTGACCTGTCACTTGAGATCACACACCCTAAAGTATACTATAATTATGTCTTCATTATTAATTAAAAAAAAGAAACTATGGAAGTGAATATGTACTCATTAGCAGTTTCTAAAATAACTCATAAGCCTCTCCAGACACTCATACTGGAGAGAGAAAACAGTACTGTATTTTGAGAAGGAAAAGCAAAATATGACCCTTCCTTCAGGGAAAATGAAAAACCTGTTAGAAACAGCAAGGATCAAAAACACTAAGCCACCAGTTATTAAAAATTATTTATCACTTGAACTTTTAGTAGGAAAATTTCATTTCCTGTACAGATGTAAGAATTTCAATCACAGAACTAATGTCCTGAGAATTAATTTTATTTACTCTGAAATCTCAGAAGATTGGACACATTTTTATAGTTTTTAAGTCAGGATAAACCTTATTGGATTGTTTCTTTTAGATGAAATACATAGATATTAGTGTTTTTCAGCCACATGTTAGAACTTAACTAGTAAGGTACCAGGCTATATGGTAGACAAACTACATGCACTTTTTAAAAAAAAAATGTTACAACTTGTGGAGCAACTGGGTGGCTCACTTAATTGAGTTCCTGAGTGTTGGTTTAGGCTCAGGTCATGATCTCGTGGTTTCATGAGTTCAAGCCCTGTGTCCAGATCTGTGCTGGCAGCTCAGAGTCCCCTTGGGATTCTCTCTCTCCCTCTCTCTCTGTTCCTCCTTGACTTGTGCTGTCTCTGTCTCTCTCAAAATAAACAAACTTAAAGAAATAAATAAAATAAATAAAATGTCACAACTTGTGATTGATGTTGATATTGTGTGTTTGTAAATTCACCTTTGTTGTTCATCTCTTTTCATATATCTGGTTGCCTCCATTGAATGTCATACTAATTTATCTTTTTTCTTTATCTCTTTATCTTTCTTGTTGTCTATCACTTTGGCTTTTTTTTTTTTGGTACTTTTCTTAATGATTAAGAATTCCATTTAATTAAATATGATTAATAAGTTTTATTTAATGCATACTCATTGCACTAGCTTTCTATGCAGTAACATAGTTTTAAACATTGCAGCTGAAAACTACATACCAAAATTTACAGGGTGCTGATAAAGCATTGCTTAGAGTAGAATGTATAGCTATAAATGCTAAGTTAAGGAAAAACAAAATCTATCAATAATCTAACATACTATTTTAATAAAGTATGAGGAAAAATAAGAGAAAAGTAAACCCATGGAATAGGATGAGAATAATAACAATGAGTACATTAAATGGAGATTATATAGAAATTATTGTTTTAATTAAAATCCACATATTCACAGTGAGAACTACATCTAACTCAAGACTAGTGTATGTGTATCTTTTTATCTCCATATCTATCAATCTTTGCCTCTATTTATCCATTTACTTATGGATCTATTTATCATTTACATATATATATATGTGTGTGTGTGTGTGTGTGTGTGTGTATATATATATATATATATATATATATATATATATATATATATAACTTTGCAAACAGGCCATTTTTTTTCCCAATATATGAAATTTATTGTCAAATTGGTTTCCATACAACACCCAGTGCTCATCCCAAAAGGTGCCCTCCTCAGTACCCATCACCCACCCTCTCCTCCCTCCCTCCCCCCCATCAACCCCATCAACCCTCAGTTTGTTCTCAGTTTTTAACAGTCTCTTATGCTTTGGCTCTCTCCCACTCTAACCTCTTTTTATTTTTTCCTTCCCCTCCCCATGGGTTTCTGTTGAGTTTCTCAGGATCCACATAAGAGTGAAACCATATGGTATCTATCTTTCTCTGTATGGCTTATTTCACTTAGCATCACACTCTCCAGTTCCATCCACATTGCTACAAAAGGCCATATTTCGTTCTTTCTCATTGCCACGTAGTATTCCATTGTGTATATAAACCACAATTTCTTTATCCATTCATCAGTTGATGGACATTTAGGCTCTTTCCATAATTTGGCTATTGTTGAGAGTGCTGCTATAAACATTGGGGTACAAGTGCCCCTATACATCAGTACTCCTTTATCCCTTGGGTAAATTCCTAGCAGTGCTATTGCTGGGTCATAGGGTAGGTCTATTTTTAGTTTTCTGAGGAACCTCCACACTGCTTTCCAGAGCGGCTGCACCAATTTGCATTCCCACCAACAGTGCAAGAGGGTTCCCTAAACAGGCCATTTATAATTCCCACTTTTTTATCCTTTCCTAGTAGTTTCAATATTTGTTTTAAATTTCCCTACAAGTCATTTAAAGTGTCTTAGGCTTTTATTTTTCACAACTTCCACCATTTGTATTGAAATATGCATTGATAAGAGACTCTTAAAAACTGAGAACAAACTGAGGGTTGATGGGGGGTGGGAGGGAGGGGAGGGTAGGTGATGGACATTGAAGAGGGCATCTTTTGGGATGAGCACGGGGTGTTGTATGGAAACCAATTTGACAATAAATTTCGTATATTAAAAAAAAAGAAATATGCATTGAAAGTAACATACCATAATTACACAGATTGATGTATGTTCACCTAATACACTCATGTGCAAAACCTAGATCAAGAAATTGAACATTAAAGGATCCTATAAATCTCCTATGTCACCCAAAATTAAATACTGTCCTGACGTTAATGACATAAGTTAGTTTTACCTGTTTTCACTGTTATATGCCTGGAACTATATGGTATATGCTTTTTTTGTGTGTCTGGCTTATTTTCTCAATATACTGTTTGTGATTCATCCGTATTGTTTTGTATGGTTGTAAGGTTTTTGTTTTGCTTTTTCATTTTCATCATTGTACCGTATTCCATTGCATGAATATACCATGATTTATTTATATTTTAGTGTTGATGGACATTTGGGTGGTTTCCAATATTTGGCTATCACATATAAGAATGCTTTAAACATTTCGGTACGTGTCCTTTGGTGAACATGTGTGTGTGTGTGTGGAGTCTTGGGCCGCACATTTATATATGGTGGGAATGCTAGGTGACCGAGTATGCATATATTGAACTTTAATAGAATATTTTAATGTATCCAGTGGAGCTCTCCTGCAAAAACTTTCAAATGTTTTTCATTCTAGTGTACATTTGCTCTACTATAAACACTTTGCGATGATCTGTACAGCTCTGCAAGCCTGGTTCCTGCCTATTTCTGCAATGTCCTCTCATGCTACACTTTCTCTTGACGCAGCCTTGTCAGAATCCTTTTGGTGATGTTTTTGGATGCAGGGCTTTTGCACATGCCCCTCTCTGATTGTGAGACTCACTGTTCCTTCCTGTTAACCTTGCTCTTCACAGGGCAGGCTCCTTCTCATCAGATGTCTGCTAAAATGTCACCTCTTTAGAGAGGTCACTACTATTTAAGTAAGTAACCATTTTATTGTACATAATTTTATCTGATTTCTCATAGCACTTGTGACAAAGATGTAAATATATATATATTTTTTCTTATGTGTTTCTGTCTCCTATTGGAATGTATGCTCCATGAGGGACATGGCCAGACCCATCGGAGATGTTTCACGATCCCATTTTCATACCATCATATGTAGGCTTAAAACTGAAATTTCAAAGGCCATGCCTTTTTATGTTTTCTTTGTTAATACTGTAAAAGCAAGCATAGTAAAATTGGAATTTGGAGTTAGAATTACATGGATTCAAGTTCTAGTTCTGTCATCTAATAGGTGTGTAGCCTTGGGCAAACTACTTAAGTTTTCTTAGTCAAGTTCCTCATCTATAAAAAGTTAATATATTTTGTTCCCTGGTTTTATCCAGGGTGCAATAGAATTATTAAAAATAACCAAAAAAAATGGGGCACCTTGGTGGTTCCGTTGGTTATGCGTCAGACTCTTGATTCTGGCTCAGGTCATGATCTCATGGTTCTTGAGATAGAGCCTTGACTTGGGCTTCATGCTAGACGGGGAGCCTGCTTAAGACTCCCTCTCCCTCTGCCCTTCCTCCACTTGCATTTGCTCGCTGGCACGCTCTCTCTCTCTCCCCCTCAAAATAAATAAATAAAAGTAACAAAAATGTTGTAAACAACCTACTTCCCATTCTCTCTCGCCTCCACAGTTAGTAACCGAACATAGTTGCTGCACAAGGTTTAAAGGAGTTCCAGCAACATTTTGTGCACTGCCCTCACTAACTACAGCAGAGTTATTATGCTCAGGGTTTATGATCATTGTTAGGTGGCCTAGAAACTTTTATCTCCATATCTGCTTTTGTGTTTACCTCATGTAGATGGTTGATCAGTCATACTAACTGTGCATTGGTATCATAAAAAGGTTTTGTTTGTTAGGCCTGGTTTGATTTGTCCTCTTTATATTTCATTAGATAGATTATTAACAATTTAATGATTTTTAATAAATGCCTACAATGCATAGATCTGTTCAACCATGAATTATCACAACAATGCAGTTTTAAAACTTTTTCATCATCCCCCATACTTCCATGGAGCCCGTGCAGATAATCCACATTTCTCCCCCTACTGCCCAGCCTGAGGCAGCCACGAGTCTTCTTTCTCTATTTTTAAATTTTCCCTTTTTGAACACTAAGAAGTTCGAATAAATGGAATTATAGAATATATATTCTTTTTGCAACTGGCTTAGTTTATTTAGCAAATGAATTTTGAGATATATCCATGTTGTAACATACATCAGTATTTTTTAATGCAAAATAGTATTTCATTATATGGATATATCACATGACATCTATGCATTCACAAGTGAATAGGCATTTGGATTATTTCCAATTTTGACTATTATGAATAATTTCAACATGTTTGTTTCTTATGGGTGGATTACTAAGAATATGACCAGTGGGGTATATGGTAAGTTTAAATTTAAAATAAATTGTCAGACTAATTACCAAAGTATCAGTAGTATCTTATATCCCCACCAGCAATGACCAAGGAATCCATTTTTCCACATATTCACCAACACTTGGTATTGTGTGAGTTTTTCATTGTAGCCATAATATTGAGTTAACAGAGATATGTTATTGTCAGCTTAATTTACATTTCTCTAACAACTTACAAGATTGCTTACCTTCTCCTGCCATTTTTAGGCATTTATACGTCTTCCTCAGGGAAACATTTGGCATTTTGTGAATTTTTAATAGAGTTTCTTATTATTGAGTTGTAAGTAATATATTCTGGATATAGGTTCCTTGTCAAGTAAGTAATTTGAAAATAATTTCTCCCAATCTATGGCTTGTCTATTCATATTCTTATTGTTATGTCTAGAGGTACAAAGTTTTTTTTTTTATTTCCTTTTTATTTTTAATCATTTTTATTTTTACTTAAAATATATCCTACATACTATATTAGTTCCAGGTGTACAACATGCAACATTGTGATGCAACAATTATAAACATTCTGAAATATCACAATAAGTGTAGCTACCATATGTGATTATACAAAGTGATTACATTGTTGACTATAGTCCTTATGCTTTACATCTCCATGACTTATTATAATTGGAATTTATATCTCTAAATCTCCTTAAATTTTGAAGGACAACCTTGTGGGGTAAAGTACTCCTGCTTGTAAGGATCTTTTCCTTTCAGCACTTTGAACACATATCATGCTACTCTGTTATGGTCTACAAAATTTCCGCTAAAAAATCAGCCAATAGCCTTATGGTGTTTCCCATGTATATGACTATTTGCTTTTCTCTTGTAGCTTTTGAGATTCCCTTTATCTTTAATATTTGACATTGTAATTATTATGTGTGTTGGTGCTAAGCTCCTTGGGTTTGTCTTGTTTGAGGCTCTTTTCAGTTCCAGAGACTTGGATGTCTATTTCCTTCCCCAAGGTAAGGTAGTTTTCAGCCATTATTTCCTTAAATTTTCTGTTCCTTTATCTTGCTCTTCTCTTTCTGGGACCCCTATCTTGTGAATGCTATTACTCTTTATGTTGTCAGAGGTCCCTTAACCTATTTTTTTAAAATACTGCTCAGTTTCATACTTCCATCATCTTGTCTTTCATTTCACTGATCTCCTCAGGGAAGAGCCTTCGTACCTGTGATGTCCCTAATGGGTCCCTGCATCAGGGATTTGATTCTTGACTGTGTCTCTGCCCCTCCTACTCTTCTCAGTGTGGCATTTTCTTTATGTTTCAGCTGTGTAATGTCTGGTCTGCCAGCATTCAAGTTATTTTCAGAGTGAGTTGCATTACATGTAGTAATACAGTTCCCTCTGTGAGTCTGTGAGGAAGGTGAGTGAGTCCAAGTTCCACTTACTCTGCCACCTTCACCTGCTTTCATTTGGTTTTGTTTTAAAAATGAATTCCAGTTTATCTGTAATTTTTTTTATATATTTGATATATATTTATATATATTTTATATATATATTTTTATATATTTATATAAATATCTATAATATTTGAGATCATTCTCCCTAATCCAAAGTTACAAAGTTTATATTATTAGAAGTCTCATTGGTTTAGCTTCTAACACTAAATTTGTGTGTGTGCGTGTGTGTGTGTATGTGCATTCCTTAAGGTTTTCCACAAATATGATCATGTATTTTGAGAGTAAACGTTTTGCTTTTCTTTAGTAGCAATGATTATTTTTGATTTATTATTTTATTTTATTGAATTGGCTAGAACAAGATGGGAATTCTCGACTTCCTATCTTAGAGGAAAAGAAGTCCTTCACCATTAAGGATGATGTTAGCTGTAGAAGGAAATAGAACTTTCCTTCTATCCCTAGTCTTTTTAGTTTAACTTCCTGGGATATAACTTATCTAAAACTGCCATTCTTTTGTCCTAATAACTGAATGAAGAGTAATAGGTCCAGTTGTTTGGGGAGTAGAGTAGAAGTACACCTGCTGGGAGGTGTACTTGCAGATAGTATGTTAGACATGATATTGCTCTGGGTCTTTGGTGCATGTCCATATTGTCAGTCTCTGATTGATAAGCAAAGCAACTTTTAGTTCAGTATTTATGGGACAAGGAATTTGGTCTGGCAGACCCAGAGTTTAGGTATTTGTTTATTCAAATAGTTCCTAATATAATTACTTCCAATGTTAACTTTATTAGATTTTTTTTTTCTGCAAGTTTATTCTGATCATTTTCCATTACTGTATTTCCATTTTCTCTCTACCAAAATTCTTCTAAATTCCTGGTCAATTAATAGTAAGGTGGCTTAAATGGGGTTATCCAGAAGGAGACCCTGAGATGATGATACATGTACAAGTGATTTAAAACAATATGTTTCCAGGAAAAGCTGGCCAATGACAGAGGAATCAGGATTGGGAAAAGGAGGAAACCAAGTAGGTGGTTTCATGCAAAGTATGGATGTCAGCCTGACCCTGCAGGTGGGCTCTAGAGTGTGAGTTATACTTCATAGTTCCAAATTCAGGAAAATGAGCCAGGCACATAGATTCCTTCCTCCCTTGAAGGTTGGAGACCTACCAGGAGCTATAGGATCTCTGCATGCAGCAGTAAAGCTCCAAGCCAAGGACAGTCATCCAAAGACATTATTAGGAACATGCCTTAGAAGAAAATGTGTACAGAGCTTGGATGTGAGCCCACAGATAAAAAGAATTTAAGGGATCTGTGTGAGTACATAAAATGTCCACTACATTAGATTTACAAGCTTTGCATTACAATTGGGAAGTCTTAAGTATTTTTTGTAATTTCTTATTGAACTATAACTGACATACAATTTCCTGTCAATTTCAGTAGTAGATTGGGGTAATTTGGTATTTTCATACTTTATGAAATGATCCTCACAGTTTGTCTCATTGACATCTATCACTCTATGTTATGAAAATATTGACTATATTGCCTAGGTGGCACCCCTCATGACTTATTTATAACTGGAAGTTTATACCATTTAATCACCTTTACCTAATTTGCCTTCCCTCTAAACATCCCCACCCATCTAAACAAAAGTTTGTTGGTTGTGTCTGAGTTTGTTAATTTGTTTATTTTAGATTTCACCTATAAGTGGAATCATATGGTATCTGTCTTTTTCTGTTTGACTTATTTCAATTATTATAATATCTCTAGGTCCATCCACATTGTTACAAAGGGCAGGATTTCATTACTTTTAAAGTTGAGCAATATTGCAATAGGAACATACATACACCCACACAGCCTCTATGAATTCGTCGATCATCAACACTTATGGTGCTTCGGTATCTTGGCTATTATAAAAAATGCTGCAATAAACTTAGGGGTGCATATATTTCTTCAAATTGCTATTTTCGTTTCTTCAGATAAATTCCTAGAATGGAATTGCTAGATTATACGATAAATTTAGTTTTTGAGGAACTTCCACATTGTTTTTCATAATGGGTATACCAATTTGCATTCCCACCAACAGTGTACAAGTGTCCATTTTCTCCTTATTCTCACCAATACTTGTTATTTTTTGTCTTTTTGATAATAGCCATTCTTGAAGGGGTGAGGTGATATCTCATTGTGGTTTTGATTTGCATTTCCCTAATGATGAGTAGTGATGTTGAGTATCTTTTTATGTGTCTGTTGGCCATCTGTATGTCTTCCTTGGGAACATGTTTATTCAAATCCTCTTCTAAAAAAATTTGTGTTGTTTTGATATTTAGTTGTGTAAGTTCTTTATATATTTTGTACATTACCCCTTATAGGATGTATGATTTGCAAATATCTTCTTCATTCAGTAGATGGCCTTTACATTCTGTTGTTTCCTTCACTGACACTTGTTTTAAGTCTATTTTGTTGTCCTTTGTGAAGATACAAATCCAAACAAATTTTGGTAATACTGACATCCAAGAGCTTATCGCTATTTTCTTCTAGGAGTTTTATGGTTATAGGTCTTACATTGAAGTCTTTAGTCATTCTTGAATTCATTTTTTGTATATGGTCTAACATTGTGGTCCAGGTTTATTCTTTTCATGTAGCTGTCCAGTTTTCCCAGTACTATCTGTTGTAAAGACTGTAATTTCCCCTTTATATATTCATGCCTCACTTGTCATAATTTATTATGCATGCATGGTTTTATTTCTGGACTTTCTATTCCATTAATCTATGTGTCTGTTTTCATGAGAATACTATACAGTTTTGATTACCACAGCATTGTAGTATAATTTGAAGTCAGGTAGCATAATACATTTTTTGTTCGTTGTCAAGATTGCTGTGGCTATTCAACGTGTTTTGTGTTTGTATTTAAGATCTTTTTATTCTAGTTCTGTAAAAAAAAAAAAAAAAGGCCATTATTACTTTGACAGGGAATGGAATGAATTAGATACGTAGATTGCTTTGGGTAGTAAAGACATTTTAACAATACTAATTCTAATTCTTCCAATCCATGAGCACAGACTCTCTTTCCATTCATTTGTGTCCTCTTCAGTTCCTTTTTATCAATGTCTTATAGTCTTCAGAGTACAGGTCATTAACTCCTTGGTTAAATTTATTCCTAAGTATTTTCTTCTTTTTGATGTAATTGTACATGGAACTGTTTTCTTAATTTCTCCTTCTGATCATTAAATGTGTATAAAAACACAACCAATTTCTATATGTTAATTTTGTCTCCTACAACTTTACTGAATTCATTTATCAGTTCTAATAGTTTGGATATATACGTATATGTGTATACACTATTATGTATATTAGTGTATATACTATACACTAGTAGTTTGGATATATACGTATATGTGTATATATGTGTATATCTGACTTAGGGTATTGGTATACAGTTTTATGTCATCTACAGATAGTTTTAGTTCTTCCTTCCAATTTGAGTGACTTTTATAAGTTTTTAATTGCCTAATTAATCTGGCTAGGACCTCTAGTACTTTTTGAATACAAGTGACAAGACTGAGGATCTTATTTTTAATCTTAGAGGAAAAGTTTCAGCTTTTCATCCTTGAGTATACTGTTAGCTGTGGGTTTGGAGTATATGTCTTTATTATGTTACGATATTTTCCTTCTGTACCCACTTTTTAGATGGTTTTTCATCATAAATGACTGGAATTTTGTCAATTGCCTTTTCTGCATCTATTGAGATGATCATATGATTTTTATCCTTCATTTTGTTCATGCGGTACATGATGTTGATTCACTTGTAGATGAACTTGCATCCGTTGAATAAATCACATTTGGGCATGGTGTACAATCATTTTAATGTATTATTGAATTTGGCTTGCTACTATTTAGGATTTTTGCATATATTTTCATCAGAGCTATTGGTCTGTAATTTTCTTGCTTTGTGGTGTCTTTATCTGGTTTTGATATTAGAGTTATGCTAGACTCCTACAATGAGTTTGGTAGTGTCCTTCCTTCTCATTTTTGGGGAATAATTTGAGAAGAATAGGTATTACCTTATTTTTTAGGGGTGGCAGGGAATGTTGGTAGGATTTACTTGTAAAACTTTCTGGTCCTGGACTTTTTTGGGGGGGAGGGCTTAAATTATTGATTCAGTTTCATTACTTGCAATTAGTCTACTCATATTTTCTATTTCTTTATTATCAGTCTTGGAGGTTGTGTGTTTCTGGGAATTAGTCCATTTCTTCTAGGTTTACCAATTTGTCAGGGTATCATTCTAATAGGTTCTTAATATCCTCTGTATTTCTTTGTCGTCTTTTGTAACTTCTCTTTCATTTCTGATTTTATTTGGATCCTCTCTTTTTTCTTTCCTGGCTAGAGGTTTATCAATTTTCTCTTTTCTTTTCTTTCACTATGCTTATTATTTTATTATACAGTTACATTTACACTTAGAATTGTTTGTTTACATAACATTTCCAAATTGGGTTATTAGACAAAAAGCGTGTGTGTTTCTTGTTTTCTAGAAAAGTGAAATGATACCATATACCAGAACCATCTCAATTCAGCCCCTAAAAAAGTACCAGTCCCTATTGTTCTAACATTAGTAAACAGTGTCTGTGAATATTATCATTCTGTTTTTCACTTTTCAATTTTATCTTTTCAATATTATCTTTAGCTCTTAATTTTACTGATCTTTTCTATTGTTTCAATTATTGTTGAGTCTGTTTCAGTTATTTCTGTGCTGATCTTTACTATTTCCCTCCTACCACTAAATTTGGGCTTCTACTAACTTCCTGTTTCTTTTAGGTGTAAAGTTAGAAATTTCCTTCAATATTTTTTTGTTTGTTTCTTGAAGTAGGTTTGTATCTATAAACTTCCCTCTTGGAACTGCTTTTGCTGTGTCCTGTAGATTTTAAGTTGTGTTTACATTTCAAATGTTTAGTTTCCACATGTTTGTTTTTTCCCAGTTTTTTTTTTTTTCTCGTAATTGATTTTTCATTTTATACCACTGTGGTCAGATAAAATGCCTTACATAATTTCAGTTCTCTTGAATTTATTGAGACTTGTTTTAAAGTCTATTTTGTCTTAAAAAGGGGGGGAGGGGGTGCCCAGTTGGCTCAGTTAAGCGTCAGGTTTTGGCTCACGTCAAAATCTCATGGTTCAGGATCTGTGCTGACAGCTCAGAGCCTGGAGCCTGATTCAGATTCTGTGTCTCCCTCTCTCTCTCTGCCCCTCCCCCACTAGTACTCTGTCTCTCTCTCTCTCTAAAATAAATAAACATTAAAAAACAATAAATAGGGGTGCCTGGGTGGCTCAGTTGGTCAAGTGTCCGACTTTGACTCAGGTCATGATCTTGCAGTTTGTGAGTTCAAGCCCCTAGTCAGGCTCTGTGCTGACAGCTCAGAGACTGGAGCCTGCTTTGGATTCTGTGTTTCCTCCTCTCTCTGCCCCTCAATAATAAATAAACATTTAAAAAATAATAAATAAAAGTCTATTTTGTCCGCTGTAAGTATTGCTACTCCAGCTTTCTTTTGTTTCCATTTGTACTGTATTTTATTCATCCCTTCATTTTTTCACCCCTTCATTTTTTAAGTGAGTCTCTAGTAGGCAGCACATAGATGGGTCTTGTTTTATTTTTTTTTATCCATTTAACTATTCTCTGCCTTTTGAATGGAGCATTAAGTCCATTTACATTTCAAGTAGTTATTGATAGGTATGTACTAATTGCCTATTTGCTACTTATTCTCTTCCATTTGTTACGTGATGATTTCTTTAGTGTTTTGCTTGGATTTGTTTTTCTCTTTTTGTATCTTTTATAAGTTTTGTTTTGTGGTTACCATGAAATAGGTAGGTAGATATGTATACATATAGATACACGCACACACAGAGTATTCTATTTTAAGCTGACAGTGTCTTAAGTTTGAGTGCATTTTAAAACCATTATATATTTACTCCATCCCATGTTATGTTTTTGTCATTATGCATATTTTTATTGTGTGCATCTCTTGAATACCTTTTGTAGTTGATTTTGCTACTTTTTTCTGTTAACCTCCATATTAGCTTTCTTAAATGGCTGGTTGACTGCCTTTTCCATATATTTGGCTTTAGCAGTGAGCGATTATTTTATATACAATATTTCCTTCTTATTTCTAGTTTTTGTCTTTTATTTCTGCTTATAGAAGTCCCTTTAATATTTCCTGCTGGCTTAAGAGTAATGGAATCTGTCTACTTTTGCTTGTCTGAGTAACTACCTTTCTTATATTCTTATTTGTAAGTTTTACCTTTCAGCACATTAAATATATTCTGTCACTTTGTACTGGTCTGCAAAGTTTCTGCTGAAACATAAGCTTACAGAATTTCTCTTGTACGTTATTTTTTTCTCTTGCTGCCTTTAAGATTATTTTACTTTTGCATTTTAATTTTACAATGCCTTGGTGTGAATCTCTTTGGGTTCATCTTGTTTGCAACTCTCTGTACTTTCTGGATCTGGATGTCTCCTCTCCCAGGTTAGGGACACCTTCTGCCATTATTTCTTCAATTAAGTTTTGTGTGCCTTTGTCTCTTTCTTCTTCTGGGACCTTTATAATGTGAATGTCAGTATGCTTGATGTTGCCCTAGAGGACACTTAAAATGAGGATATTTTAAGTTTTTAGTTTTTTAATAGGCTATTCTTATTGGCCTATTTCCAGTAGTCTGCCTTTCAAAGCATTGATCCATTATTCTGTAGCTCTGATTATTTCTTATATTTTCTAAGTCTTTGTCAAAGTTCTCACTGTGATCCTTCACTCTTTAACCATTTGTTGACCATGTATTTGATCATTACATTATATTCTCTGTCAGGTAAATTACTTCTATTCATTTGCTTAGGGATTTTTTCCCCCAGGGGTTTTATCTTGTTTTGGAACACATTTCTCTGGCTCATTTGATTTGGCTTTCTGTGTTTGTTGCTACAAATTAGATGAAGCTGTTATCTCTTGTGGTCTCAAAACTGTGGACTTAAATAGGAACATCACTGTGTAGTCTGTATTTTCCTGGTGGTGTTGGCAACCCAGCTGGAGTAGGTGAAGGCTAGGGAGTCCCAGGGTATGATACATTGGGGCCACCTTGGTGGAACACCTGGACCTGGGATGGACGAGGGGCTTGGGGTACACTGGATCAGCTTTAGCAGGTTGGCTAGAGTTCAGAGTTCCTGGACCTTGTTCCCAACCAAGGTGGGAGGGGGAGCATAAAATATGGTGTTTAATGGTGCCTCAATCTCAGGTAAAGTGTGAATAATTCCATGCTCATTTGTTGGAATCTCTAGGTGGCTGAGTCTGCACACGGGCTCCTGAGTAATATAATACTTCTCCCTCCTCAATTTGTCATCATGGGTCTGGTTCTCTTCATTATCATGTTTCTCCTGCCTTTTTCCATGTTGCCCCTCTATCATTTGTTGTGCTGAAGCTGTTTGATCAGCCTTCAGTTTTCCTTCAGGAGGATTGCTTTATATGTGCGTGTAAATTCATCACATCTGTACGAGAAGGTGAGTTCAGTATCTTCTCACACAACATTGTGAACTCTTCCATGATTATTATTGTTTTCATGCAGTTGTCTGATCCTGATGGATACCATCTTGTGTATGAGTAGTTGCTGACAGGCATTAAACCCTCTGAGAGTATATAATGCATTAGAGATATTAATATGATGAATAAACAGAGGATATTTCTTGGAGCAGATTCCCTGGAGCCAAGATTTAACCACTTATATTCAGATTTTATCTTTATAAGTCAATCTACAATTTTTTTGAATAAGTGTAATTGGGTTTTAATTTTTTCTGAGTCATTTTTATGAGCACAACATGATATATCAGCAAACATTATCAGATTCATTGTATCCTTTTTCAAGCAACAGTATTGCAGGTGAACTTCCACCTAAATAAGGTCTTTATAGGATGGGAACAATCAGAGTAATTTTAAGTTTGGAAAACATACAGTTGAGAAAAGTTCTAGAGAGTAGTTTCAAAGCATTTTCAGATGATGATATGAGGATGGCAGTTTTTTCTTATAATGTTTATTTATTTTTGAGAGAGAGGGAGAGACACAGAATCTGAAGCAGGCTCCAGGCTCGGTCCGAGCTGTCAGCAACGAGTCCGATGCAGTGCTCAAACCCACGAACTGCAAGATCATGACCTGAGCCAAAGTCAGATGCTCAATAGACTAAGTCACCCAGATGCCCCTTGGACGGCAGTTTTAATCTAATGGATTTTTCTAGTTTGACAGTTTTTGATGATTTCCGCAGGTACTCTTAAACTTTCTTGAATGGACTATATAGCAGGCATGAAGGTTGTCCCCCCCATAATTCATTGTAATGAATTCTCTGAAATTTACAAGTAGACAACAAAACCTCAAAGACAGAACTGTAATCTGATCTCTATAAGAGTATATTCTTGAAACATAATCTCTGTCTATATAATCATCTCCCTTTCTCATAGATAACCACAATAACTTATTTGCAAATACGTTTGGTTTTAATAAACTTGGCCTGTTAATTGACAAAGTGCAGCAAGAAAGGTTATTGATCCAGGGACACCTGGGTTGCTCAGTTGGTTAAGCATCCAACTTCAGCTCAGTTCATGATCTCGCAGCTTTTGAGTTCGAGCCCCACGTCAGGCTCTGTGCTGGCAGTTCAGAGCCTGGAGCCTGCTTTGGATTCTGTGTCTCCCTCTCTCAACCCCTTCCCCAGCTCACACTCTGTCTCTCTCTCAAAAATAAATAACCATTACAAAAAAAGAAAGAAAGGTTATTGAGCCAGATAGGTTCTTTTAAATCTGCTTTATTAGAACTTTTCATAAGGAATCTCAGATTGGACTTTTAAAAACCTCTTAAGGCTAGGAGGCCAACCTAAGGAATTGTCCAATTGTGTCCTGGTTCAAGGAGAACAGATTTTTATTGAAATTATGCAAATACATATATTATCATGAAAAGTAAGAATATTTAATGGATTTCTGAATTCTGCAGGGATCAGGTAGAGAGAAAAAATAAACATATTGAGTTTTGTTTCAAAAATATACTTTACCTAATTTGTAGATTTCTTAAAAGACAGAGGAATAGGGGGTCTTTTAAATCTGGAGAACAAAACATTAAAGAATCAGTAATGTTTTAAATGAAGTCCTAAGAATTATAATTCTTATATTGCTTCATCTTGGATTAGCAGCTTTATGAATCATTTTTTCATTAGAATTTTAGAAACTCTTACCCAGTTCAGTCTTACAATGTTAAAGTTAGCAGAAACATACATTTTAGAGTACTTGTCAGAGTGTTTTCCATGAATCCTTTGAGAATGACTCATTAGTGCACAAATATTTTTGCAAAAGCACCAGAGTAAAACAAAAAATATGAGTGACCCAGGACTTAAAAAGAACCATGGTTAAAGATCTGATAATGGTTTGTTATAATATAATTAACAAGGAAATTTGGCTATTTCTGTGACATACTTTAAAAAACATTTAATGTTTATTTTTGAGAGAGAACAAGCACAAGTGGGGAAAGTGCAGGGGAACGGGAGGTCTGAAGCAGGCTCTGTGCTGACAGTAGAGAGCCTGACATAGGGCTTGAACTCATGAACCATGTGATCAGGACCTGAGCCACCCAGGCACTCCTCTGTGACACACATTTTAAAAGACATTATACTAGGATAGATCAGATTTTTAGAAATTTCACATAATTTCTGTATTACTCATTTTAATGATATACCATAAAATATGATCTAAGATGGTTAAAATTATAGTTGACAATATTTCCATTCAATTTATCAAATAACTAAATGAACGCTTATCTTTTTATTTCATTCAGAATTTTGTTTAAAATGTCAAAAGATTTAAAACATTTCATGAAATTGGGTCACTGTGAAATAATACTTATCCATTCAAAGTGGTAATTAGAAGATTTAAAAGGCAAATACAGAAAGTTACATAGTTGTACAAAGCCTTGGTTATTTTTCTAAGTAATCAAAAAGTCTTGATAAAGACAATGCAAAATACACTGTCTACAGAAAATTTTTCATCAGAAACAAAGTTTTCTAGGTAGATCACGTTAAAGATAAACTATGTTTATAATTTCTTATTGAGTTCAGACTAATAATCTTAAAAAATACTTTTTCCTTTTAACAGAAAACCAAATTCTAATTCTGTAATAGCATACATTTGATATTAAAACTCTTTTGAGGATGCCTGGGGCTCAGTTAAGTGTCTGATGTGATTTTGGCTCAGGTCATAATCTCATAGTTTGTGGGATCGAACCCTATATGGGGCTTTGCACTGACAGCACAGAGCTCACTTGAGATTCTCTCTTCCTTTCTCTCTGCTCCTGCTCCTTTCTCAAAAGAAATAAACTTAAAAAAAAAAAAAAAACAACCTTAAACCATTTCAATTTTAGCTCAACCACGCATAAAATTATTTTCTCAAGATCTATTTTCCACCAACCTTCTGTAATTTCTGTATCTTGGAATATTTTCAGACAAAATTACTTATTTCCCCTTGAAAAATACAAAAGTCCATGTCCTTTAGGCCTTTTCTTATCCAAAAATACATTCCATTTTTTTTTACCTACGTTTTATATACAACTGCTTTCTTACATTCTTATTTCTAGTAGTTTCTTAGCCCTAATAATCCTTAATTCCTAATGAAAACTAAGAAGTAATCATCTGAGGACAGGCAAGTTAATAAATAATTACAGAGACATGTTTTTATAGTATAATTTTTAGTGTAGCAAAATAGTAATAGACCCAAAAGTCTTTCGTCACTCTCTAAAAATTAAAAGACGAAACTGATAAATTTGTTTATATTTAATGTTTCAGTATATTATCTTATTTGGAAATAATCTAGTCATTATTGCATTTGAGTAGAACTATTGTGCTCATTTACATTTATTTAAAATATTTGTTGTTATGCTTGGATTAGACAATAAATAACTAATCATCTCATTTTTCTTGTTGACAAATTTTTAACACAGAGATTATGAGCTTATTTGATTAGAAAACCAAGGTAGAACAAGTTACATGTTTGCAATTATGTTTAGTATTGACAACTCTGAAGACATGCTTGTTTTTATTAAATCAACAAATTAAACTAGCTTCTATAGATTACAGATTATCCTGGGTCATGTGAACTTGAAAAACCTTTGGGTTAATTTCTGTATGTCTTAAAGTTTTACAAATACATAAGCACTTATTTTTCTATAACTCGACTAAATAGAGCTCTTTGCATAGATATATGTGTGTATATATATATATATATAATATGTGTATATATACATTATATATACATATACAATGTATATATACATAATATTTGTAAACAGGGATCATACAGGTTTTATTAAAAAATAGCCATGTCTCCGGTACAAAACTCAAAAGAATAGTTGGATTCAAATTATGTTTCTGAGATATAGACTAAGTTTTCCCACTCAGGTGGCTAACATTGTTTAAAAGTTTTCTATTTGCATACCATAAAGATTTTTTTAGAACTATTTTGTAGTCATTTTATCTCTTAGAACTTCTGAATACTAAAATATGCATTTCTTTGTCTTTGAGCAGTTTGAGAAACTCTCAAATAATTATCTCAGTTAAAGGTTTCTCAAAAGGGCCACTACAATTACAAAAGTGCACTCCTTTTCCCTAAATAGTCCATAGACCAGGTAGAGTCATCTTTGCCTTTAGATTCCCTAAGACGTCTAACTATGAGGTACCCTGTTTTCCAACAGATTTTGAACAGAATAGGGTGACTTACCAAGAAACTTCAACAAATACATGTTCCTCTTGAACCTGCAAATGTGGCATTATTTAGAAATAGATTATGATGGGGTTATGCTTATAAGAGTGGACCCTAATTCCAATGACTAGTACCTTTGTGAGATTAAGGAGAAGGAAATTTTGATGCAAAGACACAGAAAAATACAGAGAAAAGATGGCCATCTAAAGATGAGGCAGAAATTGTAATGATGTAACTTTGAGCCAAGTAATGCTAAGGATTGTTAGTGAACTGCCAAAGCTGAGGCAAAAAAAGGATTCTTCCTTGAAAATTTCAGGGAAAGTGTTACAGGACTGACATTTTCATTTCAGACGTCTCCCAAAGTATAACAAAACAAACTCCTATTGGTTTAAGCCACCCAGTTGTGGTAAATCATTATGGCGGCTCTAGGAAGCTAATACACTATTCATCCCTCTACTTCATCTTGCATTCAAATCCTCTGTAAGCCTTCTCTAACAGCCATGAAGCCATGTGCCTCTCTGTAGTACTCTCATTGTTCCCTTTGCATTGTCATTCATAGCACTGAACACATTATATTAAAATTCCCTGCCAATGAGTATGCTTCCATAGTGTTTTTAACTATTTAATTGTGTATGATACTGTGCAACAATCTGTGCACATGAAATTGAACACTTTGCAGAGTTTTGACATATGAATGTACCTGTCAGAATATTACCTAATCAACACATCACACTGTTATGTTGAAAATGACTATTTGATAAAATAGATCTTAATTATTTAACAGTGAAAGTAGAATAACTTTTGTCCACCGGTGCCCTTACTTGTGACAAGGACAATGCTGGCAAAGATATAAAGTGAAGTGCATGTTAAAATAATATGAAATATTGAAATTAACTTGATCATTAAAATAGAAAATGTTTGTACAAAATGCAAATTATTTATAATACATTTTGACTAATACTATTAAAGGAGATTCCTCTGCAAATGAAATGTGTTCAGTATTTTGCTAACAAATTGCATGTCAGTATTAATTATGATTGTGAAAGATAAATATACACAATAAAAGAGAGCTCATTAAAGATAGATTCACTCCATTATTTTCTTAATTATTTTTAACCATAATATATTCTTTCCAGAAATAAAACTTGCTTGAAATTTGCAAATATTTAAATGCTCATTTTCTTCACAAACACCATTGATACAAGAACTTCATACAATGCATTTACACATAAAGCACTTCTAGGGTACAAAACCACACTTTAATTATATACTATCAGCTAATGATATCTGAATAAAGCACACATATAAAAACAATTTCAGGAGAAATCTAAAACTCTATTGGAGTTTTAAAATCAAACAATAGGTAACTCTATGAAATAGAAAAAGGAAGGTAATTTACTAGACAGAAATTTCATACATTTGTCCAAATTAAATACTACATTTAATCATAAACATGACTTAAAGATAAATGATTATATTTTGTGAAAATTATTTCTTTTGCTTTATATTGAATGAATTCAGATAATCTAGCACAGTAAATTCTTCCCATAATTTGAACATTATACTTATTTTATTTAAAAGATATACCTCGGGGCGCCTGGGTGGCTCAGTCGGTTGAGCGTCTGACTTCGGCTCAGGTCATGATCTCATGGTCTGTGAGTTCGAGCCCCGCGTCGGGCTCTGGGCTGACAGCTCAGAGCCTGGAGCCTGCTTCGGATTCTGTGTCTCCCTCTCTCTCTGAACCTCCCCCCGTTCATGCTCTGTCTCTCTCTGTCTCAAAAATAAACATTTAAAATAAATAAATAAATAAATAAATAAATAAATAAAAGATATACCTAACAGAACTTCTTGTTTCAGCCCTAACACACACACACACACACAAACATTGAAGTCATCCCTCTAAGACACACAACAGGAAAATCCTGAAAAACCCAGAAATTAATGCATAATTTAGTACTAAATATGGAATCCAGTTTGTAGGGCAAATCACCATCCCAAAGTCTAGAAAAACAGGTAGACTCACATGGCCACAGCAAAAATCTGCTTACCTGGAGAAAAAGCTACAGAAGCCATAAAATGGTAGGGCCTCTGTAGTGGTAACATTGATTAGTCCATCAAGTCCAGCAGCAACTTGAGTGTTGAGTGAGAAATTCCTGGGTGCTACATTCTTTAGGGAACCCCCAAATTTCATGAGTTTTATATCTAGAAATATCCCAAGTTTGTCTCATAATGAAGAGTCAAGAAAATCCCCTCTGGTGTTAGGAATGGGAAAGGTAACCATATTAGTTTCTTAGGGCTGCTGTAACAAATCATCGTAAACTCTAAGACTTAAATAATAGAGATGTATATCTTACCGTTCTGGAAGCTAGAGGTTAAAAATCAATTTCACTGACCTGAAAGGGTCAACAAGGCTGTTCTTCCTTAGGAGACTTGAAGGGAGACTTCATTTCTTGCTCTTCCAGGTCCTGGTGGCTGCTGTATCCCTGAAGTATGGCCATATCATTACAATCTCTGCTTCTGTGGCCACATTGTCTCCTCTTCCTTTACATGCTTCTTATGAGGACACATATGATTAAATTTAGGGCCCACCTGGAAGATTCATGATAGTATGCCTAATGTCAATACACTTAATCAAATCTGCAAAGAGCTTTTTGCCTTCTGAGTTAACAATTACAGGTTCCAGTGATTAAGACCTGATATCTTTGAGTGGCCATTATTCCATCAATAGCATACACATTTTCAAATAGTCACAGAATATTCTCCATGACAATAAGCTAATCTATGAGCAAAGACTTTACTAGTTTTATCTTACCTGAGGAAGAGCATTTATCCCAAATCAGTCCCATTTAGCATTCTTGTCTTACATAAATTAAAAAAAAAATGTATAAAGATGTCTTAACTATGAGGGATCCTGTTTTCCAACAGCTGCTGTAAAACTTAAGGAATAATGTATTTTCCATGCTTTTGAACAGAATAGGGTGACTTAAAATACATGTCCATCTTGAACTTGTGTACGTGACATTATTTAGAAATGGAATTGGTGCAGATGTAATCAAGTTATGATGGGGTCATGCTTGATACAGTTATCCCATGGATGTAAGGGTAGTTTAGTATCTTCAAATCAATCAATGTGATGCAGTTCATTAAAAAAATAAAGGATAAAAACCATGGATAATCAAGGGTGATCATATCTTCTCAATAGCTGCAGAAAAAAGCATTTGACAAAGTACAACATCTATTCATTCATGATAAAAACTTCCAACAAAGGAGGTTTAGAGAGAACATATCTCAACATAATAAAGGCTACATATGAAAAACCCACAGCTAACATCATAGTGGTGAAAACTAGAGCTTTTCCCCTAAAATCAGGAACAACACAAGGATGTCTACTATCACCATTTTTATTCAACATAGTACTGGAAGTACTAGCCACAACAATCAAAGAAGAAAAGAGAATAAAGGGCATCCAGATTGGTAAGGGATAAGTAAAACTAATTATTTGCAGAAATATTATATATAGAAAACCCTAAAGACTCCACCAAAAAAACTACTAGAACTGTTAAATGAATTTAGTAAAGTCACAGGATACAAAATATACAGAAATTAGCTGCATTTCTATACACTAATAAAAAGCAGAGAAATTAAAACAATCTCATTTGAAATTACATCAAAAAAATAAAATACCTAGGAATAAACTTAACCAAGGTAGTGAGGTAAAAGATCTATTCTCCAAAAACTGCAAAACCCTATGATAGAAATTGAAGATGACACAAATAGAAAGATATTCCATACTCATAGACTGGAAAAACAATACTGTTAACATGCCCATTCTATCCAAAGCAATCTATAAATTTAATCCAATTTCTACCAAAATACTGACATTTTTCACAAAGCTAAAACAAATAGTACTGAAATCTGTATGAAACCACAAAGCAATATCAAGAAAGAACAAAACTGGAGGTATCACAATTCCAGATTTCACAATATACTTCAAAGCTGTAACAAAATAGTAGGTACTCTCACAAAAATACATAAATCAATGAAACATAATAGCTTAGTAATAAACCTACATTTATATGATTAATTCATGACAAAGGAGGCAAGAATATACAATGGGGAAAAGACGATCTCTTCAACAAATGGTGCTGGGAAACCTGGACCACTTTCTTACACCATACACAAAATTAATTCAAAATGAATTAAACATCTAAGTGTGAGACCTGAAATCATAAAACTCCTACAGGAAAACATAGGCAGTAATTTCTCTGACATCAGCTTAGCAACATTTTATGGATAGGTCCCCTCAGGCAAAGAAAACAAAAGCAAAAATAATTATTGAGACTATACCAAAAAAAAAAAGTGCACAACAAAGGAAATTACCAACAAAACAGAAAGGCAACCTACTGACTATGAGAAGATACTTGCAAATCATATCTGATTAAGGAGTAATATCCAAAATATGTAAAGAACTTATACAACTCAAAGCATATGCACAAAAAACCCTCAAACAGTGATATTAAAAAATGGGCAGGAAATCTGATCAAACTTTTTTTTTTCCAAAGAGGACATACAGATGGCCAAGATGACACATGAAAAGATGCTCAACATCACTAATCTTAGGGAAATGTAAATCAAAACTATAACAAATATGACCTTGCACCTTCCAGAATGACTAAAATAAAAACCAAAAGAAATAACAAATAGTGGGTGACTGAGTGGCTCAGTTGGTTAAGCATCTGACTCTTGATTTTGGTTCAGGTCATCATCTCATGGTTCTTAAGTTTGACCCCCACTTTGGGCTCTAGAGCTGACAGTGCAGATACTGCTTGGTATTCTGTCTCCCTCTCTCTGACCCTCCCCTGTTTGCTGTCTATATCTCTGTCAAAATAAATAAAGATATTAAAAATAGAAATAAGTTTTGGTAAGGATGTGGAAAAAAAGGAACCTGAGTGAACTGTTGGAGGTAATTCAAATTGGGGCAGCCACTGTGGAAAGGGGTACAGAGGTTCCTAAAAAATTTAAAAAATAGAATTGCACATATAATTGCACAATAATTCTGGGTATTTGCCCAAAGAAAATGAGAATGCTAATTCAAAAAGATACATGTATTCCTGTGTTTACTGGAGCATTACTTATGATAGTTAAGATATGGAAGCAACCCAAGTGTCCATCGATAGATGAATGGATAAAGATATGTATATGTACACACACACACACACACACACACACACACACATATTCACAATGGAATATTACTTATCCATAAAAAAAGAATGAGATTTTGCCATTTGTAACAACATAGGTGGACCTAGAGGGTATAAGGCTAAATGAAATAAGTCAGAGAAAAACAAATACCATATGATTTCATTCATGTTGAACTTAAACAAATAGACCAATAAACATAGGAGACAAATAACCAGACTCTTAAATATAGAGAACTGTAGCCATCAGTTTTTTGGTTGCCAGAGGGGAAGTACATAGGGGAATGAGTAAAATAAATAAATGAGATTAAGAGCTCACTTATTTTGATGAGCTTTAAATAATATGTAGAAATCATATATAGAATTATTAAATCATGATATTATAAACCTAAAACTAATATAACATTGTATGTTAATTATACTTTATTAAAACAATCTCATAGAGAAACTGTTTGTAAATTATACAAAGAACTCTTAAAACTCGATGAAACAAAAAAATCCAATCAAAATGTGCAAAATATCTGAATAGACACCTCACCAAAGAAGACATTCAGATGGCAATTAATCATTTGAACTCAAGCTCAAAATCACTTGTCATTAGGGATTTACAGAATAGAATAACACCACGCAGGTACCTACCTATTAGATTACCTAAAATTCAAAACCTGGCAATACTTGTTGTTAGAAAGCAAGTCGAGCAATGGAAACTATTTTTCTATTTACATGATATTCTGGAAAAGGTAAACTGTAATAATTGTAAAGAAATTAATGACTCCCAGGTGTCCATGAGAAGGCATTGAGAAGGCTGAATAAGTGAAGCTTGGGAAATTTTAGTGTGGTTAAATTACAGTGTATGAGGCGGTAATGATGGCTGCATGACACTACAGATTGGTCAATACTCAGAATTTTAGAGCACAATAATTGAACCTTAATAAATAAAAAAAAAAAATTAAGTCCTTTAACAGAGCAGAAGATTCCAGGATGCGATGCAGAATATGGAAAAAAAAAATTCAACTGTATTAGAAATGTGTTATCCTCACTGGAAGGGGTACAAGAGATTGCTAATATAAGCAATTTTGGAAGTGAATGTAATCTCTAAGACTAAAGGCAACGGAAACTGTACATGAGAACTGCATCCCATTGATAAAGTTGCTTTTCACGGGTATAGGTTAATAATTCTGATATCATGATACATATATACAACTTAATAATTAAGTAAATAGATGAAGGATGGTAGAGGTCAGTTTTCTCACCTTTGGAATGGGAGATTGAACATAAGGAAGAAAAAGAGACTAAAATAATACGGCTACTGATCAGCATCACAGACTGCAGTATTAACTCATATTTAACTGAATGTGGATACAGATAACCATTTAGAAATATCTGTAGAGATGTACACCCATAGAATCGTACTGTTTGGAATACAGTTGAGGTGGAGAGATAGCTGAGATGGCGGGTGTTGGAGTAATGGATTAAACACAGCAAGCCAAAATGAAAGAAGCCTTAGTCACTTACTACAATGTTATAAACAAGCATCTAAACAGGAAGAAGTGACAACACCGTGCTGCATTCCACGTTTCCCTAATGAATGGTGTGCCAGGCAAAGATCAGGTGGATCAGCAAGACATGAAGATTGTCTTACAGTAGAGGCGTCTCTGAACAAAACATTCCTGCAGATTTATGGACTGTGAAGCCAGGGGTGCATGGAAGATGGTAGGAAGAGAGGAAAGACGTGGAAGTAGAAATGTAGTAAGTATTTAAGGGGTACTTGGGATCTTTAAGAAATCCCCTTGTTACCCTGATAAGGAGGTTTCTGAAGACAACTTTGGTTGAGGACCCGAAGTCAAGAAATCTAGAAATGAAGGCACCAGAGCACTGAGTATTGTGCCATTTAACTTGCCCTATTGTTCTCTTTCTCTCTCTCTTTCTCTGTCTCTGTCTCTCTCTCTCCCTGCTCATATGAACTAGACAAGAAAACCAACTGCCTGAAATCACAGTGAAAAGCAGCAGCATGATAGCACTAAAAGATGCAAATCAGAGCTCTTTTAAGCTCCATTCTCGGTTGTCAATATTTGTCCTGTCTGGTAATTCCATGAAATTTTCAAAAAAAAAAAAGTCTTAATTTGACCTGACTCAGAATTCACCAATGGCCAGACATGTTTTTCTGGCCAATCAGTGGCAATTGTTTAACGTTACAGATATTCCAGACAATAAAAGTTGGAACAAACAATAAGCTAACCAAAAGACTTAAATAAAAAACAAAAATAAAAACAAAAACAAAAAAATGGGGGGAATACAAAGTCTACATAAGGCTGTGGACTGTGAATATGTGAATTTTTACATATTCCTAGACGGTTATGCACAGATTAAAGCCTGAATGTTAAGACTTGTAGGTATACCACAGCCCACATACAGAAATCCTCAGCAAAAATTGGGAAGTTTATTAATCACAGGCATCTAAGGAAATCACTATAAATACATTAGTTGTTCACTAAGCTACCCAAAAGGAAATTCCAGTGACAATTCAATTACAGAAAGAATACATTCTTTACATAATTAACTTTGAAATGCCTCTAAACAAACAAACAGCAATAACAACAAATGCTGGAGGCGGTCTGATTTCCAGAATTGTCATATTATATATTATTTAATATATCCATGTTTAAAAACTACAAAATATGCAAAGAAATAAGAAAGTATGGCCAATACAAAGAAAAGGAAGCAGTCAATATAAACCCAGGAAGCTGGTGGCTTGACTTAAACTCAACAAAGACATTAAATCAGTTATCTTAAATATGTTCAAAGAACTTAAGAAAAACATATTTAAGGTACTAAGCAAAGCATATGAGTGATATTTATCAAATATAGTGTATCCATGAAGCATGGCAATCATTTAAAAAATTAGATAGAAATTTAAAAGTTGAAAATCATAATAAACAGCATGCAGAATTCAGTAAAAGGGCCCCAGAGCAGTTTTTACTTAGCAGAAGAAATAACAAATTTGAAGAGAACTCAACTGAGATTATCTCAGTTGATTATCAGATTATATTACTCAGGTATTCTCAATTATCTTAGTCTGAGAAACTGAAAGAAAAAATTAAAAATATCAAAATTCTCTAAGACTTGTGGCACAATGTGATGAGTATCAACATAGACTTAATGTGATTATCAGAATGAAAAGAGAAAGAAAAGTCATGGAAAGAATATTTGAAGAAATAATGGACCAGGGGTGCCTGGGTGGCTCGGTTGATTAAGTATCCAGCTCTTGGTTTTGGGTCAGGTCATGATGTCATGGTTCATGAGTTCAAGCCCTGCACTGGGTTCTGTGCTGACAGTGTGGAACCTGCTTGGGACTCTCTTTCTCTCCCTCTCTTTCTGCCCCTTCCCTGCATGTGCTTTCTCTCTCTCAAATAAACTTAAAAAAAAGACAATGGACCAAAACTTCACAAATTTGGTGAAAACATTAATATTGCTATCTTTTAAAAACTCAACACACTTCAAATAAGATACACTGAAAGAGATCCACACCTAGACAAGTTATAAACATTAACAAAAAGAGAACCTTGAAATTAGCATGAGAGATACAACTCATCACACACAAGGACTCCACTAAAAGATTGACAGCTTTTTTCATCAGAAACCATACAAGCCAAAAGGCAGTGGAATGATATAGTCAAAATAATATGAAAGAATATTGTAATTCAAGAATTATGTATCTAGAACTATCTGTTGAAAAAATGGACATTAAGAAATTCTCAGATTAAAAAAAAAACTGAGGATTTTGTTGCTAACAGACCTGCTCTAGAGAAAGAAAAACGTATGACTGGTGATCTTTCAGGCTGAAATAAATGACAGCAGACGATTATTTGAATCCTGCGGAAGGCATAAAGAACACCGTTAAAGATAACTGCATAGGTGAATGGCAGCATAAATGTGGTTTTTGAAGCTTTTTTTCTCCTATATGAATTGAATGACAATTATGAAAATCAATATTTCTAAATCTGAACTGTCATGCAGTGTACAAAGATATAATTTTTCTGATAGCAGCACAAAGAAGGGAGAGATAATTAAGATAAAGGAATATATTTTTGTATACTCTTGAAAATGTTAGTATCAATTGAAGAAGACTGTCATAATTCAAGATGTTAATTGTAAGAACAAGGACAACCATGGGGAAAACATCACAAAAATGTAGTCAAATAACAAATGTACATTAAAAAGATACCTATTTGATAAAAAAAGAAAGTAATAAAGATAGAGAAACAAATTAAATGTATGACTTATAGAAAGCAAATAGCTCACTAGGTGACATAAATCTTGCCTCATTAATTCTATTAAATTCTAATGGATTAACTTTACAATAAAAGTAAAGATTTGCAGAATGGATAAAATCAAAATTTAACATTTCGTTGCCTTTAGGAGACAACTGAACTTCAAAACCACAGACTGAAAATAAAATGATACAAAAGAAAAAGCCATGAAACAATAATAAAAAAGACCTGCAATGTCTAATATCAGACAAAATAGACTTTAGTACAGAAATTGTTACTAGAGACAAAGATATTTTTAATGCTAAAAGCTTCAGTTAATTAAAATATATAAATACATATGTACTTCATATTAGATCCCTATAGTACATAAACCAATAATTCATAAATTTGAAGGGAAACAAATGATTTCAGAATAATATATGGATATTTTTGCACTTTTAATAATGGATAGAATATCTAACATAAGATAATAAATAGATCTGAACTATGTTACAGACCAACTGTAAGTAAACATGTCTACAGAACACTCTACCCAACATCACCAGAAAACATATTCATCTTAAGTGCATATAGAATATTCTCCTGAATAGATAATATGTCAGGTCATATTAACAAGTCCCAAAAGTTTTAATGAAATATTACAAAATATATTCTTCCAATAATAAAAGGAAATATAAATTCAATAACATTCTCCAAGATAACTACTGAGTAAAATATGAAACCACAAGTGAAATTATAAAATAATTTGAGAGGAGTGAAAAGAAAAACACAGCATACCTAAACATACTAATAAAGCATTTCTTAAGAGAAGTTTATTGTTATAAATGCTATTTAAAAATAATTTTGAAGGGTGGGGAGTTCCAGGGTGGCTCAGTTAGTTGAGCTTACAACTTTGGCCCTGGTCATCATCTCGTGGTTCATAGGTTGAAGCCCCACATCAGGCTGGCTACTGTCAGTGCAAAGCCTGCTTCCAATCTTCTGTCTCCCTCTCTCTGCCCCTCCCCTGCTTGTGTGCTCACTTTCTCTCAAAAATAAAATAAACATTTAAAATAATAATTTATTGGGACACCTAAATTTAGGTATCCGACTTCAGTGCAGGTCATGATCTCATGGTTCATGAGTTCAAGCCCCCACATAGGTCTCTGCTGTCAGCACAGAGCCTGCTTGGGATCGTGGTCTCCCTCTCTCTCTGCCTCTCCCCCACTCTTGAAGCTTTCTATGTCTCTCTCTCTCATAAATAAACATTAAAAAATTCTTAAAAATAAAAAAAACAAAAATAATTGATTGAATTTATAACCTAATGCTCTCAAGAACTAGAAAACAAAGAGTAAACTAATCTCAAAGCAAATAGAAGATTAGATATATGAAATACAAGAACAGAAATAAGAGAATAGGTACTATATTAAAAAAGATGAGTTCAGCAAAACTAAACATTTGTTCTTCAAGGAGATCAACTAAATTGACAAACTTTCAGATAAACTAACATAAAAAGGGAGAAGACTCAAATTACTATAATCAGACATGAAAGAGGGGGCAATACTACTGACTTTACAAAAATGACAAGAATTATATGGAAATACTATAAACAATTGTACACCTAAAATGTAGATAATCCAAATGAAAAAAAAAATTCTGGATAGATACAAACAACAGAAACTAATTCAAGAATAAATAGACAATCTGAATATACTTGTAACAAGTGAGGAGACTGAATTGGCAATAAAAAAATGCTCTACAAAGAAAATTTTTATACAAGATGATTACTGAAGAATTCTACAAAAGAAGATGAATTTACACTGATACGTAATGTCTTCTAAAAGATAGAAGAGGAAGAAACATGGCTCACCTTATTCAAGGGGCCATAAGTACAATGATATTAAAACCAGAGAGAGATATCACAAGAACAGAAAATTATACAACATTATCTCTTATAGACATAATATTCCTCAATAAAATATAGCAAGCCAGATTCAGAGCAATATTAGAAGGATTAAACACTATGTCCAAGTGGGATTTATCCAAAAAATACAAGATTGTTTCAACAAATGAAAGTAAGTCTATGTAAACCACTATATTAAGAGAACAAAAGATATAAAAATGGTCTTAAAAAAAAAAGAAGCCTAACACAGAATTCATTCATTGCTAACAACGAAGACCAAAAGCTTTCTTATAAAGTCAAGAACAAGACAATAATGTCCTCTCTCACTACATCAGTTTAGAGTAGCTCTACAGGCTCTATCCAGGGCAATTACAAAAAAAAAAAAAAAAGAGGGAATTAAAGAAAACTCATTGTTAAAGTCATAATAGTGAAAGATTGTCTGCTCTCACCTCATCTATTCTATTCAACTTTGTCCTATAAGTTCTGTCCAAGGCAACTAGGAACAACTAGAAATAAATGGCATCTAATTTAAAAAGAAAGAACTAAAACTGTCTCTATTCACAGATAATATGAGATTTTATATAGGAAATACTAAGCTTCCTCCAAAATTATTACATCTAATGACTGAATTTATCAAAACTTCAGAGTACAAGATTAATAAACAAAAACCAATTGTATTTACAAGCACTAGCCAAAATCAATCAGAAAATGAAATTGACTAAATGATCTCAATTATAATATCAAAAAGTAAACAATCTAGATGTAGATTTAACAAAAGAAGTATATGACTTTTACATGAAAAACTACAAAATATTGTTAACAGACATTAAAAACTAAAACAAATGCAGAGATGTCTTATGTTCATAGTTTGGATGACTTAAAATTGTTAAAAAGGTAAACCCCTTAATTATTTCACAGAGTTAACACAAACTTTACCAAAATCCCAGAGGATAATTTTGCAGAAATTTATAATTGGATACAAAGATTCATATGGAACTGCAAAAAACTCAGAATAGCCAAAATAAACTTGAAAAGGAAACAAAAAGAAAAAAAGAAACAATATTTGAAGATTTATTTTTTTTTGTTTCAAAATTTACAACAAAACAACAGTAATCAAGTCTCCATGGATTAGCATTAATACAGACATAAAGATAGAATAAAAGAGTATAGAAATAAACACTTTTAAGTTTAATTAATTTTTTAAAGTTTGCTTTTGAGATAGAGAGCACATGGCATGTGCACAGGGGAGGAGTAGAGACAGAAGGAGAGAGAAAGAATCCCAAGCTGGTTCCACTGTCATCATGGGAGCCCAACGCGGGGCTTGAAGTCATGAAACATGAGATCATGACCTGAGCCAAAATCAAGAGTTAGATGCTTAACCCTAAGTTCAATTAATTTCCCCTAAGTTCAATTAATTTTGATAGGGGTGTCAAGACAATTCAAGGGGGGAAAGAATAGTCATTAAACAATTGTGCTTAGAAAGTGGATAGCCACATGCCAGTCATAATGTTGAACCTGTACCTTATACAATATACCAACAAATATACAAACAAAACTGAAAATAGATAAAAGACCAAACTGTAAGAAATAAAATGATAAAATTCTTAGAATTTATACACCTCTTTATGTTGCTGGATTACATGAAGTTATATCTTCTTCAATGGGATTTTTTAAAATTTGTTAATGTTTATTTATTTTTGAGAGAGAGAGAGAGTGTGTGTGTGTGTGGGGAAGTGTCAGAGAGAGAGAGGGAGACACAGAATCCAAAGCAGGCTCCAGGCTCTGAGGTGTCAGCACAGAACCCGATGCAGGGCTCAAACTCACGAACCATGAGATCATGACCTGAGCCGAAGTCAGACACTTAACCGACTGAGCCACCCAGGCGCCCCATGAAGTTATATCTTATATGTCAAAACAAAATAATAAAGGCTGGAAAGATGCAGAATAGGAGGACCTTAAGCTCACCTCGTCCTGAATACAACTAGATAACACAGCAGCATAAATAACCCGGAAAAATGACCTAAAGCATGTCAGAACAAACTCCCCAGTTGAGATAGAGAAGAGGCCACATCCAAGGGGGCTAGGAAGGACAGAGACATAGTCAAGTACAGCCTTTCAGGACTGTGTTGGGTAAAGCTGTGAGCTTATCTCAGACATGTCTGGAGGAGAAGGAATCAGGGGAAGACCCCTCAAGGAATAAGGGAGTAGAGAAGCACCATTTTCCTCCCTTGGACCCCAGTGTAAACACATGGCAACCTGGGGGAACCAGCACAACGCCAATATTCACTACCTACTATGTTTATATCAAGTCCATCCCCACCCATGCTTCAGCGGATCTGCCCTTTCCAGTCACACTTGCCTCAGTTACAGCATTTCGGTTTCTTTCCCCTAGAAAACCAGCACACACATTGCCAATACTGCATCTCTAGACCAGTGTGCTTTGCAGGGCCTCTGTCCCTGTAGCGGCAGTGGTGACAGGTACTTTGGGAGCCTGAGGTGCACCTTGCTAAGAGTGCATCCACCACCCGGACAGTCCTGGTTCCTACAGTAGTGGCCACAGGTCTCATTTCACAAGCGGACCAGCAAGTACTTTGTTAAAATTATATGTCCCACCCTGGCTGGGGACCAACCACTGCTCACAATAAGCAAAGAGAGCCTATGCAGATTACTGGACTAGAGGAAAAAGTGGCTAGGATATAACAGTAAGGTACACACAAAATACATGGGAGACATCCCTTGAAATGCCATGTTCCTCAGACACTGCACTTCAGGACACTACAGGACCTCTTCTTTATAAAGCCATTACTTTCAAGAGCAAGAGACATAGCTGTCTTCCTAACACAGAGAACAGACACAGAGAGTTAGACAAAATGGGAAGACAGAGGTATATGTCCCAAATGAAGGGGTGCCTGGGTGGCTCGGTTGGGCGGCCAACTTCGGCTCAGGTCATGATCTTGTGGTCCATGAGTTCAAGCCCCGCATCAGGCTCTGTGCTGACAGATCAGAACCTGGAGCCTGCTTCAGATTCTGTGTCCCATCTCTCTCTCTGCCCCTCCCCCACTCGTGTTCTGTCTCAGTCTGTCTCTCAAAAATAAATGTTAAAAAAATAAAAAATACACTAGATGGAACAAATAGCAGGCTAGAGGAAGCAGAGAAACTAACTAGTGACCTGGAAGAAAGAGTAATGCAAAGTAATCAAACCGAGCAGGTGGGGGGGGAGGTGGGGAAAGAAAAGAAAGAAAGAATAGACTTAGGGAACTTAGAGATTCCACCAAGCATAATAACAAAAAAGAGCAAGATCAGAGAAAATACCAAAAATAGCCACAAAGCAAGTAATAACATGGCAATAAATACATACCTATCAATAATTATGTTGAATGCAAATGGACTATAAGCTCCAATCAAAAGATATAGGCTTACAGAACCTGTCTATATGCTGTTTACAAGAGACTTATTTCAGACCTAAAGATGCATGCAGATTGAAAGTGAGGGATAAAGAAATATTTATCATACACATAGTTTTGAAAGAAAGCCAGGCTAGCAAAATACTTCTATCAGACCAAAAAATTTTAAAACAAGGACTGTAACAAGTAACAAAAATGGACACTATGTAATAAACAGAACGCGGTAAGAAGACATAACAATTGTACGTATTTATGCACTCAACATAGAAGCCCCCAAATACGTACAACAGTTAATAACAAACAAAGGAACTATTATTTGAGAGTAATACAGTAATAGTAGGGGATGTTAGCACCACACTTATGTTAATGGACAAATCATCCAAACTGAAAATTAACAAGGAAACAGTGGCTTTGAACAACCTACTGGACAAGATGGATTATGTAAATATATATAAATAATATATAATTATATAAATAATATATAAATATAAATATAAATATATATAAATAATATATAATATATATAAATAATATATAATATATATAAATAATATATAAGTATATATACTTATATAAGTATATAAATACATATATATAAGTATATAAGTATATATATAAGTATGTATAAATAATATATTTTAATATATAATATATATAGATGTGTATATATATATGTGTATATATACACATCTATATATATATAAACCTTCCATCGTAAAACAGAAAAATACACATTCTTTTAGAAGTGCACCTTGGATGTCCTCTATAACGGATCACCTTTTAAGATACAAAACAAGTCTCAACAAATTTAAAAAGATCAAAGCTATACCAAGCATCTTTTCTGACCACAACACTATAAAATTAAAAATCAGGACACCTGGGTAGTTCAGCCAGTTAAGCAGCCGACTTTGGCTCAGGTCATGTTCTCATGGTTCATGAGTTTGAGCCCCACATCAGGCTCTGCACTGACAGTTCAGAGCCTGTAGCCTGATTCAGATTCTGTGTCTCCTTCTCCTTCTGCCCCTCCCCCACTCATGCTCTGTCTCTCTCTCAAAAATAAATTTTTAAAAAAACATTAAAAAATAGGTGAAAAAATTTTAAAGCATTAAAAATCAACTCCAAGAAAAAAAAAATTGGAAAGAGCACAAACACGTGGAGGTTAAAAACCATGCTACTCAACAATGCATGGGTTAACCAAGAAATCAAAGAAATTAAAAATTACATGGAGAGAAATGAAAATGAAACCACAACAGTCCAAAATCTTTGGATGCAGCAAAAGTAGTTTTAAGAGGAAAGCTTGTAGCAATACAGGCATATATTAAGAAGCAAGAATAAACTCAAATAAACAACTTAATCATATACCTAAAGACGGCAGAAAAAGAACAAAACCCAAAATGAGCAGAAAAGACATAATAAAGATCATAGCAGAGAGAGAGAGAACAGATCAATGCAATGAGCAGCTGGTTCTTTGAAAAGATCAACAAAATTTGTAAACCTTTAGACAGACTTATCAAAAATAAGAGAGTGGAAGAGGGAGATCAAGAGGGAAAGAGAGGTCGGGGGGTGGGGAGGACTGAAACAAAATCAGAAATGAAATAACAACTGATATAAAAATACAAAGGATTGTAAGAACATATTATGAGAAATTATATGCCAACAAATTGGACAACCTAGAAAAAAAGAAATTCCTAAAAAAACATGATCTAAATATGAAGCAGGAAGAAATAAAAATTTTGAACAGACTGAAATTGAATCAGTAATCATAAAGTTTCCAACAGACAAAATCAAGGACTGGATGGCTTTTCAAGTGAATCCTAACAAACATTGAAAGAAGAGTTAATATCTATTCTTTTCATACTATCAAAAAAAAAAATAGAAGAGGAAGGAAGCCTTCCAAATTTATTCTAGGAGGTCAGTATTACCCTGATACCAAAATCATGTAAAGACGCAACAAAAAAAGAGAACTAAAAGCCAATATTTTTGGTGAACATAAATGCAAAAATCCTCAACAAAATGCCAGCAAACTAAATCCAACAAAACATTAAAATAATTATTCATCACGATCAAGTGGGATATATTCCCAGGATGCAAATATTGTTCAATATTTGCAAATCAATAAACGCGATACATCACATCAACAAGAGAAAGGATAAAACCCATATATTTTTTTGATAGATACAGAACAAGCAGTTGACAAAGGACAACATCCCTTCATGATAAAGCCCTCAGCAAAGCAGGTCTAGAAGGAACACACATCAACAAAATAAAGACCATATATGAAAAATACCCATAGAGAACATCATTCTCAATGACAGAAACCTGTGTCTAAAATCAGGACCAAGACAAAGATGTCTACTTTCACCACTTTTATTCAACATAGTACTGGAAGTCCTAGCCACAGAAATCAGACAACAAAAAAAAATTAAGTCATTCAAATTGGTAAGGAAGAAGTAAAACTTTCACTATTTGTAGATGACATGTTACTGTGTATAGAAAACAATAAAGATCCCTCCAAAAACTACTTAAACTGATAAATGTTTTCAGTCAAGTCATAATATATAAAACCAATGTACAGAAATCCATTAAATTTCTATACACTAATAATGAAGCAGTAGAAAGAAAAATGAAGAAAGCAATCTCATTCACAATTACACTAAAAACAGTAAAATGCCTAGGAATAAACTTCAGCAAGGAGGTGAAAGTCCTATTCTCTGAAAACTAGAAAATATTGATGAAAAAAATTGAAGAGGGAACAAATGGAAAGACATTCCATGCTCATGAACTGAAAGGACATATAATATTAAAATGTTTATACTACCCAAAGCAATCTACAAACTTAATGCAATCCCTATCAAAACACCAACAGCATTTTCCACAGAACTAGAACAATCCTAAAATTTCTATAGAACCATAAAAGACTCCAAATAGCTAAAGCAATTGTGAAAAAAAAAAAGACAAAACTGGAGGTATCAAAATTGCAGACTTCAAGTTATATGATAGAGCTGTTGTAATCAATATAGTATGATACTGGCACAAAAAATATACTAATATATCAATGGAAAAGAATGGAATGCCCAGAAATAAGCCCACAGTTATATGGTCAATTAATCTTTATCAAAGGAGGAAAGAATAACCAATGGGAAAAAATAGTCTCTTCAACAAATGTTAGGAAAACTGGACTACAAGACTGAAACCGGACCGCTTTCTTCTACCATACACAAAAATAAACTGAAAATTGATTAAGGACCTAAAAATGAGACCTGAAACCTTGAAAATCCTAGAGGAGAGCACAGGCAGTAATTTCTCTGACATTGGTTGTAGCAACATCTTTCCAGATATATCTCCTGAGGCAAGGGGAACACAATCAAAAATACACAACTGAGACTACATCAAAATAAAAAGTTTCTGCGTGGCAAAAGGAACGACCAACAAAACTAAAAGACAACATACTGAATGGGAGAAGATATTTGGAAATGACATATCCTATAAAGAGGTATTATCTAAAGTATATAAATAACTTATTCAATTCAACACCAAAATAATAATAATAATCCAACTGAAAATGGGCCAAAGACACATGAAAAGATGTACAACATTACTCGGAATCAGGGAAATGCATATCAAAACCACAATTTGCCATCACCTCCCACTTATCAATATGGCTAAAATAAAAAACTCAAGAAAAAACATATGTTGGTAAGGATGTGGAGGAAAAAAGAGCCCTGCTGCCGTGTTGGTAGGAATGCAAACTGACGTAGCCACTGTGCAAGAGGTTCCCCCAAAAATTAAAAAATTGAAGTACCCTACACCAGGAATCACACCCACACTAGTGAGGATTTGCTCAAAGAATATGAAAACACTAATTTGAAAACATATATGCACCCTTATATTTATTGCCACATTATTTACAATAACCAAACTATGGAAGCAGTCCAAGACTGCTTATTATCCATTGATAAATAAACTGATAAAGAAAATATGGTGTGTATATATGTGTGGATGTGTGCATGTGTGTTACACACACACAATGAAACATTATTCAGCCATAAAGAAGAACAAAATCTTACCATTTGCAACAACATGGACAGATCTAGAGAATATATGCTAAGTGAAATAAGTCAGAGAAATACAAATACCATCTCACTTACATGTGGAACTTAAGAAACAAAATAAATGAACAAAGGTAAATAATGGACAAACCAAAAATAGACTTTTAACCAAAAGAACAAACAGATGGTTACTATAGGGGAGCTGGATGAGGGGATGGGTGAAATAAATGAGGTGGATTAAGGGTATACTTACGTTGTTGAGCAGTGAGTGACCTATTGAACTGCTGAATCCTTACATTTTACACATGAAACTAATATAACACTGTATGTTAACCATACTGGAATTAAAATTTTAAAAATGGGCAGATAAAAAAAACACAATTACAAAAGAAAAATTGATAGTTTTAGCTGCATGAACTTTTCAAACAATCTTCTTCAAAAGACATGATCGGGAAGCTGAAAAAAAGCAGAATGGAAGATTACATTAGCAAATCATATGTCTAATACGTAACTAGTGCGCAGAATATAAAAATTACTCTTGGGGCACCTGGGTAGCCCAGTTGGTTAAAGTCCATCTTTGGGTCAGCTCATGATCTCATGGCCACACAGGTGCCCCAGAAAGACTAACTTGATTTTAAATTTTGGTTTCTATACAATAAAGATTATTTTCAAACTTGCACTGAATCTAGACAAAAAAGTCCTGTCCTTCTTCTAGGAGAAATGATAGCTGCTTGTTATTTTAATAAGCTTAGTCAAGTGGAATCCTTCCTATTTAAAACTCACTGTAGTTCTGTGATTAAAAATAATACATATTGTCAGAGTTCCTGGGTGGTTCAGTCATTTGAGCATCTGACTTTGGCTCAGGTAATGATCTTGTGATTTGTGGGTTTGAGTCCCACAAGGGGCTTTGTGCTGACAAATCAGAGCCTGAAGCCTGCTTCAGATTCTGTGTCTCCCTCTCTCTCTGCCCCTCCCCAGGTCATGATCTGTCTCTCTCTTTCTCTCTCTCCCCTCTCTCTCTCAAAAATAAAGACTAAAACTTTTTTTTTAAATTTAAACTCCTACAACTCAATGTTAAAAAGACTCAATTGAAATTTGACAAAATATTTGAATAGATGTTCTTGTAAAGAAAATATATAAATGGCCAATAATCACATGCAAAGATGCTCAACATCTTTAGTCAATAGTAAAATAGACATAAAAAATACAGTGTAGGTGTGACATCACATAAAATGGTAGAATAGGAATCTTCAGGCATTGGTTTCTCCACTAAACATTTTAGCTGAAAAAAATTATAAAAATCAACTATCTTGTAACTCTAGAACCTGATCAGATACAGTTATGAGGGGAATGCTATATCAAGGAAGAGTCTGCATAGTTTTGGTAAGAGAACAACATGTACAAAACCTGCTACCCTTCCCCATTTGTCAGGTTTACTTCAACCATAAAGACAGTGGCCCACATTCCTAGGTTGGCTGGTGTTAAGATAGGAAGAAACAACTTTGTCCTCCAAAATTTGGGGTTGTATGTTTTGGTCAATCTAGCAGTTCCAAGATATCAATCCAGACACCTGCCTTTGTTTCGATCCCTTCAGTTTGTAGCAACTTCCCTCCCAGCCTTTGTTGTAAGATTCAAAGAAACACCCTTTTTAATTCCTTCCTTCCTTCCTTCCTTCATTCATTCATTCATTCGTTCATTTACTTATGTCTCTTGACATTTATGGACATCTATGCCAGGTAACAGACTGACTGAAGAGATAATGGGCAGAAACATCAGTGATCCCATATGACAAGGAAAACAGAATAAGCAAAGTTATTGTGGAAAAGAAACTATGCAAAACGATGATGCAACTTTCAATAAGCAATGAAAGCAATCCATGATGAGAGAAAGAAGATTCTTTGCAGCCTTACTGCATTAGTGGTACTCAAGATGTCCAGTTATCATTAAAAAATCACAAAGTAAACAAAGAAATGGGAAATATGAATCATTCACAGAAAAAATGCGACACGTTCTGAGGAAGCCCTGACACTGACATTACTAGTTAGTGTCTACATTAACTGCCTTAAATATGCTCAGTGTGCTAGAGAGAACCATGGGAAGGAAGGAAGGAAGGAAGGAAGGAAGGAAGGAAGGAAAGAAAGAAAGAAAGAAAGAAAGAAAGAAAGAAAGAAAGAAAGAGAAAGGAAAGAAGAGAAAAAGAAATTATAAAAAGTTGTTTGAACAAATAGAGAATGTTAACAAAAAGAAATTGTGAAAGAAAACAAATAGAATTTCTAGACCTGAAATTACAGAATTCTGGTACTGAAGGTAAAATAGTGAAGGTATAAATTTCACTAGAGGAATTCAACAACAGATTTTAGCAGTGAGAAGAAAGAATCAGGAAAAGTTGAACATAAAGTATTCCTAGGAGCAGAAAAAAGTTAAAAACAATTAATAGAACTTGAGAGACCTGTGGGGCACCATCAAATGCATCTATATATACCTCATGGTAGTTCCAAGAGGAGAAAAAAGAAAAGGAAAGAAAAAAAAAACATATTTGAAGGAAGAGTGGCATAAAACTTCCCAAATTGGATGAAATATATGCATATACATGTCCAAGAAGTTCAATGAACTCCAGTCATGAAAAACTCAGAGACACATTATAGTCAAATTGCCAAAAAGACAAAAACAAAGAATCTTGAAAAGCAGCAAGAAGGAAGTAAATCATATGTACAAGGGACCATGAATAAGATTAACAGCTACTTTCTCATTGAAAAAGATAAAATAAAATAAGACCAGAATTGGACGGCAAAGTTAAAGTGCTGAAGATGAAAAACAAAACAAAAACAAAACCTGTCAACCAAATATTCTGTATCTGGAAAACTGTCCTTTAAGGATGAGGGGGAAGGGGAATTAAGACATTCTTAGATAAACAAATGATAAGAAATTCTTTACTAGTAGACCTTTCATATAAGAAATGTTAAAGGGAACCAGGCAGAAATGGAATGATATTAGACAGTAACTTGAAGCTATATTAAGAAAGGACACTAATTTAGGTAACTGCATAAGTAAACATAAAGCCAGTGTTATTGCATATTTGGCGTGTAACTCCTCTTTATCTCCTATGTGATTTAAAGGTGTTTTAAACATATTAATATTTACACACACATAGAAACATGCAATCTGTGACAATAACAGAATAAAGAAGGTGAGATGGAGATATATTTAAAAAATGTTTACATACTATTGAAACTAAGTTGTAAAATTCAAAGTATATTATTACATTTAAGATATTACTTGCATTCTCCAAGATAACTACTAAAAATATAACTAAATATATGCAAAATGGAAAGAATAAGAGTCAAAATATTATACAACAAAAAAGTCAACTAAGTACAAATAAAGTCAGTGATGAAGAAATTGAGAAAAAGCATGTACAGTATACAAAAAACAAATAGCTATATGGAAAAAGTCCTTCCTTAACAAAAATTACTTTAAAAATAAATGGGAGGGGTGCCTGGATGACTCAGTCAGTTAAGCAACTAATTCTTGGTTTCAACTCAGGACATGATCTCACAGTTTATGAGTTTGAGCCCTGTGTTGGGCTCTGCACTAACAGCATGGAGCCTGCTTGGGATTCTCTGTTTCTCTCTGCCTTTCTCCTGCTCATGCCCTCTCTCTAAAATAAATAAACATTTAAAAATAGTAATTAAATAAAAATAAATGGGAAAAATTCAATTAAAGGGCAGAGATTTACAGAATAGATTTTAAAACAAGGTCTGCATGCTTTCTATAAGAAATTCTGTTTATACAAAAACAGAAATTGAAAGATTAGCAACCTTGTCAGTTAACACTTATGAAGTAGAACAGAGTAGGCAGATAGTGAGCTGAGTTTCAACAACAGAATACAAGAGGAACTAAAATAGAGAAGTTTAATACTCATGAGTCTTGGAGGAAGTACCCAACATGCCTTGAAAGGCCACATGGGGAGAGATGAAGACATAGACAGACATGGGGACACATGCCTTCACTAGACTCCATGGGTGAAGTGCTATGGGGTTTCTAGCCTAAGGGTGGGTTGGTCAATTCAATCCAAAAGACAAGGTAAGTTTGGTAAGTTACATGAAGATCTTTTCTAAGGTGCACAGAAGAAGGCAGCACTGGGAGAATGTTGATTACAAGGGCTATTGGGAAGGTAGCATCAAAAACATATATTCGCTTGTGACTCTGCAGGCTGCTCTCAAAGGCATGTCTTTACATGAGGAAGCCAGTGTCACTTTAATATGATTACTTTTTGGCCATACAAAATGGATGACAGGGCAGTAATACCATGGAGTAGCTTAGGTAAACTCTTCATACAATCCTATGAAAAAATGAAAAAAGTCCTTGGATTAAACATTCTCCAGAGAAGATATACAAATGGCCAATAAGCTCAAAAAGATGCTCAATGTCATTAGTCACTAGGGAAATGCAAATTTAAACCACAATGAGATATAACTTCACACCTATTAGGATGGCTATAATTTACAAAATGAAAACAAGTGTTGGCAAGGATGTGGAAACATTTGAACCCTCATATATTGCTTATGGGACCATAAAATGCCACGGCTATAAAGAAAGATAGTTGGAGATGCCTCAGAATGTTTATCAGAAAGTTACTATATGGTCCGGCAATTTTCAGAAATTCCACCAAAAGTAAATTAAACACATAGGTTCACATAAATACTTGCACACAAATTTTTATAGTAGTATTTCTCAGAGTAGCCAAAAGGTATAAACAATCCAAATATCTGTCAACTGACGAATACATAAACAGAATATAGCATACCCATATGATATTATTTAGCCATAAGTGTGTTTAAGAAGCATTGATCCATGTTATAGCAATGAATCTTGAAAACATCATGATAAGTGAAACTAGACACAAAAAGTTAGACATTGCATGATTTTATTTGCATATGATGTTCAGAATAGGCGGGTCCACAAGGACAGACCGTAGATTACTGGTTGTTAGGTAGAGAGGGTATGTGTGGAGTAACTGCTAATGGGTACATTGGTTCCTTTGAGGGTGTTAAAAATGGGCAATTAGTGGTAATGGTTTTATAGTGATGTACTAAAATCCACTGTAAATTGTACAGTGTACAAAGGTAAATCTTCCAGTGTGTGACTACACTTCAATTAAAAATGAATGAATACATACATGTATTTTATCCCGTCATCCAGTTGAAAGAGAAGTTACATTTTCAGAATAACCATGAATACTTAATCCTACATCATCAGGATGGTCCTAGTCACAACAATCTTTATGCTCTATGTTTAGTGTTCAAATAAATAGCCATTAGAATTCTGAGGTGGCAAGATGTGAGATGTAATTGGCTTTCCATCATTGCAAAGCTGATTATGTACATACTTTTGAGCTGGTGATGTTCTTAAATGAGGGAAGATAGAGAAGAGCAATTCTCTTGTCCAAAAATGCACAAATACTCTTTAATCATCTTCTTCCTACACACAGCTCTGAGATTGAATTGGATTAGAGGAGGATATTTTCTCATACAGTAGTCCCCCTTTATCCATGGGGGATATATTTCAAGACCCCTAGTGGATGCTTAAAACCACAAATAGTGCTGAACTCTGTATATACTATGTTTGTTTCTCCCATACATACATATATATGATAAAGTTTTATAAATTAGGCACAGTAAGAGATTAATAAAAATAATAAAATACAAGAGTTATAATAATATGCTGTAATAAAAGTTGTGTGAATGTGATCTCCAATCTCTCTCAAAATATTGTAGTGTACTCCCCCTTCTTGTAATGATGTGCAGTGATAAAAATGCCCACATGATGAGCTGAAGTAAGGTGAATGACATAGGTATTTTGACATAGCATTAGGCTAATACTGACCTAACAATATATCAGAATGACGATTGTCTGCTTTTGGACCATGGTTAATAGTTGGTAACCGAAACTGTGGAAAGCAAAACAAACCATGCATGAGAGGAATATCTAAAAACAAATATCCCTCTAAGTCTGCTAGTGGAAAATGAGTTTTACTGTATCTTCTTAGGTGTTAAAAAAAATCTTAAGTATTGGGGCACCTGGGTGGCTCAGTCTCTTAAGCTGCAACTTCAGCTCAGGTCATGATCTCATAGTTCATGAGTTTGAGCCCCACATAGGGCTCTGTGCTGACAGCATGGAGCCTGGAGCCTGCTTCAGATTCTGACTTCCTCTTTCTCTGCCCCTCCCCTGCTCATGCTCTGTCTCTCTGTCTCTCTCAAAAATAAATAAACATTAAAAAAAACTTAAGTATTGCACCCAAACATAATGTTGTTGATGTTATTAAGAAAGGCAATTTATAAAAGCTCCCAACATAATAGTACATAAGTATGCATTTAGGAGTTTAGGGGAACACAGTGTCAACAACAATGTCCTTATGTGATTTCTTAAAAAAAAAAAAAAATTCAATGTGAATGTCTTTACTCTGTTTAGATTTCCCATGTTAGAAGAATCTGTTTTAAAAATAGCACTCATTGCTCTAATTCCCCTAATTTAATGTCTGGAAGTTGCCCACTTGTAACAATGTAAATACCAAATTATTCCATCTTATTGTCATTGCTTCATTAATTTTCTGCAGGTTAAATGCATTTCAGATCATACCTTCAAGTTTCACATTATATCAGCATTTTTCTAGCTCTTATTTAATACAAGCAATTTAATCAAAATGTTGCAAGTGAAATTACAGTACAGTGAAGGGAATTTTTTTTTATTATTATCTTGTACCTCCCACAGGTTATAGTACATAAAGTGTTCAGCATTTCCTAAATGGTACTACTGTGTTTTCACACTAATGCAGCTAATATTTGGATGCTGTGGCCTGGGAAATAAAATAAGACCTCATAATTGCCATCAAACTCTTAGAATCTTCACAATCTAAATCCTATTCTGAATATTTATTTAAATAATAGCAGCCGTTCTTTAAATGGGAAGCTGCATTAACCTTTGAACTATTTGACTTAGGGATACACTCAAAAATCTCATTAACAGAGAAGCCACACCATGCCCAAAGTTTTTATTTTTGTATTATTACTTCTATATCTCTTGATTATGTCTTTTCCTCCTGTTGACTTACTCTCAGGGTTTCTCCCCTTACCTATAAGGGTAAGGCAGTGACGTCTAGTGTGACATCGCTTTAGCCTCATGTCCAGAAGGGAGAGTAAGCAGGTCCCCTGAGTCTGACTTTCTCTTACACTAATGAGGATAGGGACTGTGGCCAAAGGGATAGGAGGAGTTTATTCCTTTTAACAAATTGCCTGCTTGTAAAGTTGAGTATGGAGTAAGTCTATCTGAACTGTGTGAACTAAAGCTAAGGCATAAGTAGTTTCCCACTGAAATGTATGTATTATTCTATCAGGATATGAGTATATTAAATTGAGGAAGAAATAGAAAACAGTGATGCCAAATACTTTGGTGAATCAGTGTGCATATATCCTTTTAAAATTAAATATATATATAAATTAAATATAATTATATTTAATTAAATGCATTAAATATATTTAATTTAAACTTTAAATATAAAAAATATATATATTAACTATATATATATTTAATTTTAAAAGGATATATGCACACTGATATATATAAAGATATTATTCTGAATTCCAAAATTTTGTAAGTTTATCAGAAAAAAATTTTAAAAAGTGTCTCGTTTTTAACTAAAAACCCTAGAGATAACGATTAGAATTTTGCTGTACATGTATAACATTCTTACATACTCTAATGTGCTTATTTGTAAACCTTTGGTTTGTTTTAAGCATTGAGTCCTATAGTTTTTACCCTTACAAAGAAAAGTATAACCTCTAATAATAAATTTTGGCCAAAAACTTGAAAAAACTTTTTTATAACAAAAATAATGCTATCTTGTTATCCACTCTTTCTTTTATTACTGTTTTCAGTCCTTCTCAAGAATATTTTCTTTTTTGTTAATGTTTATTTTTGGAGAGAGACAGAGAGAGAGACACAGAATCCGAAGCAGGCTCCAGGCTCTGAGCTGTCAGCACAGATCCCAACACAGGGCTTGGACCCATGAACTTCAAGATCATGACATAAGCCAAAGTCAAAAGCTTAACCAACCGAGCCACCCAGGCATCCCCAAAATATTTTTTATTGTGTTTTTGTGTACTGAGTCATGAATTTCTCAATTTCTGTCTCCCTTAATTTAACTTACTCATCTACCAAAGATTTAAGGAAGCAAGCCTATCAACACAGAGAAGCAGAGGGGCTCCTGGGTGGCTCGGTCGGTTGGGCACCCGACTTAGGCTCAGGTTATGATCTCACAGCTAGTGAGTTGGAGCCCTGGGTTGGGCTCTGTGCTGACAGCTCAGAGCCTGGATCCTGCTTAGGATTCTGTCTCCCTCTCTCTCTGCCCCTCCTGCTCTCTCTCTCTCTCTCTCTCTCTCTCTCTCAAATAAACATTAAATTAAAAAAAATAAATTAAATAAAAAAACCCACAGAGAAGCAGAAATAAACTTTCGCCAGACTTTATAGGATAACATTAATGCATTTGGTTATTCTACCCCTTTCCGTGGCACATTTGAGTGATGATTGTATTAAAAGCAAACCCAGCTTTAGGCAGTCATAGTGAAAATGAGAGTAGGAGGTGAAGTAGGTTTATCATAGACAGAATGCTGCCACGGATTAGTCCTCTTTTGATAGGCCGGGCTGAAGCGTGGTTGGTGTTCATTATTGGTTCTTTTATGTTCTCTTTTTCTGATTAGCTGCCATCTTGAACATGACTCATTTTAAAGATAAAATTACTACTGAGCCAATAAGCAGTTCACTTTCTTACTTTACCATTCTTCACCATTTTTTTTTCAAGAAACATATAAGACAAAGATAGGAAAATGAGAAATTATTTTTAATTACATCGTAATTTATAAAGTGACGTGCATTCTTCAAGGGCAGAGGAAATGTGTCATGTTGGAGCAAGTAAAAACTATTACTGTACATTTTAACACACCGCTTAGTTTTTTGGTTTAGTTTCCTCAACTACAAAATTAAGGATATGGATATATATTTTTTTCATATTTGGTGTATGAATATTACATGGGGACGTGTAATCTTGATACAAATGGGTGAATATATTAAGTATACGACAGTTACAATAAATAAGAAAAGACTGCGGCTGGCTAAAAGAGTACCTTTCATTCATCTCTCTCAGTCCAGTATATTCTCATGTAACCAGGAAAGGATGCTGTGATGCTTATGAGCTGTGAGTTCCAGCAATGTCCCCCTCAAGCTGTCAGGTTAAAGAAAATGTTACTGACCTTGTGGTAGATGCAGGAAGGGCAAAATGAAAGCTAGCTCGAATAATGTTCAAGTACTGTCTTCTAGCTGATTAAGTGCACAAGTAGGTGACAAGCTCCCTTGCGATCTTACTTACCTTGCCTTCAACTAGCTTTTATCCACATTACTTTTTTCTTCAATATTCTATGCTCTGAGTTTGTCTTTGATCCCTCTCCAGAAGGAAGCATGAATGTGACTTCAGTTTTGAGGTATATGTAAAACTTTCAAGAAATTGCTTCTTTTGTGCTCATTACTTTCCTATTTCAGTTACATACACCCTAAGCTCCATAATCTCATAGGCTTGTCAAATCCATTAAGGAAAAGAAAAATACAGTAGCCCATGTTTATCAAATTGGGAGCTTCCAACACATGAAGGACCTTTGTCGTCACTTCCACAATTGTAAGAATCTTCTATTTTAATGTAGACCGTAGCAATCGAGGGTGGAAAAAAGAAAACAACAACAACCTGAGTCAATATGTGTTTTGCTTTTAAAAAATAAACATTATACACTTTCACAAAGCTGTCAAATAACATAGAAAACTGGCTTAATTGGGATAAACTGAAGGTCATTTTACATGGTTAGACATTGATTACTCAAATGTCACCTATGACCTCCTCAAATAATTAGATTCTCCCCTTAAATATCCAATGATAACGCATTTTAAAAGGCAAAATAACTACTGTGAAGCCATTCTGTTTTACTCAGGGTCTTATTTGCTGCTTTGTCACATCCACAGAGTGTTGTTAGTAATTTAAATAATTTAAGCTTTGGAAGATTGGTATGTTAATTTAATTAAAACTTTTCTGCCAATTGTTCTTGTTATTTTGCCATGTCTTATTGCCAGTACTTTCAGAAGCTGTGGAAGCTGTTGAGGAAAGAGATTACATTTTGCAATGAATTTCTCTTTCTGTTGAAAATGAGAACCATTATAAAATTTTATTTAGCCATTTATCCAAGATGGCAATACACTATCCTCAGGATTATAGGCCTGTGAGTTCGAAATCTTGCAGTGATTTAATGCTCACTGTCCTCTTCCAGCTCCATGGTAACCTGATTCCATTGCCTTGAAGTAGTAAACATGTTGCTTGACATCTAAATACATGCAGAACTTTTGCCAAAGGCACAGCATCCACTAATGAATTTCAGTGGTATTGGCCAGGAGAGCGTCAGTGAAGGCCAAGTAAGGCTTTAACTTGAGAGTCTTGATACTGATCACCGGAAGAATTTGGCTGCAACAGTGTTTTTAAGCCACCAGTTTGGCAGGTGAATTAGCAAATTAAAGGTGACACTATGAAGTTTTGAAAAATGTAAATAAAGGTGATGTATAGGCAGTAACCCAGTCTAGGAATCAGAAGACACAGATCCAGCCTAAGCTCTGCACTGTGAAACTTTGGGGAGAAATACATTTGCCTATCAGAATTTACTTACAGAGAATCTGATTTAAAATATGAAATGAGAGAATAGAACCTACCAGAAAATGTAAATATGGTTAGATATTATTTACAAATAAGAAAGCAGGCTTAAAGACTACCCAGTATGAGATTTCCTCCCAGCTGCTAATGTAAGGGGTTAAGTAATGGAGGTGAAGAAAATTAAAAATAAATAGGGAGTCATCTCAAATGTGCCAGTTTCCTCTTTTTCCCAGAACTAACCTAATCAATCTCTTTGTTTTCTCACTGTCTAGGGGCATTCACTCCAGTGCCCACTATGAGCCTGTGGCATCACTCCCTGCCCTAGATTGTCTCTTCACCCACATTACTCAATACCATTTTATCTTCTTCTTTCCTCAAGTAAATAAAAACAGTTAATAGGGAATCTATTAAAAAAACAGAAAACAAAAACAAAAACAAAATCCCTTTGAGACTTTTCCTTTGGGAAAAGAGGGTAAGTCCAAAGCTAAGTATTTTTAATCATTTTAAGACTATATGATGAATTAAGATTTATCCTTTTATTTTTTGACACTCTTCCAGTCAGGAGATACCTCTTCTTGTATATGGGCAAGCTCTGTGACTACTTTTTTCCATAGAACATGGAGGAAATGACTCCATCTTCTGGGTGCAGGCTGCTTTTGCTATCCATCTCTTAAAACATACATGTTTTAGAGCCCAACTGTTATGAAATGAGAAGCCCAAGAGACATGAGGAGGCCATGGGGGGACAATGCATGCGATAATTCTAGAGAGCTCCCGGCCAGCAAACAGGTCCAACCCTCAGCAATGTGACAGAGACACCTTGACTCTCCTGCCATGTCAAACTCAAAAATGACTCTCGTCCCAACTTCTCTTCAACTGTATTCACTATGAGAGGCATCAGGCAAGAACTGCCTAGCTGATTCTAGGAAACACATAGAAACATGATAGAAGACAACGTGGGTTTTGTTTTTTTGGGTTTTTTTGTTTGTTCTGCCATACACCCAGTTATTCATGCATCATAGCAACTGTACTCCTTCCTGCCAGCTAAAATACATGGGTACCTGACTTATCTCTGGTATCTATTTAAAGTCTGTTACCCGGGATTTTATGTCAACTTGAACTATAATCCCTACCTTGATGTGTCTCAGCTATTGTGGATTTCTCTATTCGGAACTTCCACGCTCGATTCAAACAAATGAAGTTTATTCTCCTTTATCATGTCCATTTCTTCCTACGTTACTTTCTTAGGTCAATGGAAATAGAATTTGAGAGTCACGTATCCTCTAAAGAGTTAACAATTTGACTTGAAGTGTTCTTGGCATGTAAGCTCTTTCTTTATAGTCCCATAGTGGCATTCTTAGTTGCAAGTCTTGTATTTACATATATTAATTAGGTTCTTAGCCACAGTTTCTTGGCCCAATTTACCACCCACCAATAAATCTATTTTCCACACAGTTCCTTATTTTTCCAAAAGTAAAATGTCATAATGCCATTAACTACACTTAGTTGATGTATTGGATGAAACACTGTTTTCCTTCAATCTGTAAAATGCCAGTTGAAAGATACACAGACAGATCTCTGCATTCAGAACTTAGGAATGAACTAAGGTTCAGAGACCAACACCTGTCTTTGTAGGAATAAAGCCAAATAAAAAATTATAGTAATGGGAAATGCATTGATAGTACTAACAATGACCCAGGTGCTGTTCTAAGCATCCTATATGTATGAACTCATTTTATCCTCCCAATATTTGTATTGGATAGGTACTATTATCTCACTTTATAGATAAGGAAATTGAGACATAGAGGTTAAATAATTTGGACATTCTTCACATCTATCTCCCTTTAGAATATTAATGCTAGATAAGCATTTGTACCTTCTAATCGTTTTCGTAAATGTCATGAAATTTATGAAAGACATGAAAACGGCAGAGCATATAGATTAGAAAATTTAGGTGTGCTTCAAAATCATTACAGTATAGAGATAGCAAATTACTCTATCCAAACGTAAGAGTGACTTGGTCAGGACTTCAAAGCCATCTCTAGAACTAGGAAGAGATATTGAAAGTGCACCTTTCCATGGGAGGAGGAATTATACAAGAGCAGATTGCATAAAAAGTGAAATAAATGGTATAGAAGCTATATCGTGGGATGTAAATTTATGATATGGGTCAGTATCTATGATCATTTCTCCCCTCCTCTTTCCCCAAGTGTACATAAATGAAGACTAGAATCCAAAAATAATGGATGTGAGTCACAGTATCTCTTGGTTCTATCCCTCAAGTACCATATATGTATAATAAAAGTCATGGGAATTTTGTGGTTTTTTAAATCAGATTTTTGGTTAAGTTCCTAAAGTTGAGGGCAATAGGAGCTCTTGAAAGAGATCAACTCAGAACCAGTGTCATCCTCCATACATTGCTGAGAAATACACTAGCTCCTTGACATCACTTCCTTTACCACATATTATCTATGTAATCAGAAAAGACCAGGCAGTGTATATACTCAGAATACTGGAATTCACTTGAAGGGAAATCATTGAAGTGAGTATGAATAATGAAAATGAGATTTTTCTTACACTTGAAAATTAAGACACAGGGAGGAAGATTAACTACAAAATGGCTGAAAAAGTGAAGTGAGATGTAAAGACGCTTCTATTTTAACACTATTGAGTCCATACTTTTTAATAATATATTAGCTATCAAATAGTACACAGAGCAGTTTAGGAATGACAGACAATGGTACATGTGAAAGCCCAATTCCCTCCCCTGTTCCTCGAGGTATATTTTAGGTTTCTATTTCAGTTTGTTTGAGAAATTGCTCCAAAACTTTATATGATGCAATGCCACTACTTTCTTGATTTATATATTTTATAAGGGAATATTGATCCTTTCTATGAAAGATGGAAATTGAACTCACTTGTATTGGCATCTTTTCATTGCTGACCCCATATATGTTTGAAAGTTATATTAATTTTCATTCTTGTATTTAATGGAAACATCTCTTGAAATTAATGTTCATTTCTAAGTTACCTTTGCACAGTTAATTATATTTTAGTTCTATAAGGGCTGTGATGAAAAATAGCCTGCTGCAGAATCAACTTCACTTCCATTATTTACAGCCTGGGACTTTCAATGGGTCTGGCTGTGTCTTTTAGTATTGTTGTTTGTTGTTGTTTGTTGTTCTATTTCTAAATTACATGCGTATGTTGATTTTTTTTGCATGTTTTAGTCACTATACAATTGTAATTATTTGTAAAAAAAATGAGTTTAGTGTATCTTCCCTATTTCTGTCTTACCTCCTGGTTTTTCATACTTTGATTCCCTCTGAAAGATGTATTCTAAATTTTGTTATCTCACTATTCAGTAGCTATATTATTACGACTACATGAATATATCCAACAGTACTTCCCTTTTTACTTAAGAATCTCCAGTATATGTTAGTCTTCTAAGCATGTGAGATCCATTGCCCAATGAAAATAGATTAAATGCCTCTTTTTCAGGAGTTTATATTAAAGAGAAGAATATAAATTACAAATATAATAACCAAGTAAATTCAGAGGAATACTAGGAGGTGACAAATATCCTGGTCAGAATGAAAAGGGGAACAGGAGAAAGGATATCGGGAGTTGCTTATAGAGAAGGTAGCATACATTTTAAACATGATACCAGGAACTGTACCATTCGTGTGCAGTGACATCTGAGCAAAGATGTCAATTAAATAAAGGGATTAGCCACCAAACAGGATGGTGAAGGCATTCTATGTGGAGAGAATGGTGAGCGTTAAGTCCCTTTGGCTGGAACACGGTTAGATTGGACCTGGAGGATTTAGCAAGGAGGTTGGCTTGGCGGGAATGGGAAACCTCTTAGGGGATGTTGCGAGGGAAAGAACAAATGGCTACATCATGAAAGACCTCATGGAATGTTTTCAAGAACTTTGTTTTTTCCTATGAATGGAATAAGCAACCGTTGCAGAAAAAGTGTCAGCCTTAAAAATTTTTAATCTGGCTACTCTATTGAAAATAGGATGTTGGACTCCAGATGAAGAAGTGGGAAGAACAGCGATAAGATCACCGAAAATAAGAAATTGTAGAATAGACCCAAAGATAGCAGTTGGGGTGAAGAGTACTCAAATCTTGATGCATTTTATTTTTTAACATTTTTAAAAAAATGTTTTTAATGTTTATTTATTATTTTGAGGGAGAGAACGAGTGGGGCAGGGGCAGAGAGAGAGGGAGACACAGAATCCGAAGCAGGCTCCAGGCTCTGAGCTGTCAGCACAGAGCCTGTCGTGGGGCTCCAACCCACAGACCACGAGATCACGACCTGAACTGTAGTTGGTGGCTTAACTGAGTCATCCAGGCGTCCCTGTTTTTTAACATTTGTTAAGTGTATATTTACTTTTGAGAGAGAGAGAGAGAGAGAGAGAGACAGAGACAGACAGAGCACAAGCGGGGGAGGGGCAGAGAGAAGCAGAGACACAGAATCAGAAGCAGGCTCCAGGCTCCAGGCTCTGAGTTGTCAGCACAGAGTCTGAGGCAGGGCTGGAACTCATGAACAAGGAGATCGTGACCCCAGCAGACATCTGACACTCAACCGACCGAGCCACCCAGGTGCCCCTATTCATTTTAAATGTAAGCAAAAAAGACTTTTCAAAGGGTTGGAGGTGAAAAAATAAAAATGGCGGTTTAAGTATGACATGATAGTTTTTGTGCCGAAAGCGTGAAAAGTTAGAGTTGCCATCAAATGAGATAAGGATGGCCTCCGCAGGAGCAGATCAAGTCGAAGAAGAAAATTATGGGTTCATTTTGTGCGCATGTTGATTTGAGATACTAACTAGACACATTTACAAGCTATAACTGAGACAGAGGCTGGTACTGTGAATGTAATTTTGGCAATCAGCATATAGATTAAATCCATAAAACTGGAAGAGAACACCAAGGAAATGAGAATAGAAAGTAAAAAGATAGGAGTCTTAAGCCCTGGAACACTTCAACAGAAACAAAACAAAAGGGCACAAACCTAAGGTGGAAGAACCAGAAAAAGAGCCTAAGAGTGAGTTTCCAGAGAGTAAAATATAATTCAGGAAGTAGGGCGGAAAGGTGCACATGGAGGGAGAGGACGATAAACTCGATATGATTGTGCTGCTCGTTTTCTGAAATTCTATGCTGATCCGCTTTGTTATGTCTCTACACAGATTCACTGGTTGGCATTCTCTGTGTCTTGTCCGTAGTCCCTTCTTTGGCTCTGGTAACTCATCCCCTCCGCACTCGCTCTTCTTTCTTTCTAGGACTTTTGTTTCTGTGTATAATTTGCAGATGGGTTGTCTGATTTTCCCTTTTGTCACCTAATAATTTCCATTTCATTTATTTTTGTTCTATTTTATTGGAGATTTTAAATTCTGATACATTATTGTCTATTGAATTCTTTTTTTTAACCCTCTCAATGTTGCTTTTTATGGCAGCCATTTGTTGATTAATGCTGTACCTTCTTTAAATGCTTAGAAGCTGTCTGTTCTAAAGTTATTTCCACAAACAATTTCTGTTCTTTTTCTGCTGATTTTTTTAATCTTTAGTGTTTATCACAGACTCAATCAGTTACAACAGAGACTTTTTGCTTTAGTTTTTTAAAGAAAAGTTCTAGTGATCCCTGATCATTTTCTTTTCTTTAAAAGCAGAGAAATTAAAATACTTTTTTTGAAAATCTGCATATAGAGATACAGCCTTTTTTTTTTTTTTTTTTTTTTTTTTTTTTGGTCTTTATTGAGTCGTCATGTGGCTGAACCATTTCACTGGGGAATCTTTAAAGTCAGAATTTTTAGTCATTTCTTTGAGTTGGTAAGATTTCCCACTTTGGAAGAATATATGCCTTGCTAACTGCACTGAAAATTCAACAATTCCAGCAGGGAAAGAAACTGGTGGGTCCCAATACTCGTAATGTTTGATACGTAAACTTTTCTTTAAACCATTCCTCTTATCTGCAGTCCATAGCCTTTTATTACCCTCTTCAGAGAACGATGTTTAGTCTTCTGTGATAGAGAAGTGTAATTGTCTCTAGACTGCATGGCTGGAGCGGGTGAAGTGTGGGTAAAACTTCCATTTAGAACAATCAATCTTCCTGTTATCACATCAAGATCACCTCCACTTCCAGGTTGGTTACATCCAATTCCAGAAACTTATGAGGGTTCAATTCTACAAATCCAGTTGCCCCTCAGCTTTTCACAATTGGCTTAATATTCTGCTTTTTAGGGGCACCTGGGTGGCTCAGTCAGTTGAGCGTCCGACTTCAGCTCAGGTCATGGTCTTGCAGTTTGTGAGTTCGAGCCCCGCGTTGGGCTTTGTGCTAACAAACAGTTCAGAGCCTGGAGCCTGCTTCAGATTCTGTATCTCTCTCTCTCTCTCTCCCCCCCTCCACTGCTCATGCTCTGCCTCTCTCTCTCAAAATAAATAAATGTTAAAAAAAAATAATATTCTGCTATTCAGGCTTACTAACTCAGACAACATTTATGCAGTTTCCAAAACACTGTTGATTTTTTCCTCCCCTATTTCCTTTATTATTTAATACTTAAAACTTATTCTATTGTTTTAGGAGGAGTTTGTGTTTGTGGAAGTTAATGAGCACTCAGTTTGCCATGATCCTCTTGGATGTCTCTTCTAAGATTTATAATTTTAATATATTATATATGATAATATTCTCATATTTTTTTATCATTTTTCTTCAACCTCCATTTTACTCAAATTAGCAACATTCTTACTTTACACTTTTTTTAAAATAAACTTTTCACTTTGGAGTGATTTTAGGTTTACAGAGAAGTTCAGTCAGTAGAACATGTGACTCTTGATCTTGGGGTCATGAGTTCAAGCCCCATGATATGTGTAGAGTTTACTTAAAAACAAAAACAAAAACAAATACACTAAAATGTATCTCTTATACCAAAACTATAATACTTTTGTCACTTTCCTAAATATAGGCATACCTTGGAGATATTGTGGGTTTGGTTCCAGACTACTGCAATAAAAAGAATATTGCAATAAAGCTAGTCAAATAAATGTTTTGGTTTCCCAGCATATATGGAATTTGTGTTTACACTCGACTATAGTCTATGAAGCATACAACAGCATGTGTCCAAAAAATTTAAATACTCCAGTTAAAAATACTTTATTGATAAAAAAAAAAAAAAAGGCCAACCATTATCTCAGCTTTCAGAGTCATAATAATCTTTTGGCTGGTGGAGAGCCTTATCTCGATGTTAATAGCTGTGGACTGGTCAGAGTGGTGGTTGCTGAAGGCTAGGATGACTGTGACATTTCTTAAAGTGAGAAAAAATGAAATTTTTTACATCAATTGACTCTTCCTATCACATATGATTTCTCTGTGGCATGTAAACTGTTTTATAGCATTTCACCCACATAGGACCTCTTCCAGAATTGGAATCAATCCTCTCAAACACTCCATCTGCTTCATTAACTTTTTTTAAAGTTTATTTATTTTTGAGACAGAAGGAGAGAGAGAGAGAGAGAGAGAGAGAGAACTTGAGTGGGGGAGGGGTAGAGAGAGCAGGAGAGCAAGAGAATCCCAAACAGGCTCCAAGCCAACAGCACAGAGACCTATGTGGGCTAGAACTCACAGACCTCAAGATCATAACCTGAGCCCAAATCAAGAGTCAGACACTTAACCAACCAAGAGCTACCCATGTGCCCCTATAGACTAAGTTTATGTAATATTCTAAATTCTTTGTTGTCATTTCAACAATTTTCACAGCATTTTCACTGGGAGTAGATTCCATCTCAAGAAAGAACTTTCCTTTTTTATTTAAAATCTTTAAAGTTTATTTATTTTGAAAGACAAAGACAGTATGAGCAGGTGAGGGGCAGAGATAGAGGGAGAGAGATTGAGAATCCTAAGCAGGCTCCACACTATCAGCACACAGCCCAATGTGGGGCTTGAACTCACAAAACTGAGATCATGACCTGAGCAGAAGCCAAGAGTCGGGCGCTTAACTGACTGAGCCACCCAAGCGCCCCTCAAGAAACTATTTTCTTTGCCTGTCCATAAGAAGCAATTCATCTGTTAAAGTATTGTCATGAAATTGCAACAATTCTAATATAATAATGAAGAATTTGGAAATATTGTGACAATTACCAAAATGTGACACAGAGACACAAAATGGGCAAAGGCTGTTAAAAAAAATGGTGCCTCAACATTGTCTCAACACAAGTTAGCCACAAAACTTCAATTTGGAAAAAAAAATTCAATGTCTACAAAATGCAATAAAAAATGGAGGAATGCCTATATAAATTCCCTCAAAATATTATAAAATGTACACCTCATTTATTATAGTAACTTAATAGTGTCTTTTTGTTTTCTTTCTTTCCATAGGGATAGTTTTAAAGTAGCTTAGGATACTTAAAGAGAATGTTTTTGGCATCAACATCACATAAATTCTTTTTTCTTACATTCAACTAATTCTTTAAAACCGTTATAAATTACACCTCAGTGTATTCATGTTCATTTTTTTTTGGTTGTTTTGCTATTTATGGAGGTTCTATTTGTCCTATTCTCTGCTAATGGAAATATGACTATTATGTTTTGAAAACATCGTGTTTACAACAGTTTCAATCATTAAACCTATTCATAGAATCATTTTTATTTCCAAAGATATCTGCCTGTGTTTGTCCTGTTGAATCACAACTCCCCCCCCCCACCAGTCCATATTCTTTTTATAATTAAGTATGCATTTTTTAAACATAAATCATCAGTCATATGTGTTAGGATATTTTACACACATTTTTGTTCTCTTTTTGAAATTTCACACCAATTCTTTTCCAATCCAGACCTTCCTTCCCTGATTATTAATCTGTTTTTGTGATCTTATTAAGTATCCAACTGTAACAGAAAGCAGTAGAGTTTATTAAATTTGACTAACAGTAAAGCATGTGCTTTTGGCTCCTTCAAAAGACTGAAGTGACAGGGATTAGACAATAGCTGTTTTCCAGAAATAATCCCATGATCTGACATTTATGGCTAGGACAGCTGGTGTAGTCTAGTTCCTTATGTCAGGAATAATTTAGTATTTATGTGGCACTTCACATTTTCAAAGTGCTCTTCAATCATTAATAAAACATTTCCTTGGACATTCCTGTCAGAGAGGTCAGAATCACTACCAGTAACGAGAACCACTTAATAACAAAATGGTGACAAAGTTACCATAATCCTCTTTGTTTCTTGGTGTTAATTTTCAAGCATGTAAAATTTGAGCATTTATTAAAACCTTTGACTGTAGTGCATTAAATACCTTGAATTTACAATAAAGATGTGTTACTATAAAAGATATTCTAAAAAGCTTAAGAAGCTGTAACCCCCCTTTCAAAAGCAGGCTGATGTGTTTTTTAGTACACATTAAATAAATATTGACTAAAGGCTATTCTATTAATTCAGACAGGAGAGGATTCTAGAATATGTAACATTTGAGCAATGTCTTGACCAGAATTGAATACTGTAAGACAGATTGATTAGAAGTTGAAGTCATACATGAGAAGGATTTCTGTCTTTCAAGTGAGTTTAATGGAAACATTAATTACCATTTTTGAATTAGATAATCAAAAAGAGTAGTAGGCAATGTTCCCAAATGTTTTTGAACTAAGATACATCTGGAAAACACCATGTTCTTGTGCTCAGTTACCACAAAATCAAATTGTTACCGGTTCACAAATGATGTTGTGGCGTATGTGTGTGCCTTAGTGGCCTGGTGATGTTTTTTTATACTACTCTCCTAAGAAGATTTTGGGAGGACATCCTTCCTTCTTACTCTCTAAAGCTATCTGGGCCTGTTTCTTGTTTTGCTTTACTTTTATTTAAGGGAGGATAATCGATAAAATAGACGTATTCAGAAGTATTGTTTTCTTCCTTGATACTTTTTTGGGACAAATTTATTATTCCATCCCACATGTCAATTTTCTTGTAAAAAAGTACTATGACCAGGGCACCTGGGTAGCTCAGTCTAGTTAAGTGTCTTCTTTCGGGCCAGGTCATGATCTCAAAGTTGTGAGTTTGAGCCCTGCATTGGCCTCTGTGCTGTCAGCTCTGAGCCTGGAGCCTGCTTTGAATTTTGTGTCTGCCTCCCTCTCTGCACCTCCCCCCCTCACACTCCTCCTCTCTCAAAATTGAATAATCCTTAAAAAAAAGTGCTATTACCAACGTATTATTTTCTAAAATATGTATTTTTGAGTGTTAAATCCACTTTTTAAAATTCTTATATTGTTAATCTGTGATTTCTATTTTGTGATCAGTCTTACTTAAAGTGCTATTAATTTATTATTTCAAATAAATTCTGGCTTTTAAATATTTTTTCTGTCTCAAGAGTTGGATTTTCCTTTTAATGTCAGATAAGAAATATTTTAGGTTTGATGCGTGCACTCTATTGCAACTACTCAAATTGGTCATTGTATCATGAAAGCAACAATGTAATACATATATGAATAAGCATGGCTACGTTCCAATTATGCTTTCTTTTGATAAAAACTTCATGGTTGTTGCAAATCGAGTAAATATTTGATAACAGGAATATCAGTGTTTGGGAAATAAGTCATCTTTGAAGCATCTCTGGGCAATGTGCCACATTATCTAACTCAATTTTAGAAGGAAAACACTGGCAGTATTTGGCTTAAAGGAGGGGTACAAAGTTTCTGGTGTAATGAGAATCAGATCATAGAACTCTTAAAAATTGCCTAAAATAACCATTTGCTCACGTTTAATTAGAGTAAAAACAACCTGCTAAGGACTATAAAACTCTGTATCATCTAATTCCTTTTAACCTTGAGACAGTCTGTCTCACTGCCCACTTTCCTGTAACAATACACGTTCTTTAGGTCTTGATACATCTAGTTTGTTCCTCTGTCAGGACCTTTGCTCCTTTTTCTTGGCTGCATCGTTCTTCCTTCATAGCTCTACTTCTCTGGCTTGGAGCAGTGTAGTATAAAGCATAGGGCCACCCCTCTGCTACCAGACCACGTTCATAAATCATGATCTGACACCTGGAAATGGTCATTTGTAACATTTCCCTCCTCTGCTTCCCCTGTGCCCCAGTAATAATCATGGGATGAAAAGAATAATGGCCAGACAACAAATGCAGACAATAAATACTTTCATTATTGAACTCCATGTCTATAAGAATGTAAGAGAATGCATTGGAAATTAAAATAATAAAATAATGCTTTCAATATAAGAAGGACAATAAGAAATGGAGTAATTTACTTTTTATGTTAAAATATGTAGTTTCTGGAAAAAAAAGAGGAAAATAAAAGACATCAGCCATGCTCATGGACACCAGCATCATGACCAGCTGCTTGGGGACTATAACATTAAACCTGCCTGTTAACAGACCCTGCTAACTAGCCCACCCAGAATCTCTGGCTTGGGCTCACTGGTGAAGGGATTTCTCTGTCCAAGCTAGCCTACCAAGACTGGAATTGGTGACTGATCCTTCAAAAGTGAAGACATCATGAAAATATACAATGATCAAGAAGTACCAGGGAAACATGATGCCACCAAAGGAGCAAAATAAATAAAGCATCAAAAGAACTTTACTTATTGAACTACCTTCCTAAAAACAAAAGCAAAAACACAGCACAATTCTTTTAAGGAAACACAATAAGCCACACGAGAAAACAGGTAAATAATTAAATGAAATCAGGACAATAATACTTACACAAAATGAAAATTTAACCAAGAGAAACTATCAAAAAAAAAAAGAACCAAACAAATTCCTGGAGCTGCAGAATACAATGACTGATATGCAAAATCCAATAGAAAGTTTCGAGAGCAGACTTCATCAAACAGAAGAGTCAGTACATTCTTGACAGGTCCTTTGAAATTATTGAGTTGGAGAAACAAAATAAAATAAAATAATAAAATAAAATAAAAAACAAAATAAAGAAATGAAGAAAGTATGTGGGATTTCTAGACCATGTTTAAGTGAAACGATGTATGCATCAGATGAGTACCAGAAGGAGAAGAAAAAGAGAAAAGGTAAAAAGGGTAAATTTCTAATTTAAAGAAATGCTGGTTGAAACTTTCCCATATCAAAGAGGGAAATGGACGACCAGACTCATGAAGCCCAAAGGACAAACCAAACAAAGGGAATCCATCACCACTTACAAGAAGTGTTACAGGGAATTCTTCATTTTGAAATAAAATGATGCTAAACAGAAACAAGCAAGTCTGTGAAAGGTAAAGGTATTTAGTCTAACTCAGAATACTCAGTAATATAAGGATAATGAGTATATTAATTTTGTCCCTAGTATAAAAGTTAAAAGACTGAATTATGAAGAATACCTGTAACCACAAAAATGTGTTAATGGATATACAAAAAAAAAGTTAATTCTGACATTAATAAAAAGTTGGGGGAGAGGGAATAAAATTGTAGATTTTTTGCATGTGATTATAGTTAAGTTGTAACAGTAAAACACTGTTATAACTATAAGAAGTTTTAGGTAAGCCTATAGTAACCATAAACAAAAACCTATGAAAGAAACCAAACAGGAAAAGAAAAAAAAATCAAAGTCTACGATTACCAAAAAAAAAAAAAAAAATTAAACCCCAAAGGAAGAGAGGAAGAGAGGAACACATGAAAAAAAGAACTACACAATACACAGAAAACATCCAAATGACAGTAGTCCTTTCAATTATCTACTAATTACTTCAAATGTAAGTCAATTAAACTTACCAATAAAAGATATATAGAGAGGAGGTTGTCCAAGATGACAAAGAAAACCTTAAATTCGCCTTGACCCACAGACACACCGACTCTACAGCTATATATAAAATAATTCCTAATGAAAAAGAACTGAAGATTAGCTGAACAGATTTCTCCACAAGGGATAAACAGGCCACATCAAGACAGGTAGGAGACACAGGCTTGCCAAAAATCCTACCCCCAGCATGGTGACTCACAATAGGGAAGAATCATATTGGTCCAGAATCTCTCCCTGAGGACTGGGGGATTGTGCCTCATACTGGGCACCCCAACCCTTGAGACCAGCACTAGAGAAACAAGGTTCAAACACATGGATTTGAAAACCCATGGGGTTGATGTCTAAAGCATCTGGGGGTTAGCCAAAAGATCATCCTTTTGAAGAGCTTACTCATTCTTCCAAGGACCTAGTGCAAAGGCAGTGGCTTGAGAGGTAACTGGATTCTATGTGAAGGAGATTTAGCTGCCAATCTTAAAGTGCCTGCCCAAGGGGCAAGAGTCAGTTGAGACTTTCTTTGGGGATGAAGGCACTTGCTAGTGCACTTTCCCTCTACCTTGCTAATGGCAGGTGGGTGCATGCAGGCAAAGCCTCACTAACGTTTGGGTAGGTCCCACACCCAGCACTCTTCCCCAGCATCACTAAAGGTCAAGTTGTGTCCTGGCCCAAGTGCTCTTCCTCTGAATCACAAAAGGCACAGATGTGCCCCATCATCAGCACTCTCCTGTAGCCTTGCTAAAACTGACGGGTGGGTGCAGTCCACACAGGGCATGCCACTTTATCGCCTGGCCTTGGTGGCCAGAGGTAATTTTTTCTGAGCTCCATGGGATTATAACAATTGGGAAAGACAGTTCTGGACAGGCTCCCACACTCAGGACACTGTACAGAGAGAAGACTGTAAGACACCCTTAACGTACCTGTGGAAAAGGCCCCTCTACTTGTCCTGAAGCTTAAACCTGAGAGAAGGACTTCAGGATGGCCACATGCTAAAAGCCACAGAGGCATTCTCAGGAAACACAAGCAGGAAGAAACCCTCTGAGCCCTCCATTAGCCTCACTACAGGTCACTGCTACTTCCCAGAAAGGAGCTTATACATTCATCTGAAGCTCCAATTTTTACAACAGTTTCCCAGTGGACAATTCCAGATCTCCTGTTCTACGAGGTCAGCAGAGTTTACAATTTCAGTCCCACAAGACTGGATGTATTAACATACTTTAAAAGCTTCTGCCTGAGGATCTGGCTTTCAACCAGCCTGAAACTAGGTGCTGCCTGGTATCAGTCCCTTTGGAACACTGGCAGGTCTTGGCATACTCTCAACAACTAGGAAGCATCAAGAACAAGCCAGGCTACTTAGACAATCACAGAAGCTCAAGAAATAACAAAGAACTAGGGCAAAATCGAGCACTAAGTTTCACTTCCTACACAATGCTACTACTTCAAGCCTGAGAGAGAGGGCAGCTGTTTTCTAATAGGGAAAGACAGGATAAGTTAGGCAGAGAGGGAAAGGTTAGCACCTGAGGTCCCTGGGTGGGGAAAAACACGTATTTTGGAACAATGTTGGGAGGGTCTGGCCACAGCAAACTCCCTTGGGCATAAGGTTCGTCTTAAGAATGTAACAGACACCAGCTACTCCACTCAGGGTCCCCTCAGGAATTTGACAAAAGACCTAACTAAAAATAAGTAGACCATAAAATGTATGATCGACAAGGAAAGGTATGGCACAGACCACCCCTTATACAATGGAAACAAGCCAATCAAAAAGGAATGGCTAGGAATTTAGTTATTTAGCCACTAAGGGTAGAACTGGAAAAGGAACAAGGGAGAAGGGAAGTGGGGGCCGGTCAGAACCTTATAAAACAAAGTCCCTTGCCTATAGTCCATGGGCATTCACTTTCTAATGTCCCCTCTTTGCAAGGAGAGCTTTCATATTATTCTTGCTTTCTAATCTTATACTCTAATAAACTTTTGCCTGCTGCTCATTTTATTCTGTGTCCACCTCTTCATTCTTCAAAGTGGTGAGATAATGAACCTTGGGTATTGAGGTAAAGAAATCCTGCAACATTCCCACCTAACACACAGCAACAAATGCAATGTTATGCAAAATGAAAAGACAGAAGAATATGTTCCAAATGAAAGAATTTGATAAAAACTCAGAAAAAAAGACCTTTATGAATGGAAATAAGTAATCTACTGGATAGAAATCAAATTAATGGTCATAAAAATGCGCACCCCACACTCAGCAATAGAATGAATAGAGAATTCGAATATTAGAATAGAGAATAGAGAGAATTTAAAAAAAAGATAAAATATATATGAAAGTACTGAAAAGAGTCACAGAGCAGAAGAAAACCATGATTGAGCTGAAAAATATATTAGTGGGGTTCAACAGCAGATTAGCTGAAGGAGAAGACTAGATCAGTGACCTGCAAAACACGGCAGTGGAATTTACCCAAACAGAGACGCAACTAGAAAAAAAGAATTAAAAACAAAGAATGCAGCTTAAGGGACCTATCAAACAATATCAAGCAGAATAACATGTATATTATAGTGGTCCCAGAAGGAGAAGATAGGGAGAAATGTACAAAAAAACCTGTTTTCAAAATAATGACTGAAAATTTCCCTAACCTGCAGAAGGAAACAGACATCTGTATCTAGGAAACACAGACAATCCAAATAAGATGAACCCAAAGACTTCCACACCAAAACACATCATGATTAAAGTGTTGAAAGTTAAAGAGAGAATCTTAAAAGCAGCAAGAGAAAAAAAAAAAAAAAACTATTATGTATAAGGGAATCTTTATTGGATTATCAGCTGATTTTTCAGCAGAAACTGCAGACCAGAAGGAAGTGGCATGACATACTCAATGTGCTGAAAAGGAAATACTTTCAACAAAGAATACTGTGCCCAGCAAAGTTATAATTAAGAATTGAGGAGTACTTGGATGGCTCAGTCAGTTGAGCTTCTGACTCTTGTATTTGGCTCAGGTCATGACCTCACAGTTCGTGAGTTCAAGCCCCTCATCGGACTCTGTCCTGACAGCTTGGAGCCTGCTTGGGACTCTCTCTCCCTCTTTTTCCACCCCTTCCCTGCTCTCTCTCTCTCCCCCTCAAAATAAATAAATAAATAAATAAATTGAATGGGAGATAGAATTTTCCAGACAAGCAAAGGCTAAAGGAATTTATCACTATGAAACGAGTTTTACAAGAAATTTTAAAAGGACAGTTTTAAGCTGAAAAGAAAATGCACCAATGAATAACAACAAAACATTACAGTAAAAATCTCATCGGTAAAGGAAAATATACAATAAAGGTAGTGGATTAACCTTTTATAAACCTAATATGAAGGTTAAAAGAAAAAAAGTAGTAAAAAAATTATAACTATAATAATTAGTTAAGGGATGCAAAAAAAAATATGTAAAATATGGCATCAAAAAAAATGTGGAGAAAGAGAACAAAATGTAAAGTTTCTAGAATATGTTCAAATTCAAGTTGCTACAAACTGAAAATATGCTGTTAAATAGAGTCTTATACATGAACCACATTGTAACCACAGAGCATAAGCCTATAGTAGATACACAAAAGATAATACAAAGTATCCAACATAACACAAAAGAAAGGTATCAAGGCACAATGGAAGAGAGCAAGTAAAGAAATGAACAGAGAGGAAGTACAAAAACATCCGGAAAACAATTAACAAAACAGCAAGAAGAACAAAACTATCACTAATTACTTTAAATGTAAGTGGGCTAAATCTCCACTCAAAAAACATAGAACGGCTGAATGGAGTTTTTTAAAAATCACCTATTTTTTCACCTACAAGAGACACAATTCAAATATAAGGACATAGACTGAAAGTAAAGAGATGGAGAAAAAGATCCCATGAAATTGCAAATGTAAAGAAAGCTGTTATAGCTACACATCAGACAAAATAAACTTTACACCGAAGACTATAATAAAAGACAAAAAAAGGCATTACACAATTATAAAGGGGTCAATCTAAAAAGAGGATGTAACTTTGTAAATATTTATGCATCCAATATAGGAGGACCTAAGTACATAAAGCAAATATTGATAGTCATAAAGGAGAAATTAGCAATACAATAATAATATAACATTTTAATACACCACTTATATCAATGAATAGATATTCCAGGCAGAAAATCAATAAGGAAACATTGGCCTTAAAAGATACCTTAGAACAGATGATACATATATATATATATAAATATATATAAATATATATATATTTATATATATTTATATATATATATCACATCTGAATATATATATATATATATATATTCACATACACTTGAGAAGAATGCATTCTGTGATATGCATTCTTCTCAAGTGCATGTGAAAAATGCTCTAGAATAGATCTAGAATAGATAATTACACAAAAACAAGTTTCAAAGTGTTTAAAAGGACAAATCATATCAAGCATCTTTTCCAACTACAATAATATGAACCCATAAATCATTACAAGCTGAAAACTGGAAAAACTACAAACACATGGAGATCAAACAACAGGTTAGTGAACAACTACTGGACCATAGAGGAAATCAAAGGAGAAATACAATGATACCTAAAGACAAATGGAAACAGAAATACAACATACTAAATTTTATGTGATGCAGCAAAAATGATTCTAACGGGAAAGTTCTGCATTATACAAGTCTACCTAAGAAACAAAAGACATTTCAAACAACCAATATAACTTTACCTCCAAAGGAATGAGAAAAGAAGAACAAAGCCCAAAGTTAATATAGGGAAGGGAAAAAGTAAAGATTAGTGCAGAAGTAAATGAAATATCAGTTGAAAAGACAATGGAAAAGATTAATGAAACTAAACTGGTTCTATGGAAAGAGAAACAAAATTGGCAAATATTTAGCTAGACCTACCAAGAAAAAAATAAGAGTCTCAAATCAATAAAATCATAAATGAAAGAGAAAAACACAAGTGATGCTACAGAAATACAAAGAATCAAAAGAGATTATGAATGATTACATGACAACAAATTTGACAACCTAAAAGAAATGGATAAATTCCTACAAATATACAATCCCTCAAGAAAACATTATGAAGAAATTGAAAATATGAATGGAATGATTATTGAGATTGAGTCAGTAATCCAAAACCTCCCAGCAAAAAAAAATGTCCAGCACCAGCGGATTCACTGATGAATTCTACCAAAGAACTTAATATCTATCCTTCTCAAAGTCTTACAAATAATAAAGTAGAGGTAACACTTCTAAACTCATTTTATGAGGCCAGAATTACCCTGAAAAAAAACCAGACATGAACACACACACACACACAAAAGAAAATTATAGACCAATATCCCTGATGAACATAGACACACAAATTCTCAACAAAATATTAATGAACCAAATTCAAGAATACATTAAAAGGATCATACAGTGTGCTCAAGTAGGATTTATTCCATGGATTCAAGGATGTTTGGACAGTCACAAATCAATCAAAGTAATATACTGCATTAACAAAAAGATAAAAATCATAAGATCATCTCAATAGATGCAGAAAAGCATTTGACTAAATTCAACATTGTTTATGATAAAAACTCTCAACAAAGTGGATATAGAGTGAATGCACCTCAAAATAATGGAAGTCATATATGGCAAACCTACAGCTAACATTGTCCTCAATGATGAACAGCTAAAATCTCTACACTTAAGTATAAGACATAGATGCCAAGTCTTACTACTTTTTTCAACATAGTATTGGCAGTTCTAGTCAAAGCAATTAGGCAAAAAAAAAAAAATGCATCCAAATTGGAAAGGAACAAGTAAAAGTGTCACTATTTGCAGATGCTATGATTCTTTATATAAAAAACCCTAAAGACTACACACACACACACACACACACACACACACACACACACTCACACACAGATAGAACAAATGAATGAATTTAGTAAAGTTGCAGAATACAATAAAAATATATATAAAACTGTTGCATTTCTATGCCCAATAACAAACTATCAGAAAGATAAGAAAATTTCATTTATAATTGCATCAATAAGAATGAAATACCTAGAAATAAATTTATCCAAAGAGGTAAAAGAGGTAAAAGACATGTAAAATGAAAACTGTAAGGTATTAATGAAATAAATTGAAGACATAAATAAATAAAAGACATTCCATGTTCATACCCTGGAAAATATGATATTGTTAAAATGTCCATTATACTCAAAGAAATATACAGACTCAGTACAATACTTATCAAAATTTCAATGGCAACTTTATAGAAATAAAACAAACAATTCTGAAGTTTGTATGAAACCACAGGAGACCTCAAATAGCCAATGCAATATTGAGAAAGGAGAACAAAGGTAGAGGTATCATGCTTCCCGATTTCAAGCTATACTACAAAGCTATAATAATCAAAACAGTATGGTATTGGTGTAAAAACAGACACATAAACTAATGTAATAGAATAAAGAGCCCAGAAATAAACCCTCCCAAATATGGTCAATTTATGACAAAGGAGGAAATAATACACAATGGGAAAAGGACGATCTCCTCAATAAATGTTATTTAAAAAAACAAAACTGGACAGCCACACGTAAAAGAATGAAACTAGACCAGTATCTTACACCATACATAAAAATTAAATAAAAATAGACTAAAAACTTGAATGTAAGACCTGAAGCCATTAGGCTCCTAGAAGAAAACATAGGCAGTAAAGTCCTTGACATCTGGTCTTGGCACTGATTTTAGGGCCTGACTCCAAAAGCAAAGTCAACAAGTGGACTTCATCAAATTGAAAAACTTCTGCACAGCAGAGAACCCATAAACCAAGTGAAAAGGCAACCTACTGAATAGGAGAAAATAATTAGGGGTTAATACCCCAAATTTACAAAGACCTCAAACAAATTAATGACCAAAAAAAGCCAATCTGATTAAAAGCTCGTCAGAAGAATGAATAGATTTTTTTTACCCAAGGAAAAAATAAAGGTGGCCAATGCACATGAAAAAATGTCATTAGTTATTAGGGAAATGCAAATCAAAACCACAGTGAGACATTAACTCAACACCAGTCAGAAGGGCAGTTATCAAAATGGCAAAGAACAAGTGTTAGAGAGGATGTGGAATAAAGGATTTGAAGAACATGTATTATTGTATTATGTCCATATCATTATGATACATTAATCATTATATGATATACACAATTATCTTCTCTTACTCATTATAACATATGCACAGGAAAGCAATCTTTACTCATCCTTAGCTGTCATTTTTTTACTGTATGGGATAATTCTTGACAAAGAAACTCAATAATTTTTTCTGGAACTATAAAATATGTAAAGTATGTAGAGAGAATGACACAATCATAAGACACCTGGGTCAATAGCTGTGCCATTTGTTGATATGGGAAATACTGGAAGAAGTTTTGGTTATAGAGAAGGATAGGAGTTTCTTTTAGACCAGGTTTAATCACTAAGGACAGGATTAAGAAGATATCAGAGATGGAGAGATGAAACTAGGCATGAGTGCTGGAGTGATATTTAAATAATAAGTTATAGAAATAAAACTTCAGCTGTGTGACAGGCTGATGAGAGTTTTAGTCAGAAAAAAAAAATTCCATTTGGTTTAGCCACACGGAGATATTAACAAGCGCAATGATGGATTTAAAGGGTGGAAGCCCGCTGAAAAAGGGTAAAGGAGTAATTTAACTGATAGATTAAGAAGTAGAAGCTGTTTGTAGAAAAACATTTTGTAAAATAGACAAGGGAATGAATTAATAGGGCCATGGCTGGAAGGGGATATTTTATAAGGATGTTTTTCAGACAGACCTACCCTGGTTCATAAGGTAAGAAGTGTTCACAATGCCTGCTGAGCAGACACCAGATTTTGAAGATTTGATGGGAATAATATATATACTTTTAAACTTTTTAATGTTATTTTTAAGAGAGAGACAGAGCATTAGCAGGGGAGGAGCAGAGAGAGAGAGAGAGAGAGAGGGAGACACAGAATCCAAAGCAGGGTCCAGACTCTGAGCTGTCTGCACAGAGCTCCATACGGGCTCAAACTCATGGACTGGGAGACCAGGACCTAAGCTAAAGTCAGATGCTTAACCAACTGAACCACCAGGTGCCCCAAATATAAATTGTTTCTTAAGCATATTTTATATTGAGTACATATCAAGGTGGCAATATGTTTAATATGTTGAGTTAAATAACATATTAAGAAAAATAGCTTTACATATTTCTTTTTTATTTTTAATGTGGTTACATATGTGGCTCACATTGTATTTCTATTGCACAGGGCTGACATAAAATATAATGAAAAGTCTGACTCAACTGAGGGAGAGATAGGAAAGGAAGAGGAAACTAATTTCTCTCAATTTTATAGACAAAAGATGAAATTATAAATAAGGTTGATTGGGTTCAATCTTTTAAAGAAGGCAGAGGATGCATATAGCTGCAAAAAGTATGTCTTGAATTGTGGAGAGAAAGTGTGAAAGTTTAGGTATGCTTTCTGTATGTGGTGTATGTTCCATTGTTTCAGTGGATGGCTTTTATGTGGTTTGGATCTAAGATGGCAAGCTGTGGTGGACATATGCTAGGCTGGTCTTTCTCATGATATCCATTCGCATCCATACCTTTGTAATCACTTTCCTTACATGTGGGTTGGATCTGTGACTTGCTTCAAGCTAATAGAATAGGACAAAAGTGAAGAGGTGTTGCCAATGGAATTAAATTTCCCAATCAGTTCTATTAGAGTTGATCAAAATGGATACTATTTTGTGCTGGGCTGACTTAACCAGGTGAAAGCCCTTAAAAGAGGGACTAGGACTTCCTGGAGCTGAAATATTGTCCTTTCTGGTTTGATTAAGTAAGCAGTCATGCTAAGGAAGCTCACTCACAAAAAAACAAAACACAAAAAAACAGAAAAAAAAAAACCAAAACAGAAAAAAGCAAGCAAACAAACACTGCAGGTGGCCTCTGGGAAATTTAGCAGCCTCTAAGACCTGGCCTCCATCCTTGGATGTGCAGAAAGCCAGTGCCGTCGCTTATACAGTCATGAGAAAATGACTCCTACCAACAACCCGAATGATCTTTGAAGCAGATTCTGCCTCGGGTGAGCCTCCAAAATGAGAATGTGGTCTGGCTTCCAGCCCGATTGTAACTTTTTGAAACCCTGAGCAGAGCAGCGAGTGAAGTTGTGTTCAGATGCTTGACTCGAGAAATGTGAGATAATAGACGAAAGGTGACAAAATTGCCAAGTCTGTGCTTATCTGTAAGGCAGCAACAGAAAAATAATACATAGCCTTTTCCCTTTAAACAATTTGGATGGTGCACATCAGAGTTCTGGACCTCTAAAAAAGCTGAGTTCTAGTCTGAGATATAGTATTTAAATCTGTTTTAATCTTCTCACTTCACTGTTGTATGCAAAAAAAAAAAAAAAATTGGCCTAAATTAAATCCTTGAGTATTTTCAACTCCAACAGTCTATTTGATTATGAAATACCCAGAGAAGGATTCTCCATGATCATTTTCTACAACTTTCAGAGCCACCTTAAAACTTGGAACCACTTTTCTGCAACTTTATACCATCAAGACATTGGCAACAGACATATGTACAAAGAGTGTGCACTAAAGAACAATAAATATATAATTAATATGCTAAAAGTGTCACAAAAATCCATTTGTTATTTTGTATTTGGAGGTTTGCCAATAATGACTTCTGAAGATCTAAGAAAAATCTATTGATATTTTATATTAATCTTAGATTTTAAAGTGTTTAAAAACCTTTTGAGTGTCTTGAAAACTTTTTTTATCATTTATTCATTTTTGAGAGACAGAACATGAACAGGGGAGAGGTAGAGAGACAGGGTGACACAGAATCTGAAGCAGGTTCCAGGCTCTGAGCTGTCAGCACAGAGCCCGACATGGGGCTCAAACTCACAAACTGTGAGATCATGACCTGAGCCAAAGTCGGACGCTCAAGCGACTGAGCCACCCAGGTGCCCCTGAGTTTTCTTTAAAGTAAACAATACTTAATTATGAAAATGAAGTGCAGATTAATTGATACAAGATACAACTGTTTCGTGGTCTACTAAAATGGCCCAGCAAAACTTACATGAAATCGTACAGGCATTGCTTCTGAGTCTTAGAAGTTGAGTCTGATCATGAAGTGGGACAGCAACTTTCTTTCCTTCTTATATTTTTGTCAAATAATACAATAACTTAAATTTTAATAGCAAAATCAAGAGGAGGGGCTTAGAGTGAAATGTGTATAACACATCATAAAAATGACTGGCAGATTTTGTAAATGGATTATAGTAAATAATAAACTCATGAAGACAGATATCTGGTAGGGTGGTGTAAAGTCTTATATTTATTCCTGTCGGAGTTAGTATTTCCATTGATGATGCAGAAAAATAAGTAAAGCAGCCACTAACCCGTATTTTCACATTAAATTACATTGAAAGAATGTGTGGAGAGAAAAACGAAACAGCACAAAACAAATAGACTGTGACAAGATCACAGCAGTCCCTGTAGTTGAGAGTATAAAGGGACTCTTCGGTCGAAGAGTCCCTTTACACAAATCAGGGTACAAATGAATGCCAATGGGGTCAGTGATTATTTCATTATGTGGAACTGAAAAAAGGAAAGGCATGTGAGAAAGAAATACTGGAATGTGTCAAAATATGATTCATTATTATACAAAAAGATAACATCACAAACATATCAGGGGGAAGAAAAGGAAACATCAGTATTTTTTCAACTTGAGAATTAACTGTGAATTTTGAAACAGATTTGCAAAAATTAAGTGGCCAAATTATGAATCTGTTTGGGTGGGAAAGAGAGCCACAAGGCCTGACTCAGTCACAAGATCACTTCTTATTCACGTTGTATGTAATCTAAAATAATAACCTCATTTTTGTATTGTGAATAAATCATTGTTTCCAAAAGTATAGCACATTTGACTGAAGTAGGGTTCGTCTCCAAAATGGGCCTTTCTTGCTTTCGTTTCTACATTGAGAGCATATGTTGTATTTTAATTTCCTTAGGGAGTTAATAATTGTAATATATAGTTTCCTTTATCCTTTATAGGTATTTGTACAATAAAACTATACAACAGCTTCTGCCCTCTTCTCTACAACATCCTTCCATCCCAATTCATTCTTGCATGAAACAGTAGCTTTAGGTATTTAGGTACACTTAGTAGGCGAAGAGTTGAACACAGAGAGTGAGATATGTTTGAAAAGTTCAAGGCTTAGTAAGAGATCTCTGGAATCAGCCAAGCTCTACATTTTCCCAGCTATGCTTCCCCAGGTACGTTACTAAATTTCTCTGAATGTTGGTTTCCACAAACTGGAAACTGGAAACACTGACACATAAGTCAGTGTGTAGTGAGACTTAAATAAGATAATCTTAACTAAAAAAAAAAGAAAGGTATTTAATACATATGAATAGTATATAAAGTGTGATGGAAAATAAATTTCACTCTATCCAGGCAAAAATAAAGTAGGTGCTAGTCATCAATGGCTGAGCTGACAATAATTCTCTCTCTATCCAATGCTATCCCGTTTCTCACAATCGGCTTCCATCTGTCTTCTATTGCTTATGTGAGCAAGTTGATTTTGTCTTGTCTCTTGCTTGCTCTTCCCTCATGTGTCTGAAATTTGCAGCAAAACACGAGAAGCACTGAAGCAGTTACTGAATTTTTCCCTTGAGCAAAAGTTTTTAAAGTTAAAATTTTGAAGATTAAAGGAAAATTAAAGATGAGGTATAAAGGTTTTATGAAGATGAGAGCGTAACACCTCCAATGATGTCACATTCTGTTTGACTTAGTATACAACCACATAATCTCAACTGTCCTGTTTTGCAATAATCATCAAAAAATCCCCTCTTTGGGGGGCGCCTCGGTGGCTCAGTCGGTTAAGCATTCGACTCTGGCTCAGGTCACGATCTCACGGTTTATGGGTTTGAGCCCCATGTCCGGCTCTGTGCTGACAGCTCTGAGCCTACAGCCTGCTTCAAATTCTGTGTCGCCCTTTCTCTCTACCTCTCTTTGCCCCCCCCCCAATAAACGACAACAAAAAATCTCCTCTTTTGGAATTCAAAATAGAAAATTTGAAGTTTTATGAAACTATTAGGTAATAACTAAGTTTCCCACTATAGTTACAAGAAAAGATAGGAGGAAATGTAGATAAATATTTTAGTTCTTTTCTTTTGCCCTTTAGGATTTAAGTTATTTTTAAGTGGAGTAATAAAAGCTAAGTTGATTTATACAGTGATAAAACCATGCTAATTCTAAGATATTCATGCACTTGAATATTTTGCAGATGATCCATCAATCTTATATAGGTCTCATATTTTCTTACAATAGAACCTCTTGGTTAGTATCTAGTGACTGATTTACTTGCTAACTGAATTAAAACATTGATGTTTTTGAGACAATTTTAGGGTGCGTTAAAGCTACCCTCATTCAGTAAGTATGTTATTGTTTGAATATTTCTAAATGGTTGTGTGCCCATTCACAAAATGAAGATATTAATAGCTTTCAGTTCTAGATAAACCCTAGGTCAAATAAGGGACAGGGTCTGATGAGGGGCAATGCAAAAGAAAGCGTATCGTAGCCTTCTGTATTTAACTACATAAGGGCATTTGGGTGGCTCACTGAGTTAAGTGTCAGACTTTGGCTCAGGTCATGATCTCACGGTTCATGAGATCTCACGGTTTGTGAGTTGCAAATTCAAGTCCTGCATCAGGCTCTGTGCTGACAGCTCAGAGCCTGGAGCCTGCTTGGGATTCTGTGTCTCCCCCTCTCTCTCTCTGCGCCTCTGCTGCTCATGCTGTCTCTTTCAGTCTCTCAAAAATAAATACACATTAGAAAAAAATTAACCACACAGACTGACCAAATACATTGATAAAATCTAACCTTGAAAAACAATGACAGGGGCGCCTGGGTGGCTTAGTCGGTTAAGCGGCCGACTTCGGCTCAGGTCATGATCTCGCGGCCGTGAGTTCGAGCCCCGCGTCAGGCTCTGTGCTGACAGCTCAGAGCCTGGAGCCTGTTTCAGATTCTGTGTCTCCCTCTCTCTCTGACCCTCCCCCGTTCATGCTCTGTTTCTCTCTGTCTCAAAAATAAATAAACATTAAAAAAAAAATTAAAAAAAAAAAAAGAAAAACAATGACATTTATTAGGAAGTAGTAGACAGTGGCGGAGGACTGAGCCATGGTCTCAGCATTGAGCTGAATGACCTACTGGCTGTGTGATAGCATAACATCCAACTTCACTCCTTACCTCCAATAAATATGCTCCAAGGTGTCCAGGCCAGTTCAGGCAAAACCATCAAACTTACCACCGACACATAACTCATAAGGGAATATTTCCACAATAAAAGATCATCAAGAAAAAATTGGGCATTAGAAGACAATAGGGTATTTTTTCTCCTTCTCTGCAATATTTTTTTAGTAGGATCTGATGTTATTTTGAATATCTGTTAAGTAATTAGGTTAACAATAAGGCTTGAATAACAATTAGGTTCAATAAGGCTTGAACAACAACAAAAACCCTAAAAAATCTCATTTAAAAATGAGAGTAAAATAAACATTTTTATTAACATGTAAAGAAATCCATATAAGTAATAGCAATACAAAAAGTATAAACCAGTAAGAAACCTTTTCTTATAAAATAGTACAGCCTTAAACACTGGCACTTTGACTTGTCATTATTTTCCCAAGGTGACCCACCTGGATCAAACTTAATTAACAGCTGCACACTCATAAAATAGATATTACTTTGATTATTATGCATGGGATGTTAATATTAATACTCCCACTTAATATTTCTAAGATAATAATCAAAACATTTATTCTAAGGCTATGAAGAAACATAAACTGGAGGGCATTGTAAGATCGTTTTGTCTACCTTCTTTTTTATATGATTACAACTAAAATAACTTGAGTAACTAAAACTTAACTCTATTTGAAAAAATTTAGAGTGTATTTTTTTTTACCTTTTTAAATCAATGTCAAAACAATATAACAGAGAAAAATGTAAGCAGTAAAATGTGTTTTTTATGGTACATTTGTTATAATTTGACTCATCTTTATGATTATTCTATAAAAGATTTTTTTATAATCCAAAATTCTCCATTTTTAGCACCCAAATCCTACATATGACAGAACTACTACCTATCATATATTAAAATTAAATAAGCTTTATCTTAATTAAAGTTCCTTTTCTAAATTTACTTCAGCTAAAATTTTAGGATTAGAATTGCTAGCACATTTTTTACAAATGGAATGGAATATTTAAAATTTTAACTTTGGTCTTATTAGAGAGATCACAGTGAATTCAATCTTAATGAAAAGGCATTCTCCACATTTAAATTTGGGAATCAATTTAGAACATAAAAACATTATGGTCTCTTTATGGGAAAAATGCAATTTGGGGGCACCACAGTTTGTCTTTTATGTTTTAATTTTTATTTATTTTTGAGAGAGAGAGAGAGACAGACAGAGTACGACAAGGGGAGGAGCAGAGGCAGACACAGAATCTGAAGTAGGGTCCAGGCTCTGAGCTGTCAGCACAGAGCCCAATGTGGGGCTTGAACCCATGGACCGTGAGATCATGACCTGAGCTGAAGTTGGAAACTTAACCGACTGAGCCACCCAGGCACCCCCACAGTTTATCTTTTAATATGATTGGAAAAATAAAATGTCCAGATTTTAGATTAAAATGATTCATATATACCAAATCACATATGTAAAATATCATCAAAAATCCTTTAAAAAAATAGTGAAATACTGACAAAATCATTGTGTCTAGAAAGATAATGAAGAAAATAAAATATCTCTTCTTCACTCTAATGGAATCTTATAGTTTTTATAAAAAGGCTTGGTTTCAGTTAAAATTATTACAGAGTTTTACACAGGGTCATATGTCTATTAAATTTTCACTTCATATTCTAGATTTAGCCAAAATTTCTATATCCATACTGTAGAGAGTAATTTAATCTTACATTTAATATTTAAAAAATCAGAAAACAATGAAAATCACATAAAGCTCTCAAAGTAATATATTGAATATTAACTTTAAAAGATATTGGGAACAATGAATTAAATGTACTTTATTGTAAATTTTGGTTTTCTGACATTAAATGTTACATTGCTTTACCAATTTCAGCAGTTTTATTATAAACATTTACCATAAATTATTTTCTCTATATAAAGCACTTGTTTTGACATTCTAACAGGTACCTTGTGTATTTGTTTGCATTTCTCTGAAAAGTAATGGTGTTGATAATCTTTTCATACATTTTCATTATTAAACTTTATACTATGATAACAGACTTGTATAACTTATATTAATGGATTTATTTTATTTGGGGGTGGGGCAGAGAATATTAAACTTTACAAAATCACCTTCAAAAGAGTATATTTTATATACAGTAATTCTTTTAGTTTTGAGAAATGTCCAGAGTATAATTTACATATAATAATTCTTTTAGTTTTGAGAAGCGTCCACTGAAATTTCTTCCACAATGACTTGTAGAACATTACTCTCACTTTGTAGACCATCATATTTGCCCTTCATGCCTAAACTACTAATCTTCTTTTTGGCCAGATTAATTTGTATCTTCTAGAATTTCATATAACATGGATTACACAATATGTATTAGTTTATGCCTGCCTTATTTTGCTACCAATTTATCAGGATTGACAAGTATAACGAATTCATTTTGATTGTTTAGTATTATTCCATTGTGCAGATATACATTTTGTTCATTTATTCATGTTTTGATGGGTAGCTCAGTTGTTTCTATTTTTGGTGGTTGCAGCCAAAGCTACTATAGAAATATGTGTGCAAGTCTTTGTGAAGACATACTTTGTCAACTCATTTGTTTATATACTTAAGAGTTGAATAATTGGGAGCACTTGGGTGGCTCAGTTGGTTAAGTATCTGACACTTGGTTTCAGCTCAGGTCATGATTTCAGGTTCCTGAGATCGTGCCTTACGTCAGGTTCTGCACTGACCGAGCCTGCTTGGGATTCTCTCTTCCCCTCTCTGCCCCTCCCCTGCACTGATGGTTGTCACAAATGGCAAGAGTTCATCATTTGTCATGGCTGAATAATATTCCTGCATGTATGTTGGGTGTGTGTGTGTGTAAATACACCACATCTTCCTTATTTGTCTATCAAAGGAGACAGGTCAGTATTATATCTTGGCTGTTAGAAGTAATGCTTCAATAGACATAGGGGTGTATATATTTGTTGAAATTTTGTTTTGGGGGCTCCTAGGTAGCTAGGTCAGTTGAGCGTCCCCTCTTGATTTTGGCTCAGGTCATGATCTCATGGTTAGTGGATCTGAGCTCTGCATCCAGCTCTGTGCTGGCAGTGCAGAGCCTGCTTGGGATTCTCTCTCTCTCTCTTTCTCTGCACCTCCCCTACTTGTATTTTTTCTCTCTCTTAAAATAAGTAAATAAACTTAAAAAATTGGTTCAATTTTGTGTCAATACACAATAGTGGGATTATTGAACCATGTGGTATTTCTATTTTTAATTTCTTGAGGAATGTCCATACCACAGTGGCTGTACCAATTTACATTCCCACCAACAATGTACAAGGGTCCTGTTTCTCCACATCCTTGCCAACAGTTATTTCTTGTCGTTTTGATTTTAGCCATCCAGGAAGGTGTAAGGGTGATATTTCATTGTGGTTTAGACTTTCATTACCCTGATAGTGACATTGAGCATCTTTTCATGTGTCTGTTGTCCATCTATATGTCTTCTTTGAAAAAAAAATGTCTATTCAATCCTCTGCCCATTTTTTAACTGGATTGTTCATTTTTTCAGTATTGAGTTGTATATGCCCTTTATAGATTTTGGATCTTAACCTCTTATCACATATGTCATTTGCTAATATCTTATTCCATTCGGTAAGTTGCCTCTTGGGGGTTGTTTGATAGTTTTCCTCACTGTGTAAAGTATTTTTATTTTGGTGTAGTCCCATATATTAATTTTGATTTTGTCTCCCTGGCTTTAGAGACATATCTAGAAAAATGTAGTTACAGATGTAAGATAAATGACTGCATGTGAGTTTTTTTTTTTCCCTAGGATTTTTATGGTTTCAGGAGTCACATCTAGGTCTTTAATCCATTTCTAGTTCACCTTTGTGTTTGGCATAAGAAAATGTTCTAGTTTATTCTTTTACATTAGCTGTCCAATTTACCCAGCACTATTGGTTGAAGAGATTGTCTTTTCCCCATTGTACATTCTTGCCTCCTTTGTCATAGATAAATTGACCATATAAATATGGGTTGATTTCTGGGCTCTCTATTCTGTTCTATTGATCTGTGTCTGATTACTACAGCTTTGTAATATATCTTTAATTTTGGAATTGTGATACCTCTAGCTTTGTTCTTCCTTCTCAAGATTTCTCTGGCTATTTAGGGTCTTTTGGAGTTCCATACACATCTAGTATTATTTGTTCTGTGAAAAATGCTGTTGGTATGTTGATAGGGATTGCATTGAATCTGTGTATTTCTTTGGGTAGCATGGATATTTTAATAATATTTGTTCCCCTAATCCATGAGTGTGAAATATCTATTTGTTTATGTCATCTTCAATTTATTTCATCAATATTTTATAGTTTTCAGCGTACAGGTTTTTTGCTTCTTTGGTTAAGTTTATCCCTAGGTATTTTGCTCTTTTTGGTGCGATTGTAAATGGAATTATTTTCTTAGTTTCTCTTTCAGCTGCTACACTGGTATATAGAAACATTACCCATTTTTAGGTATCAATTTTGTATCCTGCAACTTTACTAATTCACTTATTACTTCTGTTAGTTTTCTGGTTAAATCTTTAGGATTTTCTGTGTAAAGTATCATGACATCTACAAGTAGTGATAGTTTAACTTCTTCTTTACCAATATTGATGTCTTATTTCTTTTTCTTCTCCGATTGCTGGGGCTAAGACTTCCAGTACTATGTTGAGGGGCTCCTGGGTGGCTCTGTTGGTTAAGCATCTGACTCTTGATTTCAGCTCAGGTCATGATGTTATGGTTTCTGAGATCAAGCCTTACATCAGGCTCTGTGTTGTCGGTGGAGCCTGCTTGGGATTCTCCCCCCTCTCTCTGCTCCTCCCACCCTTCTCTCTGAAAATAAATACATACACTTTAAAAAAACAAAACAAACAAACAAGTCTTCCAGTACTATGCTGAATAGAATTGTAGGAATGGACATACTTGTCTTGTTCCTGATCTTAAGGGAAATGCTTTTAGTTTTTCATCACTGAATATGAGTTAGTAGTGAATTTTCATTTATGTCCCTTATGTTAAAGCATGTTTCTTTTTAAGTTTATTTAAGAGAGAGAGACAGAGACAGAGACAGAGATAGGGCAAAAGGGGGAAGGGCAGAGTGAGGGGGTTACAAAGAATCCCAAGCAGGCTCTGCATTATCAGTGCAGAGCCAGATACGGGGCTTGAACTCACCAGCTGTGAGATCATGACCTGAGACAAAACCAAGAGTTGGGTGTTTAACTGACTGAGTCATCCAGGCACCCCAAAAATGTTGTCTATAAACCCACTTTTGGGGCACCTGGGTGGCTCAGTCAGTTAAGCATCTGACTTCGGCTCAGGTCATGATCTCACAGTTTGTGGGTTTGAGCCGCACGTCAGGCTCTGTGCTGATGGCTCAGAGCCTGGAGCCTGCTTTGGATTCTGTTTCTCCCTCTCTCTCTGCCCCTCCCCTGTTCACACTCTGTCTCTGTCTCAAAAATAAACAAACATTAAAAAAATTTAGAAACCCACTTTGTGGGGAGATTTTATCATGAATGGATGTTAAATTTTGTGAAATGATTTTTCTGTATCTGAGATAATTATATAATTTTTGTCCTTTGTTTTGTTGATTTGTCATGTTGATTGATTCGTGAATATTGAACCATCTTTGGATCCCAGAAATAAATCCATTTGATTGCGGTGAATGATGCTTCTAATATATTGTTGAATATGATTTGCTGATATTTTGTTGAGGATTTTTGCATCTATTTTCATCACGAATATTGGCCGTGTGTGTGTGTGTGTGTGTGTGTGTGTGTGTGTGTGTGTGTTTGTAGTATTTTTATCTGGTTTTGATATCCAGGAAATGCTGGTCTCATGATATATTTGGAAGTTTTTCCTCCTCTTCTATTTTTGCAATACTTTGGGGAGAATAAGTGTTAATACTTCTTTAAATGGTATAATTCACCTGTAAACACATCTGATCCTCATGTTTTATTTTTTGGTTGTTTTTTGTTTACTGGTTCAATTTTGTTAGTAATGAGTCTATTCAGATTTTTTTTTTATTTCTCCCTGCTTCATTTGGAAAGATTGTATGCTTTTTGGAATTGTCCATTTCTTCTAGGTTGCCCAATTTGTTGGCATATAATTTTTTGTACAATTCTTTTATACTCCTTTGTATTTGATCTTATTTTTTGTTTCTGTGGCATCCGTTTCTGGTCTCATCTTTATTATTTCCTTCTCTCTACTTGGGCTCTGTTTGGTCTTTTTCTAGTTCCATTAGGTGTAAGTTTAGATTGTTTATTTGTACTTGTTCTTGTTTCTTGAGGTAGACCAGATCACTATGTATTGCCTTCTTAGGACTCTTCCTGTATCCCAAAGAGTTTGGACCACTGTGTTTTCATTTGTTTCTATGCATATTTTAAAAAATTGCTACTTTGCTTCATTGACCCATTGGTTGTTCAGTAACATGTTGCTTAACCTCCATATGTTTGTGGGGTTTTTTATTTATGATTTATTTCCAGTTTCATACCGTTGTGCTCAGAAAAGATGCATGGTAGCATTTCAATGTTTTAAATTTTATTATTTTGTGGTCTAACATCTGATCTATTCTGGAAAATGCTCCATGTGCACTTGAAAAGAATATTTATTTGTTGGTTTTGGATGGAATCTTCTGTATATACATGTTATGTTTATTTGGCCCATTGTGTTATTTCAAAGACACTTTTCCTTATTGATTTTCTGCCTGGATGATCTATTTATTGATGTAAGTGGGGATGTTAAAGTCCTCAAATATTGTTATATTACCATGAACTCTCTCTTTATATTTGTTAATCTTTGCTTTCTGTATTTAGGTGTTCCAGTGTTGGTGTGTAGATATTTACAATTATTTTTTCCTCTTGTTGAGTTGATTGAATTTATCCCTTTATTATATAATGCCCTTCATTTTCTCTTGTTACAATCTTTGTTTTATTTTTATTTATTTATTTTCTTTATTTATTTTTAAGAGGGAGAGACAGACAGACAGACAGGGCATGAGCAGGAGAGGGGTAGAGACAGAGACAGAATCCGAAGTAGGATCCAGGTTCTGAACTGACAGCACAGAGCCCAATGCTGGGCTCAAACCCACAAACCGTGAGATCATGACCTGAGCCAGAGTCAGATGTTTAACTGACTGAGCCACCCAAGCACGCTACAATCTTTGTTTTAAAGTCTATTTTGTCTGATGTAAGTATTGTTATCCTAGCTTTTCTTTTTTTCACTTCCATTTGCATGGCAAATGTTTTATTCATCTTTTTACTTTCAGTCTGTGTATGACTTCAGGTCTGAGGTGAGTATCCAGTAGGCAGCATACAGATAGGTCTTATTTTTTTAATCCATTCTGCCACCAATAGGTGGAATTTTTAAAGCTAGAATGGTAAAACTGTCACTTAATGCAGTGATGCCCATGGAAAGGAATATATAGCTAAAAAACAGATGTACTCTGCAGATGGTATGTGTTATATACAACATATTGCATATTGTAAATCAGTAGGCAAAAACAGAACTTTTGATAAACCATCATAGGATAATTGGTTATCCATATGGCAAACAAATATAGTTAAATATCCATCTCACATTAAATATATTTTTCTTTAAATACTTGAATATGAGCAGCAAAATAATTTAGACAGTTTATAATATGTTAAGAATTATTTAAACTAATAAAAAATAATTGTAAAAGACTAACAACCAATGGAAAGAAATGCCAATAGCTAATAAATGTGACAACTCATTAGTATACAGCATATATAATTTATAGAAGCTCATAAACAATAATTCAAAATCCATTTGAAGAATGAGTGAAGAGTATCTTTTGAATGTAAATTACATAATCAGAAAACCTAACAGCTACTTGAACATATGGAAACAGGAAAACTTGTTAAGTCAAGTTTAAAAGTAACCATGTCATATCTACTACCAAATAGAGAGTAGTATCCTACTACCCCAACAGTTTGTCCAATACAAAATATTGACACAGAAGTAAAGAAACCAAGGGTACTCAAAAATCACCTACATTTTGGAGAACGATTTGGTAACAGAGCTTAGTTAAATATGTACAGGCCCCACAACAGAACAATGGCAGTGATAAGCAGGTAGTAAAACATGCAAATGAAACTAAAGAACCATATACAATGAAATTATTCAGTTATATGTTTAAAGCAATGGTCAAAACTTAAAGCATATCTTTGTAGAGAAGTAAATCAGAATATACTCATAAAAATAGTATATACACATCTTAACTTTATAATGCCAAAAAGAAACCACATTCCAGAATTATGTCAACAATATATTTATTATTCATGTGACTTTTATAAGTGGAAACTTTTAAAATATTTTAATATACATATTTCATATATGACTTTATTAAGTTCATATTTTATGTGTGTGTGTATATGTGTGTGTGTGTGTATATATATATATATATATATCATGTATATATGTATATACACATAGTAATAATAAAATATAAATTATCTGGATGGATCCCCAACAAGATGAGAAATGTAAATTTATGGGAATGAAGGAACTATAGAAGAGTACTTAGCATCTAAAATCAATAGGAGTAAAAGTAACTATAATTACTATTTTTTCTTTCTTTTTCATTGCAGGCACATAAATGCTAATAATTTTTAAAATTCCATTGTTGGTAAATATGTGCTTGACATTTACCATCCATGCATTAGTACTTTTTGGGGTATTTCATTATTTTATAACATTGTAATAAAAATGCATAGACATAGATTTTATAGGGAGAGTTCCATGAGGTCCAATGTAAGGAGGGGGTGTATTTTTGAGAAATAAATTACTTAGAGCTTGACTTGCAAGTTGTTAACTGCAAGCTGTTAACTGTTGGACAAGAGAGTTTAATATAACATAAACTAAGAATCATCATGTTATTTCCTTCTAAACTTTCAAATGTTTTAACCTAAAACTTGGCACTGAAGTCCTAATGAATAACAATCATTAAATTTAGCATATAAATACACAACTTTTCTATATGACAGAGTAGATAATCTTCATTCTTTCAGAATTCTTCCTTAGGATGGATATTACTGGAGGTGTATGTTGGTGTCATGGCCCCATTGGGTCATTACTTTGCGTCTGTTTCATTACTTAGATAGGTGTCAAAGGGTCAGTTACTGGCATAATTGGGTCTCAAAGCAATGTTTGCTTTATGTATGTCCTAGTGGTTACAATCTCCAAATTTTGTTTTAATGCCAGCTCAGACTTTAATGTCTCTGTTCCAACTTTTCCTATTTGCAAAATGGGAATATTATAGTAGCATATTTATAGGACTACTTGGGGGGACTTCGGGGGGATTAAAGGCATGCAAATGAAATAACACGGGTAAAATTCTTCATAGAAGTATCTGGCATGCTCAATAAAAATAGGAAAAAAGTAATTACATTTGTGAGATGTATCTCAGTCATTCTGTATTGGTCTTTAACTTTGCTTTCTAATGACTAAAGGAAAGCAAGGTTTTTGCTATAGCATCATCTTTTGCTTTGTCACATTACAATTATAAGTAGAGCTTGTCCTTCTCTTTGGTTGAAGTTTCAGTCTTTCTTGGAAATAAATATGACAATGATAAAACACAACAATTTATCTGGGCAAGTGATCTCTAATCTATTATTTTCTCAACTTAAACCTACTGCAAGTTTGAATTCTCATTAATATGATCTGTGCTTTACTATCTTGAAGGTCAAGCAAACATCATATTATTTTTAAGAATGTCTTTAATATAGTATTGACAGCAGCCTTTTTTCTTCACTTTCCCTGAATGATGTCACTTCAGAAATCTGTTAACTTTAAAATATTGCATAGGAGGCATTTCAGGGAGGAAGACACATAGCAAAATTGTGGAGGAAGAACAGATTTAGGTACTTTCTGCTTTTCTCAATACTGGAGTAGCCTATAACAGATTAATTCATCCACTGGGGGGGTGGGGGGCAGAAACAATAGGAAAGTTGGTAAATAAAAATGATATTATTTGTGAGCATCAGAGAGGCACAAAGCTAGGCTGGATTTGATGGACTAAATCCTAGAAGAAGGAAATGCCTCAGTTGAAGCCCGATATTCTCTACCACTGTTCCACGTAGGTAATTTGCCAATTCACAAGCCAAATAATCAAAGCACAACAACATAGACTCATCTCACCACCCTAGACAACAAAATGCTGAACAAAAGAAGCTAGACACACAAAAAACACGATATGATAATACTTATGTAAATTTAAAATTATATTGTTAGAAAGAATAGTAAGTATTTTAAAGAGAATGAGGTTTATATCATGGGAGGGTTTATGTGAGGGCAATCTTACATAATGGTTATGATCTATTTCTTCATCTACTGATGGCTAGATGAGTGTCCTTCCTTGCCGAAAGTCACAATTTTTGAACTTCTCTGTATATCTTTATATATACCTCATTTTTAAAATTTTATTTATTTTAAATGTTTATTTTTGAGAGAGAGATGGAGGGAGAGCAGGAGAGGGGCAGAGAGAGAGGGAGACACAGAATCTAAAGCAGGTTCTAGGTTCTGAGCTGTCACACAGAGACTGACACAGTCCTCGAACTCACAAATCGCAAAATCATGACCTGAACCAAAGTTAGACACTCAACTGACTGAGCCACCCAGGTGCCCCTACAATACTTTATAAACATGTTACTAGTAATTAAAATTTTCCATCTCTCAGTGGTTGGGAATCAAATTATTGGATTCTAACTACTGTTTGGTTCAATGCAATGACAATATGCATTTACAATCACAATAATTAATAGAAAAAGAAAAATTTTCTATTAAAAAAAAAGAATGAACTTCATATTTTAACAGGACAATTTAAAGGACAACTTCATTGATTCTTCTCCTCCCTTGCCCACTTGTCCACTTTCCTTCCTTCTCTCTTCTTCCAACAAATATTTGTCCATGCTGTGCCAGATGTTGTACTCAATTTCTGGGTGTACTATCTTCATTGAATATTTTTTTTTTGGTGAGGAAGAGGCTCCATTTACACAATCAGACTATAGAGAAGAAATCTACAATACAGACTCAAAATTCAGAAAAAGGTTTGTTGGATAACCATGAAAGTAAATAAAGAAAGCTTTGTTGAAAATGGAGTTTGGAGGCCCTGAAGGGGGACTTCTCATACAGTACCACTCAGACCCCAAACAGAAGAAAGCTTTGCATACCCCAGTAAGAGGAAGGAAAGGATCTCTCCTTTCCCAACAAGAGCCCAGCCAATGAGAAACTGCCACACTCAGCCAATGAGAAGCAATCACCACTTTGAACTCTTTAAATCAGTCCATTCTAGTTTCCTCCTTTCTTCCATAAAAGCACACACTTCTCTGTTCTATGAATTTGCCTATTGTTCACTATAATTTTCTTGTGTCAAATTGAAATTCTCTGCTATTCCCAAATAAATTCATTTCGCTTGTAAAATATCTGGCCTTTTTATTTTTTATAAGGTGAACATAAGAGACTATAATATTGAATAACTCAAGAGAAAAAATAGAAAGAGGAAGCAACTATTTGATTGAAAGGATAGATATTTTCAGTAGAGTGATTGGGAAAATGGAAAAGATTGGCTAGGAAATGAAATGGGAGGTGAGGCAATCATAACCTGTACAGAGACAATGTGTTCAGGAAATAAGATTTGAGCTAAAGTTGTGTGTATCGTACTATGGTTTAGATTTTGTGATTACTTGTCTTTAAAGTCAATGGAATATGTACACATGTTAATAGAAATAGTATGGAACAAAAATTTGACAATACTAAAAGAAAGAAAGATTGGGTAAACAAGGGCATAAATGAGATGGAATGGGATCCAAAACCAGGGAGCAGAAGGTAAGAAGAGGTCAGGATGTTCTTTGGGTGGGAATACTCTTTGCTCCCCTCCCCCTCCCATTCAATAAATCAGGAAAAAGAAACAGTAAGAGAGTATGGTGGAGGGACAGGGTAGGAAATTGAGATATTGTCTGTTTTTAAGGTCTTTTTAGTTTTTGTGATACATTAGAAAAAACTAAACAGTAAAGGTGTTTGCATTGTTTATAGAAAAGTATATCTTAAAATGATGCAGTTTTCTTGATTTAAATTGTACATCAATCTTGCCTTTAGGGGCACCTGGGTGACTTAGTAGGTTAAGGGACTGACTCTTCATTTGGGCTCCAATCATGATCTCACAGTTCAGTTCCTGGGATTAAACCCCAAATCAGGCTCTGTGCTGACAGCATGGAACCTGCTTGGGATTCTCTTTATCCCTCTCAATCTGCTCCTCCCCCACTTGTGCTTGCTCCTCTCTCTCTCAAAATGTGAGAAAGTATTTTTGCATACCAATTATCAGATAAGGGATTATTATCCAACATAGATAAAGAACTCATACATGTCAATGACAAAACAAAATCATTAAAAAATAGAGGAATTAAATGAATATTATTCCAAAGAATACATCCAAATGGCCAATGTGTACATGAGAAAATGCCCAACATCACTAATTATCAGGGAAATTTACACCAAAACCAGAATGAGTTATCACCTAACACCAGTTAGAATGGCTATCATCAAGGAGACAAGAAATAACAACTGTTGGCAAGGATGTGAAGAAAAGGGGACCTATGTTCACTGTTGGTAGAAATAAAAACTGGTACAATCATTATAGAAAATAGTATGGAGGTTTCTCAAAAATTAAAAATGGAAATACTATATGACTCAGTAATTCTACTTGGTATTTACCCAAAGAAAACAAAAACAATAATTTGAAATGTATGCACCACTATGTTTACTGCAGTATTATTTATAATAGTTAAGATATGGAAGCAACCCAAGTATTCATCAACAGGTGAATAAATAAAGAAGATGTAATGTAAATATATACATATATATTTAATATGATAATCAATATATTCAATTGGATATTTCTCATTCATAAAACAGAATGATATCATATCATTTATGGTGGTATGGATGGACCTAGAGGGTTTGCCAAATAAAATAAGCCAGAGAAAAACAAATATCACATGATTTCACATATGTATGGATCTGAAAAACAACAAAACAAAAGAACAAACAAAACAGAAATAAACTCATAGATACAGAGAACAATCTTCAGTTGCCAGAGGGAAGGGGAGTAAAAGGATAGATAAAATAAAAGAAGGGGATTAAAAGGTACAAACTTCCAGTTATAAAATAAATAAGACATGGTGATGCCATGTACAGCACAGGGAATATAATTAATAATATTTGGCAATTTTGTATGGTGACACATAGTGCTAAACTTCTGTGGTTATCACTTCGTGATGTATATAAATAATGAATCACTGTTTTACACCTAAAACTAATGCATGTCAACCACACTTCAATTTAAAAAATAAATAACCATAATACCTGTTTAGTCAGCAAAGCACATTGCCAAAAATAAGGAAACTTTTTTGACAGGTAAGTATTTAACTATACACTCTTACAGAAAGTATTTCAACCTTTACTGAACACAACAGCAATGTTTGCTGAAACTCATTTTCCTCTATTCCCATTTTTCATTTACCAGTGCCATTTTCATAAGTAGCTTAGGAAGATGGGAGATTATATTTCATATATTTACTAGTAAATAATTCTATGCAATAAGAGAAAATAACATCTAATGTGTCACAGCATTGTTGCTGGAGTTCTCAAGATTTAAATGGGATCATAATCCATGGATTCTAATGTAAAATTAACATCTTTATATGTTATATAGCCATCTAGCTTACTGCCCGGGTATGTACTCACACTTACATATTTGTGTCTGTTTCTGTGTGTGTACATGAGATTTTGTGTTTCTATGTATGTGGTATATGCATGATGTCATATATGCACAAAAACACATAATGAATACACTCCATGTATTTAAAAATCAAGACACGTATATTTATTTATAAATTATACATGTATTCCAGTGGTACTATATTCACTGCTAATGATGGTTAAATTTCCTTCTAAATAATTATCACTTGACAGAAGCAAAATATGTTTCTGTATTAACAAAAATAGAGGGAGCCCCTGATTTACAAACCCATCTCAACATTCATAATTCATTGGCTTGCACCATTTAAAAAATGGCATGACTATGAAATCAGACTAGATATGCTTTTTAATTCTTGAAAAAATACCTAACTGTGATGAACTAAAATAATTTCCTAACTAAAATATAATAATCCAAAGAATCTTGGCTACTGATGGTTTCATAGATTTCTTGAATACTAGTTAAAATATCAGAAACACTTAGATGATGTTTTCACAAACTACAGAACTTCTATTTTTCTTCTAAGTTTTTAATTGACTTATTTTGAGAAAGTGAGCACAAGTAGGGGGAGAGAGGGAGAGTGAGACAGAGAGAGAGAGAGAGAGAGAGAGAGCGAGCCCATGGGGGAAGGGTAGAGAGAGAATCCCAGTCAGGCTCTGTGCTGATAACAAGAGGGCTCAAACTCACAAACTGAGATCATGACCTGAGTTGAAATCAAAAGTTGTATGCTTAATTGACTGAGCCACCCAGGTGTCCCATACATACATATATATCTTACAGATGTATATATGTTTATAGATATATCCACATTAAAATAAACATAAAACATATATACATGCATTTATATTAATATATAGTATATGACACTGCTAAAGATAAAAGTATTTTCTAGATTCAGCTCTGATTATTCCTGTATATAAAAAAACACTGGTCATTTTAATATGTAAATAACTATTATATAAAAGTAAATATTCATAAATAAAATTTAAATATGTGTTCTGAATAATTTCAAACTTTAGAATGTGTTAATAATTTCTTTTTGAATTCTATTTATTTTTCAGAGAGAGAGAGAGAGAGCGTGTGAGCAGGGGAAGAGCAGAGACAGAGGGAGACACAGAATCTGAAACAGGCTCCAGGCTCTGAGCAGTCAGCACAGAGCCTGACACGGGGCTCGAACCCACAAGCTGTGAGATCATGACCTGAGCCGAAGTCAGACGCTTAACCGACTGAGCCACCCAGGAGCCCCATACAATGTGTTAATAATTTCTGAATTAGCCACCTGGGTGGCTCAATTGGTTAAATGTCGGACTCTTGATTTCAGCTCAGGTCATGATTTCATGGTCCTGTGATCAAGCTCCACTTTAAGTTCCCCACTAACGCACTGAGTGTGGAGCCTGCTTGGAATGCTCTCATTCCCTTTCTCTCTTTCTCTCTCAAAATAAAATAAATAAACATTAAAACAATTCCCAACAATCAAGAATATAGACCATTTTGATAAAGGTTATATGTGACCTTGAAAATCATCTGTATATATACCACATCTCCTTTATTCATTCGTCAGTTGATGGACTTTTGGGCTCTTCCGTAATTTGGCTACAGTTGATAATGCTTCTATAAACATCCGGGTAAATAGAGCTAGAGTCTATTATGATAATCAAAATAAGTCAGGGAAAGATAAATTCCATATGATTCCACTCATATGTGGAATTTAAGAAAGAAAACAGATACTCCTGAGAGGAAACTGAGGGTTGCTGGAGGGGAGGTGGGCAGGGGAATGGGTTAAATGGGTGATGGTTATTATGGAAGGCAATTGTTTTAATGATCACTGGGTGTTATATGTAAGTGATAAACACATAAACTCTACACCTAAAACCAACATTACACTATTTGTTAACTAACCAGGATTAAAATAAAAACTTTGTAACAAAAAAAGGAAGGCGTATAAATTGAAGTTTACATTTTAATCACTTTGCCATGCAGATCAACTAACCACTTTTTTATTTCTCTTACTGTTTTCCTGACCCTAATGCAGATTCTCAGCTTTAGCTAAGAGATTTTTACTAATTACTATGAATTTACTTATGAATAATACCTTCCTCTTTGGGACTTCATTCAACAATTGTTCTTTATTTCTTTGGCTGTTTCCAATAAAATAGCACTTTTGTAATTTCTCATGCTTTTTTTGTTTTGATCAGCAGAAATGATAGCTTGTTGGAGTCTAGGACTCTCAACAGGATATTTGGTACTTACAGTACTCTTAAACCATTTCTACAGTATGTCATATCCTCATTTACCAAGTCCAGTAGGCCAATATGGAGGATATGTGTTATGCTGTCTAAAATGGCACTGGGCATCACTGTCAATGGATTTTTTTTTTAACATTTATTTATTTTTGAGACAGAGAGAGACAGAGCATGAATGGGGGAGGGGCAGAGAGAGAGGGAGACACAGAATCAGAAGCAGGCTCCAGGCTCTGAGCCATCAGCCCAGAGCCTGACGCGGGGCTCGAACTCACGGACCGCGAGATCGTGACCTGAGCTGAAGTCGGATGCCCAAGCGACTGAGCTACCCAGGCGCCCCTGTCAAAGGATTTTATGTGGAGTGGAGGCCATTGTAGCCTGGCTTGAAGAGGTATATGGACATCACCCATATATCGTTAGAACTTTATTAGAAAAGAGAGTGATCTACCAAAGTTGGAGTACAAAATTTTCTGGTTCTGATCCCACCAGAACTTGTCACTCAACCTTGGGAAAAAAAATCGCTACATTTCTCTGAACTTCAATTTTCTCATTTCCCAAAGTAGGATCACACTTATCCCGGCATGAAGTTTGATGGTTTTGGGATGACTAAATAGGGACCTCCTTGAATAGAGCAGTGGAGCCCCATGGCTTACCCCCACACCACACTGGAGCATACAATCCTAGAATTTTTATGCTTGGCCTTTCTTGTAAGATTACATTTCTTATTGAAATTATACTCTGCTTATGAATAGAATATCCAATTAACATTTTCAGTTAATATTCACTGTTATACTCTCTGGAGCTAATATGAAGAAAATAATAGGGGTGCCTCAGTGGCTCAGTCAGTTAAGCCTCTGACTTGAGCTCAGGTCATGATCTCATGGTTCCTGAGTTCGAGTCCCACGTTAGGCTCTGTGCTGACAGCTCGGAGCCTGGAGCCTGCTTCGGATTCTGTGTCTCCCTCTCTCTGCCCTGTACCTACTCACACGCTCTCTTTCTCTCTCTTTCAAAGATGAATAAACATTAAAAAAAGATTTAAAAAAAGAAAACAACATATGGTTTCATAAACGAAGGGAAATTATTTTTTATTTAACTTAAAAAATTGTTTTAATGTTTATTTATATTTTGAGGGACAGAGAGCGTGAGTGAGGGAAGGGCAGATAAAGAGGAAGTCACAGATTCTGAAGCAGGAGTCAGGCTCTGAGCTGTCAGCACAGAGCCCAGCATGGGGCTCGAACTCACAAACCCTGAGATCGTGACCTGAGCCGAAGTCAGAAGCTTAACTGACGGAGCCACCCAGGCACCCCAATTTAACTTTAACATTTATTTCTTATAATTTATCTTGTGAAAATTTAGAAAAAAATTTACAAACCTACAGATAATAAATTTCCTCAAATATCCTTTATTTTTATGTCAAAAATGGAGCTGGTCATTTAAAGTAGAATCAGTAAAAAGAGTTTTACTCAGGTCTTTAAAAATGTATAGTTTTTAAATACATATAACAAATAATGCCTTCCGCTGTGAATTGATATCAAATGAATACTGTAATAATTGTAATTACCGCAACACCCAGACAAAAATTAAAAAAAAAATTGCAAATTTAGAAAAACGCTAAGTATAGTTTTCCGATCTCTTCTTTTTTGGTTTCTGAAGATATAGCTACAATTCTGTGAGTTAGAAATAACTTGAAGGTTACCACCATGTTTTGAAACATCACCGCAACTCACCATAAAGTTTTTGACAAGCACCATTGATGTCCAGATGCCCTAAATCTATTGACAACAAATATTATGAGCACAGAGTAGTTATACACAAAGTAGTAGATCTGCTTTGACTTGTAATGTGGTTACTTCCTGATAAACTTTCTGTAAGTTGAAAATATCTGAAGTCAAAAAGGCATTTAAAAATGCATTTAATACATATAACCTACTCAACATCATAGCTTAGCCTACCCTACCTTAAACCTGTTCAGAAAACTTACATTTGCCCACAATTGGGCAAAATCAATTGGTACAAAGCCTATTATATAATAAAGTGTTGAACATCTTACATAATAATTGAACACTGCACTAAAAGTGAAAACTAGAACAGTTGTATCGGTACAGAATAGTTTTAACTGAATCTGGTTTTTGGCCTTATGCTTATGTGGCTGGCTGGAAGCTATGGCTTCTATCACTGCCCAGCATCTTGAGAGAGTATTACACTGTCTATCTCTAGCCTTTAAGATCAAAATGCAAAATTCAGAGAATGGCTTCTACTGAATGCTCATTGTCTTTACACCATTGTTAAGGTGAAAATTTGTAAACTGGGGACCTTCTGTTCTGTGTAAGAAGAGATCGTATACAAAAATTGCTATCTCCAGCTTTATTAAATATTGCAATACGATATGATCTTAGAGTGGCTTTTCTGAGTGCAGTATACAGTATAATGTATTCAGCTCTGTTAGTATATATATGCATTATGGATATAATTAGTGTGTGTGTGTGTGTGTGCACATATAGTGGATTAGAGAAGATTAGTCCTATTCATTTTGTTTTTGAGTATTTGTATGAGATTACAATAAACATGGGATCATATCTAGAGACAGCAGTTCAGCAAATCTGGTCAATGTTTTAGCATTAATTGGTGAGTCAGCTTAGTCATAATGTGAGGGGTGATGAGAAATAGATGGGGCTAATGTTTAGCAAGAGTCTCTGGAAATTTTCAGTTCTTCAGCATCCAGTACATTATGTAGTATTTGTGAGAAAAATATAACCTTATTTAGGGACTTAGTTTTTATTCCTCAATTAAGTGGACGTTATCTTATCAAATAACAAAAACATTACCCCAGGCTATAGGCAGCATTGAGTTCCAGAACAAGAGTGTGAGCCCTCATGAGAAAAGACTAAGACTAATAAAAGTGCACACTAAAATTTAATTTATCAAGTCGCAGACTATTTGGAAAAAGAGTGTGTTAGAACACTGTGGCTCATGTTTTAATAACAAAAAAAAATCTCAAAATTTAAATGAAATTCATGGTCCTTTGATGGAAAACTCATGTCTAATTCAAGTTATATAACATTCAAATATATTCCATACCTTCTACATATTATAGTTTCCTAAGTATTACATTTGATGTTATGTTATAAACTGTAAATGTGAATATTTCCTAAATGCATGGACAAGCTAAAAAATATATAAATTTATACTTTACTTGTTACTTTATTCAGATTTTATTAAACCTTATAACTTTGTAAAGAAGTGATTTATCTGCAAAACAATATCTGGGGAATACAAAGGAAAATAAGACATGATCCCAAGACTCTGAATTTAAAGTCTAAAATCTCAATACCCCATTCCATTTTGGGTGGCTCTTTAAGCACAAATGTCTAAAATAATAACATGTCAAGAAATGTGAAATCTTGTTAATAGATATACAAAGAAAACTTGGATATGATTTTGCTAACCTAAATATCCTAAAATCTAAAATGGAAATCTGAAATAAAAAGATTCAGCACAAATATCAATTTGCCAATAATTCTCTACAATCTTGCCTTTTAACTTTTCACTCTTTTTAATAAAATTAAATACCTTCTTTTTCCTCTGTGTTGATTGACTTTTGCTAGAGACTAACAATTTTTAATTGTATAATATAAAAACATGTCAACTTTATGGGACAAGGAATTGAAACCTAATATCCTACACAGCATATAATGTATCCAAGACAGCTTACAATTTTTAGGTAACAGTCTTGAGATCAGGATTGGAAAATGACATCAATCAGACTGTGACTCTGCCCTCTCGATACCATAGCAGATCTATATGAATACCTGTCACTCAGCTATTCTCAGTAAGGCTCAAATATTTCCATCTAGTGTCACTGTAATTAGGCTCTGCATTAAGGAGAGTGTTCTGTAACCAAGCTGCCCACATTATCAAACATATAGTTATCATCCATTTGAAGGCACTTGTGACAAGATTAGTATTCGTAGTTCAGTGGAATTGTACTCTCTTAATTGGATCTGGAGATTTTTTTTAAAGACTGACATTCTATTTTTGGTCATAATATCTAATATAACTGCCAATATTTCTACCTTAATGTGTTCTGCCTTCACACTTCTATAGGCAATGAGATATTGAAGATGGAAGCCTCTTCTCTACTCTGTTGTACAACTCCATCACCTCATATAGTAGCTACTTTATTGATGATAGTGACTACACCTCATTGTTTTTGCCAGTATCTGTCATAGAGCATGGCAAAAAGTGAGTTCTTACAAATACTTATAGAATGGAATTGACTCATAAACTTGGACAATAAACTAACTGTCCACAAATGGAATTGTTTCAATTGGCCTGAGCTGTTTAGCAAAGGAATGGGGAATCTTAAATCACATTAAGAACACAACATGGATAGACATAGTATATATGAAACTCTTAGCCACCACTGACAGTTTTTAAATTTGCTTATTTAGAAGAGACAACAGTCTATATAAGAAATACAATGGAGTATACACATTTAGTATTGGCAGATTTTACTTCACTGTTTGTTGTGATGCTCATAAGTCACTCACCAAATCTGCAACACATAGTACTTGTTAAATAACCTAAGCCACAAATCTGAATCACGGCCGTACATCTATGTTTTCCACTTAGTGAGTGAATTGAGTCAGCCATTTAGTCATCTGTATGTCAACAGAGTTTAGTACCTTTATATGCTGAATGGTCACATCAGGAAGATCTAATGGATTTTTGCAATCTGGCTTTATTCTGCAATACGTTATATTCTGCTGTAATTCTTATTTACCCCCTAACTGAAGTAAGAGCAGCAAAACAGTCTGTACATCATTTTAACTTTTGGAAATACAAATATATTTTTGTCACTGGTAATAAGATGATAAGCGAGGTTTTTAAAAATCATTAAAGTAGTTTAAAAAACCTATTCCATCTTGTGATAAAAATAATTTATTTTAGGAATATTTGAGAAATCTGGTTTTTCCTGGAATCTTAAAATTGATCTATAAATGCAAATTAATGCAAGAAGTTAATTTTAGATGAAGTTTAATCCCTTTTTTTCTGAAAATTATTTCAAACAAAGAACCATGAAACACAAATACCTCAATTAAAAAAATCTAACAAAAACAAAACAAACAAGAAAAAAAATCACAAGAAGTTAAACTTTACAAGACATAAATTTTGCTAATTATAGTCTTTGCTAATTACAGTGCTTTAAACTAAATAGAAAACAGGTTGTATATTTTAGTTCAAAGGGAGCAAAACTGTTTAATTGACTTTAAGGACTTTTCAAATTCAGGACACTAATTTGGGAACTTAGTTTTAAATTCTACAAGATTTAGGAGATTTCAAACTCAGCATACAAGTTTGAAAACCTATGTGTGTGTCTGTACATGTGTGTGTGACAGAAATGGAAAAAGAACATTCTTAATGCAAAGGAAAACTCATTTAGGAAGTACAGATCACACAATTTAAAAGAGTAGAATTATTTAACTGAAAAATCACAATTCAACATGAAATTGTTATGTATTCACCAGTCTGATTGGAACCAAGCCTAGTTAATCCTTTTAAAAAATCCTTAGTGTGTTCTTGGAGCCCCTGGGTGGCTCAGTGGCTTAAGCTTCCAGTTTTGACTCATCATGATCTCCTGGTTTGTGAGTTTGAGCCCTGTGTTGGGCTCTGGGCTGAGAGCTCAGAACCTGGAGCCTGCTTCAGATTCTGTCTCCTTCTCTCTCTGTGCCATCCCCGCTCCCCCTCCATCTCTCTGTCAAAATTAAATATTAAAAAAAAAAAAAATCCTTAGTGTGTTCTTAATAGAGTTAGATAAAATATTTAAATGCTTTTATTGATTTATTTGCTTCATGAATACATCAACTTTTTTATTTTTTTATTTTTTTTATTTTTTATTTATTTTTGAGACAGAGAGAGACAGAGCATGAACGGGGGAGGGACAGAGAGAGAGGGAGACACAGAATCGGAAGCAGGCTCCAGGCTCTGAGCCATCAGCCCAGAGCCCGACACGGGGCTCGAACTCACGGACTGTGAGATTGTGACCTGAGCTGAAGTCGGACGCTTAACCGGCTGAGCCACCCAGGCGCCCCCATCAACTTTTTTTAAAGCAGTAAATTCTACAGTGTATGTAAGCAAAAATATAATTTCGCATGTACCTAAGCTTTGAAAAGTACACAACTTTGGTTCTTCAAAAAGATCAACAAAATTGATAACCTCTGGCGAGACTCATAAAAGAGAAGATTCAAACAAAATCACAATGAAAAAGGGGAGATAACAACCACACCACAGAAATACCAACAATTTTAAGAGATTATGAAAAATTATATGCCCACAAATTGAACAACCTAGTAGAAATAAATGAATTCATAGAAACATATAATCTCCCCAAACTGACTGAATCAGGAAGAAGTAGAAAATCTGAACTGACCAATTACCAATTAAAAAAAAAAAACTTCCAATAAAAAAAAGCCTAGGAGTAGATGGCTTCACAGGCTAATTAAACATTTATGTTTTTCAATTAAACATTTTAAAGAAGAGTTAATACCTAGTCTTCTCAAACTATTCTAAAACATATAAGGAAAACTTCCATATATTTTTTAATATAATTTATTGTCAAGTTAGCTAACCTACAGTGTTTGCAGTGTGCTTTTGGTTTTGGGGTATATTCCCATAATTCATCACTTACATACAACACCCAGTGCTCATCCCAACAAGTACCCTCCTCAATGCCCATCACCCATTTTCCTCTCACCCCACCCCCACTCCAACCCTCAGTTTGTTCTCTGTATTTAAGAGTCTCTCATGGTTTTTCTCCCTCCCTCTTTGTTTGTAACTGTGTTTTTTCCCTTGCCTTCCCCTGCGGTCTTCTTTTAAGTTTCTCAAATTCCACATATGAGTGAAAACATATATCTTTCTCTGACTGACTTATTTCACTTAGCATAATACCTTCCAGTTCCATCCACATTGCTGCAAATGGCATGATTTCATTCTTTCTCATTGCCAAGTAGTATTCCATTGTATGTATATAAACCACATCTTTTTTATCCATTCGTCAGTTGATGGACATTTAGGCTGTTTCCATGATTTGGCTATTGTTGAAAGTGCTCCTATAAACATTGGGTACATGTGCCCCTATGCATCAGTGCTCCTGTATCCTTTGGCTAAATTCCTAGTAGTGATATTTCTGGGTCATAGGGTAGTTCTATTTTTCATTTTTTGAGGAACCTCCACATTGTTTTCCAGAGTGGTTGCACCAGTTTGCATTCCCAACAGTGCAAGAGGGATCCTGTTTCTCTACATCCTCACCAGCATCTGTAGTTTCCTGTTAATGTTAGTTAGCTACTCTGACCGGTGTGAGGTGGTATCTCAGTGTGGTTTTGATTTGTATTTCCCTAACAATGAGTGACTTTGAGCATATTTTCATGTGTCTGTGGGCTATCTGGATGTCTTCTTTGGAAAAGTATCTATCCATGTCTTCTGCCCATTTCTTCACTAGATTATTTGTTTATTGGGTGTTGAGTTTGCTACATTCTTTAGTGATTTTGGATACTAACCCTTTATCCAATATACCATTTGCAAATACCTTTTCCTATTCCATTGGTTGCCTTTTCGTTTTGTTGATTGTTTCCTTTGCAGTGCAGAAGTTTTTTACCTTGATGAGGTCCCAATAGTTCATTTTTGCTTTTAACTCCCTTTCCTACTGAGATGTGCCAACTAAGAAGTTGCTGCAGCTGGGGTCAAAGAGGTTGTTGCCTGTTTTCTCCTCTAGAGTTTTGATGGTTTCCTGCTTACATTTAGGTTTTCCATCCATTTTGAATTTATTTTTGTGGATGGTGTAAAAAAGTGGTCCAGGTTCATTTACAAATGACATCTCTGATAAAGGGTTAGTATCCAAAATATATAAAAAACTGATACTACTCAAGAACAAAACAAAAAAACCCAAATAATCCAATTTAAAAATGGGCAGAAGATATGAACAGACATTTCCTCAAAGAAAACATACAGATGGCCAACAGCAACATGAAAAGAGGCTAAACATCACTCATCATGAGGGAAATGCAAATCATAATTACAATGAGATACCACCTTACACGTGTCAGAATGGCTAAAATCAAGAACACGAGAAACAAGTGTTGGTGAGGATTGGGAGAAAAAGGAACACTTGAGCACTGTTAGTAGCAATGTAAACTGGTGTAGCCACTGTTAGAGTGAAGGTTCCTCAAAAAGTTAAAAATAAAACTACCCTATGATCCAGGAGTCACAATAATGGCTATTTACCCCAAAAGACAAACACACTAATTCAATCAGATATATGTACCCTAGTGCTTATACAGCATTATTTAGAATAGTCCAATGATGGAAAGAACCCATTTGTCTATGGATAGATGAGTGAATAAAGAAGATGTCTCCCTCTCTCTCTCTCTCTCCCTCTCTCTCTCTCTCTCTCACACACACACACACTAGAATATTATTCAGTCATTAAAAATTATGAAATCTTGCCATTTACAACAACATGGATGGAACTACAGAGTATAATACTGAGTGAAATAAATCAGAGAAAGACAAATACCATTTAATTGCACTCATGTGAAATTCAAAAAACAGAACAAATGAGCAAAGGAGAGAGAAAGGTAGAGAAACACCAAGAAACAGACTCTTAACTACAGAAAACTGATGGTTACCAGAAGGGAGGTTTGTACGGGGAATGGGTGAAATAGGGCACCTGGGCGTCTCAGTTGGTTAAACATCCAGCTGTCGCACAGTTCCTGGGATTGAGCCCTATGTCCGACTCTGCACTGACAGTGTGGGGCCTGCTTGGGATTCTCTCTCTCCCTTTCCCTCTGTCCCTCCCCTGCTCATGCTCTCTCTCTCTCTCTCTCCTCTCAAAATAAACAAACATTAATAAAAAAGAGTACACTTATCATGATAATCAATGTGTAATGCACAGAATAGTTTAATTACTATATTGTACATCTGAAACTAATATAACACTGCATGTTAGCTACACTAGAATTAAAGTTAAAAACTAAAACTAATTAAAAATGAAAAATAAAAAGTAAACAGCTTTGTAATACAAGTGGTGTTGGAAATAGTGCTCTAAAATTTAAAATTGAACGGTGTTTTCTTTGATCGAGGCTTCACTTAATCTTAAAAATATGAGACATGTCAGATTTTATACGTGGCTTAAGAAAAAAATTAAGAATAAATTAAAGACAAACTTTAATGGATATAGTCTCTGAAACATAAGAGGATACAAAATCTGTGACTTCAATGAGTGACTAGGTCAAAACATGTGAAGAACTGTGTGGGCAAATATAAAATAACAATAAAAGCCAAGAGTAAAGCCCTATATTGTACAAGTTTAAAGCCATTTGTAAGATTTCCTTGCCTTTAGCTTACCGCAAGAATAATGAACTTCAAAGTGCCCTGTAGGCTCCTTATTTTTGCGGAATTCAAGAACAATGACCAAGAAAAAAAAAATGTGTATGATAAATCCCCTCAGAGTTTATCACAACTGAACCTGCAAAATATTCAAACAGCTCCAGTCAGCAGTCCCTAGAGGTACGGGAAGAGGAGTTAATGTTACGAACAAGATCAGTGCCTTCTGTTTTAATTTAAAGTATAGCTTCTGCCTTTGATTTGAGTTAAGCAAATAACCCTAAGTTCTAAAAAAAAAAAAAAATACTACTCAGAATTAGAGACAGACCAGAGAGAAACAGAGACGAAGGCAGAGGAGACAGAATGAGAAAATAAGAATAAAGGGGTGTAACACTACACTGTTGAGTATGACAGTCATTAGCCACATGAAAGTATTTACGTTCCAATTAATTAAAATTAAATAAATTTAAAAATTTAGTTCCTCAGCTACGCTAGCCTCATTTTGAATGCTCTAACAGCTAGTCGGTATTTGCTAGTTGCTACTATATTTAACAGTGCAGATGGAGAATGTTTCCATTATCTCACAAAATTCTGGTACAAAGGCTGATATACAAAGATGGAGAGAAAGAAACAACAGAGGCAACATATTGAGAGGCTTAAATTCATTGATGAGAGAGTTTGAAGGTTAGAGATAGACATGAGAGAGAATATTTAAAAAATGCTTCAAAAAGTTCTTCTTATAAAATGAAAATAAATTTAAGATAGGGTAGCATATGGGAATAATAGGTACAGAAAGTTATAAAAGCCAACCATCATCTGAGTGGTTTGTAATTAAAAAATAATCCATGACTATTAGTCCAGTTTACTAATATTTATACTTTAAGAAACTAACCAACAAAAAGATCCTAAAAGTCACAGAATTTATAATTTAAGCACAAAAATGGTTTCCAATTACTTTGACTTGAATTTTTAAACATATATAATTAAAATTTTGTTTTTGCTATCCTTTCTCTATGTATGAAGTAGAATTATTGCCTTTCTGGGGCAGAAAGCAAGGAGTGGCATAAAAACATAAATAGAATATGAGAAAATACCCAAAAAAAGGCATTTAAAATGTATATGTGAATTTTTACAATTTGAGGTTCAAATGACTATTTTTTCTTTAGTCTGAAAAAATAAATATGAATTTTATAAATACATTAATTTTTAAATGAAACATTTTTCAAAGATTAAGGAATGAAAATAATTCATTAAGGAATGAATTCAGGAATGAAAAATAATCATTTCAATTTTGTATAGGAAAAATGCAGAATCTGAAGAATTCAGTTAAAATTCAAATAAATAATTTACCAAATACAGTTTCAGCAAGACAATTAAAGGGAATTTCTTCATTTTTCAGAAAATATCTATATTAATGATAATTTTTAAAAATTACTTACATTTTATACATTTACATTGACACATTTACAATTTAAATATTACACATTTATTTATTTGGAAACATTAAAAAGGAAAAAATAATAAAAACAGGCTTTTAAATTGCATATAGTCAATATTTAGTGACTATTAATCTGAGTGGAAGAATTTACCTACCTATTCTCAAGGACTACACATAGAGTTTGTATGTTTTCTTTACCATAAAGTCTCTGAAGAAAGGGATTACATGAGGAAAACAAATTCCATGATAATCATAAATGATTTTAGAGGTCACTAAATTATCTTCTTCTTCCTACATACTAGGATTTTTTTTAATGTTTATTTATTTATTTTGAGAGAAAGAGAGAGAGCGAGCATGATCAGGGGAGGAGCAGAGAGAGAATCCTAAGCAGGTTCCACACTGACAGCACAGAGCCCGATGTGGGGCTTGAACTCAAGAACTGTGAGATCATAACCTGAGCCAAAATTAAGAATCAAACGGCTAACCAACTGAGCCACCCAGGCGCCTCAGCCTATAGTAGAATTCCAGGTAAACAGCCATTAGGTGTCTGTCAACAATGGGGGGCCAATACCTGTTTCAGCTCTAGCTGTCCTACCGAGGGTTTTGTGTGGAGCATTCTGAAACCATCCATCCTGTGTATGCCTTAGCTCTAGCCATCCCACTGGGACATCCCCTGCATGCAGTGCCCCTGGAGCATCAGGCCTGCACATGCTTTAGCTCCTACTGTCCCACCAGAAATCCCCCTCCACAGAACACCCTGGTACCCACTGGCCCATTCCTGCTTCATCTCCAGCCAACCAACCATTTTGGCCTAACTGCAGAGTACTCTGGGATCCCAAGCCCATGACCAGTAAAATTTTAGTAAGCCAACCACAGCTGCCAGGCACACATAGCCCACACAGGGAATGTTCCCACACCAGGTAATTCCTTTAAGACTAGAAGTAGCTGCTCCATCTAATTAATAGAAACAAACACAGAAAGTCGAACAAAATGAAGAGGCAGGAATATGTTCCAAGAGAAAGAACAAGATAAAACTCTAGGAAAGAACTGAACAAAATGAAGATACACAATCTACCTAACAAAGAGTTCAAAGCAATGTTCATAAAGATGAACTTTAGATAAGACTGCACTCATTAAGAATTTCAACAGAAAGAGAATGTAAAAAAAAAAAAAATCAGTTGAAGAATACAGTAACTGAAATGAAGAATATGCTAAAGGGAATTAACAGCATATTAGAAGATGCAGAATAATGGATCAGAAATCTGGAAGACAGGGTACAGTAAAGCACCCAAGCTGAATAGCGAAAAGAAAAGAAAAAAAAAAGAATAAAATAAAAATGAGAATAGATTAAGGAAGCTCTGGGAAAACATCAAGTGAAATAATATTCATATTATAGGATTCCCAGAAGGAAAAGGGAAAGATAAAAGAGTAGAAAACATGTTTGAAGAAAATATGGCTGAAAAATTTCTAAGAAGGAAATAGACATTCAGGTTTAGGAAGTACAGAGAGCCCAAGCAAGATGAACCCAAGGAAATCCACACCAAGAAAAAATAATAAAAATGTCAAAGATAAGCATAGAGAACATTACAAGCAGCAAGAGAATAGAACAGTTACATACGAGAAAAACCCCATAAGACTATCAGCTGTTTTTTCAGCAGAAACTGCAATTCAGAAGAAAGTGGCATGATATATTCAAAATGCTAAAAATACAAGCAAAAAACTACAACCAAGAACATGCTACCTGGCAAGATTATCACTCAGAACTGAAAGTGTGATAAAGTTTCCCGAAGTTAAAGGAGTTCATCACCACTAAACCACCCTTATAAGAATGTTAAAGAGAATTCTTTAAGTGGAAGGAAAATGTCAGAGCTACAAGAAATTATAGAAGGGAAAAAATGCACATAAAATGTACATTGAAGGCAATGAATCAATTATAAGGCCAATATGGAGTTTAAAACACAAAAAATATAAAAATCAATTATAGCTATAAAAATTAGTCAAGGGATACACAAAATTTAAAATGTAAACTATGACATCAAATACATAAAATACATAGGGAGGAAGTAAAAATGTAGTGCTTTTAGAATGTGTTTTAACATAAGAGACTGTCAACTTAATATGGACTGCTATACATGTAGAATGTTATATATAAACCCAAAGTTAACCAGAATAAAAATGCGTATAATAGATTCACAAAGAATAAATTAATTCAAACATAACATTAAAGAAAACCATCAAACCACGAAGAACAGAAACAAGAAAGAAGAAAGGGACAGAGAAGAACTACAATAACAACTAGAAATTAACAATATAGCAATAAGTATACACCTATCAATTACTTTAAATGCAAATTAAACAAGGTGATAATCAAAAGTCATAGGGTCACCGAATGGATTAACAACAACAAACAAGACCCATCTTTATGCTGTCTACAAGAGACTCACTTCATTCTTAAAGGCACATATGGACTAAAAAAGTGAAGGGATGAGAATATATTTTATGCAAATGGAAGAAGAAAGAAAGAACAACAAAATAGATTTTATTTTTTAATGTTTATTTAGTTTTGAGAGAGAGAGAGAGATAGACAGACAGCACGAGTCGGGGAGGGGCAGAGAGCGATAGAGCCTGACACCAGGCTCAAACCCACAAGCCATGAGATCACAACCTGAGCCCAAGTCGGACGCTTAACTGATTGAGCCACCCAGGTGCCCCAGACAAAATAGATTTTAAAACAAAGACTGTAGCAAAAGACAAAGAAGGTCTTACATAATGAAAAAGGGATCAGCCAACAAGACAGTACAACAATTGTAAATATCTATGAATACAATATAGAGGCACCTAAACACATACAGGAAATACTAAATAACATAAGAGGAGAAATTGATAGTAATACAATAATAGTAGGGAATTTTAACACTCCACTTACATCAATGGATACATTATTCACACAGAAAATCAATGCAGAAACAATGGGTGTGAATGACACATTAGCTAGATGGAATAACAGATACATTTATAACATTTCATCCAAAAACAGAAGACACATTTTTTAAAAGTGCGCATATACATTCTCCAAGATAGATCATATGTTATACTGCCAAACAAGACTCAATACATTTAAGAAGCTTGAAATCATATCAACATCTTTGCGAACCCAAACTGTATAAAACTAGAAATCAATTACATGAAAAAAAAAACTGCAAAAGAACACAAATATGTGAAAGCTAAATATATGTTTCTAAACAACAAATGGGTCAAAAAAAGAAATAAAATAATACATGTAGACAAATGAAAATAAAACATGATAGTCAAAAATTTTTGGGACTCAGCAAAACCAGTTCTAAGAGAAAAATTTTTAGCAATAGAAGCCTACTTCAAAGGAGGAGAAATCTCAAATAAACAATCTAACCTTACACCTAAAGGGACTAGAAAACAAACAAACAAACAAGCAAACAAACAAAAAGAAAGAAAATCCCAAGTTAATGTAAAAAGAATAATAATAAAGATTAGAGTGGAATAAATAAAATAGCAGCTAAAAAAATTAGAAAAAAAAATCAATGAAACCAAGAGCTTGTTGTCTGAAAAGGTAAACCTTTATCCAGATTCATACGAGAGAGAGAGAGAGAGAGAGAGAGAGAGAGAGAGAGAGAGAGAAATCTCAAAGAAAATCAGAAATGAAGGAGAGGCAACACAACCACAGAAATACAAATAATTATAAGAAACTACTATGAAATATTATATGCCAACAAATTGGACAATCTAGAAGAAATGCATAAATCTTCCAAAACTGAATCAGGAATAAATAGAAAATCTGAAAAAGCTGATTACTATTAATAAAATTGAATTGGTGATAAAAAAAAAATCTCCCCCCAAAAAACCCCCAAAAAAAAAAAAAAAAAAAAAACCAAAGCCCAGGGCCAGATAGATTCACTGGTGAATTCTACCACATCTTTAAAAAAGAGTCAACACCTATTAAATATTATAAAAATGAAAGAGCTAGTAACTACTAAAAATTAGAACAAGAAGCAAAGCTTCCAAATTCATTCTATGAAGCCAGCATTACCCTGATACCAAAACTAAATACACTATAACAAAAGAAAACTACAGGCCAATATTCCTGATGAACCTACATGCAAAACTCCTCACCTAAATATAGCAAATCAAATACAGCAATACGATAAAGTATCATTCACCACTATTAAGTGGGATTTATTCCAGGAACATAGTATGGTTTATTATCCACAATCAACATGATACATCACATTAACACAATGAAGGATGAAAACCACATGATCAGAAAAAGCCTTTGACAAAATTCAACATCCATTTATTAAAAATACTCTCAAGGAAGTGGGTTCAGAGGAAATATACCTCAACATAATAAAGTCCATATATGACAAGCCCACAGCTAACATCATACTCAATGGTGAAAAATGAAAGCTCTTTCTTTAAGATCAGGAGAAAACAAGGATGTCCACTCTTGGCACTTTTATTTAACATAGTACTAAAAGTCCTAGCCCTAGCGATAATACCAGAAAAATAAATAAAAGGGATTTACACTGGTAAAAATAAATAAATAAATAAAACTATCACTCTTTGTGGATGACATGATACTATATATAGAAAACCGTAAGGACTCCATCACAAAACTGTACCAACTAATAAACAAATTCAGTAAAATCACAGGATACAAAATATACAGAAATCTGTTCCATTTCTATAAACTAACAATGGATTACCAAAAAGATAAATTAAGATAACAAATCCATTTAAAATTACACCAAAAAAGAATAAAATATCTGCAATAAATATAACTAGGGAGGTGAAGACCTATACGCTGAAAACTATACAGGTCTAGAGGTAGTTCAGAGTTCACCTTTTCCTTTTGACCCACCCCAAACATCTCCTATTTATCTCAAAAGACTTGTAATATTAGCTTTAGGAAAATAATTTTCTGTATTTGCCTGTGAAGTCTTTAAATTTCACTCTGGTTAACTGGATAACTAAGTATTGTTTCACAATGACCTATGATCATATTTGACCAAGTGCTTTAAAATCTTTTGATTTTCTTGACAAACTTTCCAAAATCTAATTCTAAGGAGAGTCTTTTTGACCTAGAACTAACCTTGGGATTTTGCAGAGTCCCTGAAGCATCTGAAAAGATTTTTTATCTCTCCTTATAAAAAAGAAGAGATGTTAAACTAATTAGGCTAACTTGGTATGTAAATTTATATGGTAAGCATTGTCAAATAAGAATAGTAAGCTTTCTTTCTGTTGTATTTGTATAGATATAAGTGTTCCAGAAATATGAAATTTCTAAAGTCTGCTTTGTCCTGGTATAGCATTAGTCATGATTCCAGTTATTATCTTAAAATGTATGCATGGAAATAACGAAATTTCCTTGTCAGTTACATTATAGTAAATTCCTATCAGATCTTTATAAGTATCATACCAAGTAACAGGTTCTTACTGTTTTATTTTCATGGTTTTACATTATTCCTGCAAAAGTGCTTTATTTTCAAGGAGATTCATGGAAACGATATTGAGGAGTACAGGTTTCTGATAAACTTAAGATGACAAAACTGAACTGGGTAAGAATTTCTTGAACTAGTGGAGAAACTATTAAAGCAGAACAAGTATTAATTATTAGGACCATATGAACTAAGAAGCATGATTATAATTTTATGACTTTTTGGAAACATTGCTGGTTCTATGATGATTTGTTTTTCAAAATTTAAGGAAACTTTTTCTTAGGCTTCCTATAACTTATAGCAATTTGGTAAAGCACACTTTTTGTAAACAAAGATAGAAACATTCACTTTTCCTCCCTGCCTGATTCCTCTAGAATTTATAAACTTTTGAGTATTCTTTTAATGGCAAAATCATTATTTACCTAAGTTTAGTAAAACCTGTTCTTGTTACAGAACATAACTGGAAATGTTGACTATATTACCAAGGCTTTGATTGGAATGTCATATTTGAGAGAAATGTGCATACACTTAGATGTGACAAGACAGTTCTAAGAAACAAAAGTTGACTTTATGGAGCCAATACAATAAAGCTTCTTGGAAAAACCATGGTATCTTTTTTAAAAGATTTCAGTAAACGAGTCTTAAAAAGAGCTTATATGTTCAATCACTATTCTCACTTTACATTTGTAAATAATCAGGCCAAATTTAATGCATACATTATTTTTAATATGATTATCTTTGATGAAAATGGTGATAACTATAGACAGAAAAATGTTTATATCTTTGTAAATATTAAATTCTAATCCTGTTAACATGTCTAATTACATTTTTTTTTACATAGCTGGAAGTTGGATTGGATTCTGAAATTTAATTTTTTCAAATATCCGGCTACAACTCTCCAAACTAACATTTCCAATTTTCTCCCACCGTTCTAATTTGGAATCATTAAGAACAAAGACTGCCTTTGAATCTCCTTAGAAATAAATATATCAGGTTGTCTTCATTATCCAAAGGGCAGCCAAACTTCAGGAAGGTGAACCTTGGATATACATCTCACAGCCGAGGAAGTCTCCACTTGACATCTGGTCCTAATGCCGGAGACCTCTAAAACTAGTTGACTGGGAAGAGAAGTAGCTGACCTTGAGATAGACTGTTTTCTCTCAAGATTCCAGATCAAGACTTCACACAGTAGCCAGACATAAAACCTTCTTTTTGCTTTTTTTTCTTACTCTAGCATTGACTTGGAAAGACAATGCTATCATCTTTATCTCCCAGTCCATTGCTAAGGGGAGGGGGTCATCCAAACTTCAAACAACTGTTAAATTTTCAGTGATACTAGTGATTCTGTAGTTGTGCCTATCACAAACTACTTTTGGATTTCCCAAAGACTCAGTTTTTCTGGAACCAACTCAGTTCTCTCTCTATTGTGTCAAACTACCTAACCTAGAGATTCTATTTCCCTGTCTGTGATGAATAACCCCAAACCCAGGGAACTTTGCACCCAGGCTCTACAAAAAGAAAGAGACACAGGCATGGGTGACCAGAATAAAACTATTTGTGTTGTCTACAGACCATTAAAAGTTACTGGCATCCGTGGCTCTTATCTTTCCAGTCTAGAGCCATAGACTCAAATGGAAATTACCAAATTTCAAATTTAGCTTCCTTTGGTAGATCATAGCTCCCTTGGCTAGGAATAGGTGAAAATGATGCTGTGACCAGGAATCTCTCCTTAACTCTTGAAGATATTGCAGAGCTGCTAAAACAACAGCTGCAAGCAAAAATCTTAGACTCTTTGGCTAAAGTCATTCTTGATATAGGATAGCGCTTGATTATCTTTTAGCTGAACCAGGAGGTATTGCTCTGTGGCCAACACCGTTCCTACACCAGGATTAACACTTCTGGAGACAATGAAACTCAGTATCTTCCAAAACTGTAGGATCACTGAGGAAGACACTTGGCTTAAAAAAAAGATAATTCCTTACTGGGGTCTTTCCTTGACTTACTTGATTTTGATTGATTCGTGTTTTGGGGACCATGGCTCTGGAGTTCACTCCATACATTTTACATATCCATATCCATATCCATATACATATACACATACATATACATATATATACATATACATACATATACATATATACGTATATGTATATGTGTATATATACATGTAAGTATATATATATATAGGTATATACATATATACATATACACATACATACATATACGTATATATATACATATAATATATATGTATATGTAATTTTTTAACTTATAAAACTCAACAGTAGTCTCCCTGTTGTGCTATATTCTCTCAAAAGTTTTACATGCATGTTTGCAGCCGGTAATCACCAAGCAAATGATCTCCCTAAGACTGAAATGGTAGAAAAGGTATGAAGAAAATGACTGAAATAAATTTGTAGATATAAAGTTGTGAATATGAATATCGCAGAATTTAAGCAAAAAAAAAAAAAAAAAGCATGAATACCACACAGAGGATCAACAAAAAGCAAAAAGTGCAAGAACTTCAGAGTAGAGGCTGGGAGAGGTGGTAATGCCTTAAATTTTGTTCATGTCTCTCAATCTGAAATTTTGATCAAAAGGAGGAAATTACAACAAGAAAAGGCAATAGGCCTACAGCGGAGTCACTTGTGCTAAACTTTACATCAGCGAATCAAGACTTAATATTTAACCTAATTGCAATTTCAGCCACTCCCAGGAATGTTATTCATCTTACAGTCAATCTGAAATGTTCTGGTCAGTGTTCCTAAGCTACTACACCTGATAAGCCTTTCTATCCCCCAAAGATGAGATAATTCACTCTTTCCTTGTTCCTGTCCCCTTCCACCTATGAATGTCTCCTGTTTTGTTTATCTCTTTGGATTTCTCCTTTCCATTTGCTAGATGGGATGCTGCTTGATTCAGTAGTCATTGGTTAAAGCCAACTGGTCTTTAAGTTTACTCAGATGAATATTTTTAACATATTTATCCAAATATTTCTCAAAAAAATCAGTTCTCACTTTATTCCTAAAACAGAGAGGCAGTAGTAAAAACTGATGTAGAAATAAATACAAACTCTACAATCCAGTTTTCCTTCCGTCACCATGGCAAGCTATTAAAACCTTACTTGTTTGTCATTTCTTTATGTTTAAAATGTGGCTATTAATACCAGCATACAGTTTACCTCAGTGTATTGGTTAAGAATTAAATGAGATGAAAGGCATATTTTAAATACATTTGAAATGATAAATGAAGCAAAAGTAGAAGATAGAGAACAGGGTTTTTTTTTTTTTTTTTTTGCTTTTTTTTTGTTTTGTACTTGGTGGGTGGTAACATACCCATCTTAAGTATTGAATACTTTAGAGTGAAATAGTTTTTTTCTAAAAATAATTTCTAGCAGACACCCTAATATGGCCTTATTCTTCTGAAGAATTTTCTGAAACTACTTGATTTTGTACAAATATGGCTTTTCTACATCCGGAATCAGATTCTTTCGGGTGTATAACTACTGCATAAAACATTAACTACAAAGGTTATTCCAGCAGCTTCTGAGAACACAATTTAAACTACAGAACCTGCAAAGGTACACATATATCAGACAACTCAATTTTAGCAGAAGGAGCCAAAAGAATTAAGCACCATATTTACATATATTTGGATCCTGGCAACTTTGGCATTATTCCACTACCTTTCATATGATATTGCAATGTCTGCTCCGTGAGGAGACAAGAGGGAAGCTGACACCACCCATTGTCTACTGTACTTTGCTTTATGCAGTCAGATTCTTCATTTTGTTTGACACCAGATATGCAACTCTAAATTATCCCTTCTAATGTTCAAGCCTGAAGGAGTGTAATGAAAACAATAACTTATGTTTTTGTTCTAAGAAGTTGTCTTTTTTTTCATTGCATTCGCCTTTCACCTTCTATTTGTTTCCTAACACAGGCATAAATATGTATGCATGCTTAATAAAGCATTATTTTTAAAAGATTTATGCTAGTTTTTAGACCAACTACTTGGTATTTCAAGAAGGACCAAAGGAGTTGTGTTACTATGCTATATTCTGGAAGTAGCAAAACAACATAATGTTTCAGAAAAAGGAATAAAAAATGAAAGATACAGAGCCTTGGTGAAGATATATTATGAAATATATCAATACCAAAATTACTTATACACACACACACACACATATATATATATATATATATATAATATATACACACATTGTTATACGAGTGTAAAAGAGGATATATATATGTGTATACGTATGTGTATGTATGTATATGTATATATGTATATGTATGTATATATGTATATACATATGTATATATATTGTCTTTTACTCTCATGTAACAATAATGCAACATATTTAAGCAAAGACCAGTTTTTAAACTTTTTTAAAGCAAGTTGATTTTGTCACTTGTTTTCATTCTTTTAGCTTAAAGCACTGACTGGACACTCTGTTATTATTCCAGTTTTCTATTAAAAAGTCCTAACACACACACACAAAATCATAATGAGAACAAAAATTGTCATCTTGGTAGAACTGACATGTTTCTCTAGTTCTTTATCATTTTTTTTTCCCTTTCCCCAGGCTATTTTGGAAACTCTCTATTTTCATTCTCACTTCATGTTTACTTTGGGACTTTTCAGATTAAAATGGGATGACACTGCCTCCAGTGCATAAATTATTGACCAGAGGTGGGAATCAGATACAAGACATGCAAATGAGGATCTTTTTGGGTAACTGAACAAACACTTCCAGATCCCACTGTGCTCTTTAATACTTGCTTTCTGGTATGGTGGAGATATCACCTTACTGATACTGGCTGTTTTCTGCTGTGTGAACTTGAAAATGGAGCAAACAGATATGGGGCAGGTGAGACAAAGCCTATGGGGGGTGGGGAGAAAGGCACAAAAATAGAGTTTGAAAGGATTTATATTTCTGATTTTAGTTCAGCACTTTTTGAGTTTCCTGAATTCCTGCAGCATCACTATTACGCCTTACTCAATTTTTGATTAATATAGCTTGAATTGGCATTTTGCCACCTACTATGAGAACAGTTCCTAATAATAAAGTTAAACTTTTTTTTTCAATTTAAGAGAGAAATTAGACTTTATAGGCCATTAATAAAAGGCACTAATGTAATTAGTCTTTACAAATATTTTGCTGCCTGGGGAAGAAGACAGAAAGAAACAAACAAACACCTTCCCTAAGCCCTTCAAGCTGGTTACAAACCTGATAGCTATATTTCTATTGCAGTACACTTTTGTTTAAAACTTGCACATACTCCATTAGATCTTTTATTGTATATCCCTAATGAGGCAACATTTTACGAAACAAGACAGGATGTGAGTGGGGCTAATAATTGGCATTATATTCTGGGATGTTGGTTCCCCTGAGAAATACTGAAAGTAGAGATAAATACTATCAAACCTTTAAATATCCAAAGAAGATGAAGGGTTTAGATTGATAGTAAAATTAACTGGTAGATAGAGGGAATTAACTAAATCTGGAATAAAGAATATAATAAATGCACGCTATATGGATACAAGAAATAGACTTGGAATTTTGAGACTTACAACTCATCTGGATTCAAGTGCACCAGAAGGCACTGACCAGATATACTTTGAAGTGAATTTGCAGAAAGCTATTGATTTTTTTGCTGTTTTGCTTTTCACTGTCTTGTTCGCATGTCAATTCTTTACAATGCACTTTAATAAAACAAACAACCAAAAGGCAAGGCTGGCTTCAAAATAACCAAAAATATAAGGTTGGTTTTAACCTGCTTCAATTTTCATTAACTTCCCCTGGATCAAAATACTGGCAGGTCGGACATCACTCTTCAACATCTCACTGCCCTGAAATGTATGTAATCCCATCACTTTTAAAATATAGTGTGGTAAGAGAATTACTTCTATTCCCTTTATACTGCTATATTCTTTGTATATTAGATCTCTTAATTTATCTTTGTCTAATTTAAATATGTTCTATCAATATTCATCTACCTGGCACATTCACTTAAAATTTTCAAGTTTGTCTACCCTGACATTCAATTCCTTGTCAAGTACATTTTTTAAAATCCCTATATTTGACTGGAATGAGTTTCTTTCACTTTTTTAGAATTATAGTGTAGGGATATTTGTTAAAAATTACTTCCTTTTTTCTTTAAAAATATCTTAATTTTTGAAGAATATTCTTTATAGAATCTTGCATTTCTTAAAGTGCTTTAATGATTATAATTCCATGGTCTTCTGGATTTCATTGATTCTGCTGAAAAGTCAGATGTCAGTTTTATTGGTTCTTAATTTAAAATTTTTACATTTAATTTTCTTACCATTTTCTTTTTTTTCAGGTATTTTACTATGATGTTTATATAAGTCATTTTATTTTCATTTACTCTGCTTGGTGTTCATAATACTTTATTAACTTTTGTGTGGTATCTCTTCAGTTTTAGAAAATTTGTGGTGAGTATATCTTTAGATATTCTTTGTACTCTTATTTTCTTCCCCTTTTTTCATTATAAATCAAATTACATGCATGCTAAGTTTTTTCACTACATTGCACTTAACTAATTTTCTATTTGTGTTACTTTATTGCTTATTCTTTGTATTTAAGTTGGAATACTTTCTATTATATAGGCTTAACCTCGTTTGGATTCAGAATAGGAAGGCCAGTGAACTTTAAGATGGGTAAAATTAAATAATCGAAGTGGAATAAAGAGAGAATAAAGAGTGAGAACTGTAAGAAAACAAATCATCTCCAATATATGCTACAATAGTTAATGGAAAACCTATATATAACTAGCTTCCAAGGAGAGAAGAGATAAGTTAGAGGAACTATTAGAAGAAATAATGAATGGAAAATTTCCAAATTGATAAAAGACACTAATGCATATATACATGAAATACATGAAATCACATATAGCATACCATAAATTATTAAAACAAACAAAAAGTAATTCTTCAATAACAAGGAAAAGGGATTTACTACATAGAGCAGAACAACAAAATGAATGACTAATGACTTCCCATCAGGGAAAATGGACTGTCAGATGGCAAAAGAAAATAAAAATTTTTAGCTACAATTTTATATTCTCTGAAAATATTGCTTGAATTTTGATAGGTCTCAAGGGATATTTCCAGACAAAACTTGAAAGTATTTTTATCCAGTAAATTCACTACCAGAAGTAGTTAAAAGAAGTTCTTTAAGTGGAGGGAAAAATTAACAAATAGCCAGATTTAAAGTATGTAATAAAAACACCAGGAAAGGGATATCTCTAGAGAAATATATGACAGAATTTTTTAGTATTTTTTTATATTTATAATTTTTTTATGTTCACAATTTTATATTTAGAGTTTAGTGATTTTTCTTTTTTTTTTAAGGTTTATTTTTGACAGAGAGAGATGGGGGGAGACAGAGTGAGCAGGGGGAGGGGCAGAGAGAGAGAGAGAGAGAGAGAGAGAGAGAGAAGGAGACACAGAATCCAAAACACGTTCCAGGATCTGAACTGTGAGCACAGAGCCCAAGTCCAGGCTCGAACCCACAGACCGCGAGATCATGGCCTAAGCTGATGTTGGATGCTTCACCTACTATGCCACCCAGGCGCCCCCACTCTAGTTATTTCTTTAAAATAAATTATGTTAGTTTTATAATGAAGGGAAAGTAAAATACAAAAATTTTGGTCAAGTATTTGAACAAAGTAAATATACTGTGATATGTTTTTAAAATTCTTATTACAGGGGAAAAAAAAGTTACAGAGAGGGAGGGAGGCAAACCATAAAAGACTCTTAAATACTGAGAACAAACTGAGTGTTTATGAGGGGTGGGGGAGAGGGGAAAGTGGGTGATGGGCATTGAGGAGGGCACTTGTTGGGATGAGCACTGGGTGTTGTATGGAAACCAATTTGACAATGAATTATATTAAAAAATAAAATAAAATAAAATTCTCATGACATACAGTAATGTTATTTGCATACTAAAATCACTAGCTTACCAAATCAAAGATATAGTTAAGTCAGTATAGGATATATTTGCCACAAACAGGTGAGTGAAAAATAAAGAAGAACAAATGGTACACACAAAACCAAAAACCAAGATCCAAACATGTCAATTATTCATTTTATATGTTTGAATTAAGATTACCAATAAAACAAATCAGACCAGTCTTTTGATCAACTAAGAACATGTTATACTTGCTCATTAGAGATATATTTTAAATTAACAGATGCAGTGGCTAAAACAAAACACTGAAAAATGACATCGTATCCTAAGACCCAGCTAAAGTAGGTTGTAATGACTATATTAATATCTGAAAAAGTGGATCTCACCTCAAATGCATTACTAGAGTTGAAAAAATATTTTATAAAAAATAAAGGATCAATTATTCAAATCTAATAATCCTAAGTGTGCACCTATTAACAGAGCTATAAGATATATGAAGAAAAATAACAGAGCTAAATATGGAAATATCAAATCTACAATAAATGCTAAATATTTTAATATCACTTTTATTAGTTGATAGAACAAGTATATAAAAATGACTATAGGTACAGATATTTGATCAATACTATCAAGTTAACCTAAGTTCTGTACATCTAACTGACCTCATTAAACAACAAATACAACCTACCACTAAAACATAAATATTCAAATGTCTGTGGAATATTAAGTCATACGGTGGACCATAAAAACAACTCTAAGTATAAATTAATGAGTAAAGCAAAGTATATTTTCTGACCCACGTTTATTTCTAGAACTTGATTCTCATGTATAGATCCATATTTACATACTGTTAACTTTCTTGTCTGAAAAATTACATATAAGATTTCTTTACTATGGGTCTCCTGAAGATAATTCTGTGTCACAAAAATATTTGCTTTCACTTTATTTTTTAATGTTTGTTATTTATTTTGAAAGAGAGAGGAAGAAAGCGAGCAGGGCAGGGAAAGAGAGAGAGGGAGAGAGAGAATCCCAAGCAGGTTCCACAGTATCAGCACAGAGCCCAATGTGGGGCTTGATCCCATGAACTGTGAGGTCATGACCTGAGCTGAAATCCAGTGTTGGACACTTAACTGACTGAGCCAGCCAGGTGCCCCTTGTTTTCACTTTAGATGATAGTTTTATTATGTATAGAATTCCATGCCAGGAAGCATAGAAGAAAAAGAGAGTAGTGAGGAGACCCTCATAACCACAATGTAAGGAGAGAAGAAAAGAGGAAAAATTGGATTGAAAGAGCTTCAGCCTGCAATGCATCCCTGATCAGGTACTGGCCAGGATAATGACATTCCCAGAACAAAGATATTCCATTAGAAGATTTACATATTAGGCAGGAATATCATAACTCCAGTACCCTCACGCCGTTCTGTCATTGGTTGGGCATAAACTGGAAAGTGTGGCTTTGATAAAATGCTTTGGTGGATCCTCAAGTTGTGGCAGCTGAAGTCTGTCAACTAACTTTACCCTTTCCAGCACAGATTCTTTCTTGAAGAGAGCTCTGAGTGGAACACTCTCATGGCAGACACAGAAGGAAACTTCGTTATCCTCATATAGAGCATCTTTGATAAGTATGATATTTGTAGTCTGATGACAGAAGATTGAATACTTTCCCTTGGGCTCAGGAGCAAGACTAGACCATCTGTTTTCACCTTTTCTATTCAACATTGTACTAGAAGACTGGAAGAGTGATAAATATATATATATATATATATATATTATATATATATATATGATATATATATATATCAGATGTGTATGGTGTGTATGTATACATGTGTGTATGTATATGTATGTAAGGGTGTGTATGCATCTATATGTTATACTATGTATATAATCTATATTAATATAACATACATATATAATATGAATATGTTATAACTCTATATATTATGTCTCATTTTTTATATCAGATTCTCTTTGATAGATGCAGCATTCTCTTAGATCTTTAAGGGCACAAAATGGTATTTTTTTTCCCCATAAATAAACTGATTCTCACAAATTGCTTTAGTTTGTTTTTTTATTAGTTGCTTTCCTGGTGATGTTGATCTATTATCTTATGTATAAGACGGGTGTACTAAAAAGCATGTTCAACTGAGATTCATGTGGGAATACTTGCCCTCTCTATCCTTTACTATAGATTGACCTTGCTAGTACTTATTGTGGAAATCTCTGATGATAATATTTTTTTCCCATTTGGCTGTACTTCCTTACATATGGTAGAGAAGTTAATGCCAATTTTCTACCTGAAGGGTGAATACTTGTCTCCCAGTTGGAATACCAAATAGTAGAAAAAAATCCTTGAGTATCCCTTAATTCTCATGTGAACAGTATGGTTTTCCAACCTTCCACTTTTCCTCCCAGGCAAAGGAAATTGTGTTTTATACTCTCTAGAGTACAATCCTTCAGTATTCTCTCAAGTAAGGAAGCTACAATCTCCTGCCTGCATGGAGTGGGAGGAAGATACTTATGTATAATTTCTTCTCAATTAGACTTTGAACCAGTCCATCTGCTTTAAAGGTCACCTTCCTTCACCTTTCAGCATTTACTGCCACTAATTACTATGTCTTCTGGAAGTTCTATGGGGATATATTAACTTCGTTCTTAACTTTCCCCACTGCTAAATTAAGATTCTGTCTTTTCAAGCTTCCCACATTTATCCAGAAGACAAATGTTACCTCTTTAATCCTTTTAAACACACTTAGGCTAGCTGTATGTATGCACGTATGTGTAATTTTTCTGTCCTCACACGATCACATACTCTTGGGGTTTACTTTGAGGTTTTAAATCCAATAGCTCAAATTCTGCTGGTGCTTTTGACTGCTGACTATCCCCATGAATGTTTTAATTTCCGATTTTGAGCTAGTGAGCTCATCTTAACCTGGCCTCTTTTGATTTTCCCCATTTATAAATCCTACATGGACTAATATCTCTCTCCAGAGCAATTTTGCATTTGATTTCTAGGCCACCCAGGGTTTGCACCACACCAGGATCATTTTTTAATTGCTACCTTCTCAGCTTGCGCTATCCCCATATTATAAGTATAGTGTAAATTTATGTTCAAACATGTCAAAGTTGCAAGGCTATTCTTTTGATTTCTTGAGAGAATTTTTGCCCCACGCATTGCGCCATAGCAAAGGCAAGCTTAGTTTTCTCTGGCGACAGATTTAGTTGGTTTCCTTATTACTGACACTAAAGGCCTTTGATGGTACCTACTCCATAGGAATTTTGTAGTCCTGTAAGTGCTGTACTCTAACCATTACTATTGCAATAAATTCACTGAACGACTGCTGTATCGTCTTATTTACCTCTGTGTCTAGTACTCAGTTCGTTCTTTACTTCTGGCATCCAGAATCTCCCCTTCCTTTTTTGCAAACTACTGCACAATATTTTCATAATCATATTTTAGGCAGAGAATCTAGTTTCTCTTTTCCAGGAGAAATAAGCACTTGCAATTGCATGATGTTAGTCCACAATACATTGTAGATAGTATTATAAAGAAACCATCATTTATGTTAAGAAACATACTTCTTAATAGTGATATACATTCATCAAGGTAAAGGACTTAGTCAATAGGACCTTGGTATATGTATACATGTTTCCTTTGTCAGTATCCTTTTTGAAAATCTCAAAGCTGTCCATGCCACTGCATATGTTGTGTTCCAGTCGATGCTTAAGACCTACACTTGCATTGGTTATTGATTTGCTGTACTAAGCCAATGTTTTCTCAGTCCTCAAAATATTCTTTCTTGCATTATAAAATCATCCCATCTGTTACAGGTGGAAATTTTCCTAGGTGTCATAGGGTTTATCTTTTTGCTTGATGTTGTGCTCCTAGTTTATCCTTAAGCAAATACTCTGTAAGGAGCCAGGAAACAGTTGCTGGCTTTTCCTACTTTCATGTGCCTCCTAAAGAATTCAGTATTAGTGGTCTCATTGATTTGTGAGGCTGTCGTTTTCAGTTGATGGTGAGGATGGCTCATGGTGACACTTTGAAGTTACTCAAGAAGCTGAATGTGATATCCCTGGCAAGTCTGTGTTCAAAGCAGGAAAGATTTTATGCTCAGCTTTGCTCTACTGACCTTTTGCTCAGTTTATCCTTTTATGCCATAAGCCATGATTCAGAAATAGATGCTGGCTTTCTCTGTGTTTCAAGTATCTACCACTTGCCAAATAATATGCCATATGACAGGGTTGCCTAAGAAGAAACTTCTGTGATTTAATGACATTTATGATTCATGATGGAAATCATTGTATTGTCAGGATTTTTCTTCTAGGTGTATGTTATAAAACACATCAATTTATCAATTATAGTACGTGTGTATGTGTATATGCTTAGAAAATTATAGTGTGTGGATATGTGTATTTACTTCTTTGGTGAATCCGTCTAGTGACATGGTTTTAAATATCTGTATCCTGATATTTAAAAATGTATATTTCAAGCCTCATTCCCTTCCCTAAACACAAGTCACACCAATCCAACTGTCTATTCAATATTTATGCCCCACTTTCCAAGTGTCCAATCAATATGTGATAGAAAGCCCAAATTTTCCACTTTCAAAATGTACTGGCTTTATCACCATTTTTTTTCTATACCAGTCTTCCCCAGTCCAAACGATCCCATCCTTTCTGTTGCTCAGGTGAAAAGTATTGAAATTTTTCTTAATTCTTGTCTTTTTCACATAGTTTCTTATCCATTCAGTCATGAACTCTTGTTGGTGTTTCTTCAGAATGTCTAAAATCTAAAAGTCCTCAACACCACCACGACAAGGTATTCATGATTTCTCACCTGAATGAATATACTAGCCTGCTATGTTCTTGCTTTTACTCATTCAGGCTTTCCTCTTAGAGTGTATTAATATTCTAGTCAGAGGAAACTTTCAATAAACCAGATTATATCACTACGTGGCTCAAAACGACTCTGGCTTCTCATAGTATAAAGTAATAGCTGAGAACAATCCTATGTGTTGAAAGTGCTATCATAACAATTTTAAAAATGGAGAAACTGAAGCACAGAGGTTCAGTTTCTTAATCCATATTAACTGGCTAATAGTGGTTGTATATGTTTTGAGGGGTCTATGCTTTTAACCATGGCAGTCTATGGTCTCTTAGTAGTAAGGTATCTTTAAAGCGCTTAATGTTTTGCACATATTCTCTCCCTTACTTTGCACAGACTTCTCTGTCTTCATACCTCCTTTCAGTCTCCCAGCTTGTTTAGTCAAACTGAACTTGTTGATATTCCCCAAATATTCCAGGCATAATTCTGCCCCAGGTCCTCTGCACTGGCTCTTCCCTTCTGCTAGAACTCTCCACTAGAAATTTATTTGGGTCACATTCTCATCACATGCACTAAAATATTGCCTTATCACTCAGATCTATCCTGACTTCTTCACTGAAAATTTCAGCATCCCCTCCCCTGGGCTTACACTGCTGTGGATCCACTCAATGTTTGTCCATAGACCTATCACACTCTAACACACTATTAAATTTACTTGGTAATTGGGACACCTGTGTGGCTCAGCCGGCTGCGGTCTGACTCTTGATTTCCACTCAGGTCATCATGATCCCAGGATTGTGGGTTTGGGCTCTGGGTTGAACATGGAGTCTGCTTGAAAATCTCTCTCTGTCTGTCTGTCTGTCTGTCTCTTCCTCTCCTTCTGCCCCTCTCCGCTACTCACACTTTCTCAAAATATCTATCTACCAATAAACTTACTTACTAATTAATTGTATTTAATTTATTTTGTTGTCATATACAACAGACAGGAAAATAAAACTAGTATTTTAGGAAATTAAATAAGTTAAATTTCATATATCTTAATCACTGCTTAATTTATGCGCAGTCTTTTCCTCTGAGTTTGTTGTGAAATATTACTAACAATTCTAAATTGTGATGAGTGAAAATACACTTGAATTGGTAGTGCAGAGTAATGGATAGACTTAAGACTTTCTAAATTTCTAAGGCTGACTTTAAAGACAACATAAACTAAATATAATGAGCATTAGCAATTGACATTTTTATGGTCATTATCAGCATCATGGTTATTTGTCCTTCAAGCAATTTTTACTACATATATATAATCTTCATAAACACATATAAAAGAACTTTAAAATAAGCTATTAATATTTATTGAGTACCTTCTAAATCTAAATATGTTAGCATGGGGTTACACTTAATTATTGCAAATGTTTATGAGGTTCTATTATATCCCATACTTCATAAACAAAGAGTTCAGTTTACAGAGTTTCAGTGTCTCACTCAAGTTTATCTACATAGTAAGTAATTTACCCAGAATATAAGTTCAGTAATTCCTTCCAAAAGAGACCGGGGTTGTCAACACCCACTGACATCCCCAAATTTCTTTTCCTAATCTTAATATCGCAAAATGAAAATCCATGTGTATATACCAGTTGACCTAAGGATATTTATTGCTACGGCTAATGTCATTTCACAATGCCTAGGTTTATTAGGAAATTAAACACCTTTTTAGAATGTTTTAAAGTATTACCCTAGTCTAATATAATTATTCCTTTTTCTGTTGATTTAACTTATTCCCAGGAAATCTAATATGTTTTCATGTGCACAAATATAATTTGTGTCAATAAAGGGGAGACCAAATGTGAGACACACTATGTTGGCCGGTATACACACAATTAAAGAAATATGATTAATTCATTCCCATTCTTACTTATCTACTTGTTATGCCTTGAAATCCTTTCGAGGGTAAATTCTCTCCAGGTCTGTATATTTTATGGTCTCTGATTTTCAAGGGTATTCTTTGTCAAACTAT